>NW_008237401.1:133970-138049 GCF_000691975.1 Corvus brachyrhynchos
CAAGAGTCTCGTAGGACAGGGATAGCCCAGGACAGGAGTAGCCCAGGACAGGGGTAGCACAGGACAGGAGTGTCCTAGGACAGGGGGAGGACAGGCATAGCCCAGGACAGGAGTGTCCTAGTACAGGGATGGCCCAGGACAGGGATGGCCCAGGACAGAGATGGCCCAGGACAAGAGTGTCCTAGGACAGGGATAGCCCAGGACAGGGATAGCCCAGGACAAGAGTGTCCTAGTACAGGGATGGCCCAGGACAGGCGTGTCCCAGGTTTCTGGGCTCCCCTTGCAGTGAATGCACACCTGGGCCCCCCTTGCTGTGAGGAGGAGGATGATGGGGACCCGTCCCCCCCAGGACCTTTGATGCCCAGTGAGGACGTTTAAGGTCCCTTCCAATGCACCCCCAGCCCCCGTTCCCAGGACACTCACTCTGGACCTGGATCACGGCTTCCAGGGAGCGCACGGCGTTGGCGTTGGGCTTCTGCCTCATGCTCTCCTCCGGGAGCGGCTCCGGCTGTGGGGGACAGGGGGGTCACGGGGGGCTGTGCCCGGGCTGCGGCGGTGGGACCGGGTCAGTGCCAGTCCAGCCCCGGCTCTCACCTCGTGGCCCAGCAGGGCGGACACGCAGGCCGCGGACGCATCACAAATGGCCGTGAGGTCGTGGCCCCCCTCCAGCGCCAGCACCACGGCCCCCCCCGCCAGGCTCATCAGCTGCTTGGGCATGTAGCCAAAACCTGCGGGACAACCCCAGCAACGTCCCCTCCCCCTGCCCAAATCCAGCCCCCAAAATCTCCTGTGGTTCCCCCTGGAGTGGCCACCCCCGAGGGTCGTCCCCAACGGGGGACATCCCGCCCCGAGCCACCTCCTTACACTTGGCAGAGACTTTGTAGCCACCCAAGGGGGGCGGGTGGCCCTCGGCCGCGTCGAACCCGGCCGACACCAGCACCACGTCGGGGCAGAACTCGTGGGCGATCGGCATCACCACGGTCCTGAGGGGGAAAAGGGGGATAAGGAGTGGGGTCAGCCCCACCTGGAGCACGGGACACGGGCAGGGGGGATGTGGGGACAATACCTGAAGGCAGCCAGGTACTCGGGGTCCCCCATGGGGGGGTCGAGCCCTCCAGCCCAGGCCACGTTGACATTGAAGCCCTCGCCGGGGCCAGCGCCCACCTGTGAGGGAGCAAGGACAGGGGTGAGGCCGGGATGTGTCCGCAGGGATGGAGGGAAGGGCCTGGCTCTGGCATTGCCAGGCCTGGGGGAGGCAGCTGGGGGTCCCAGCCCCTGTCCCGTGCCACGGGAAGCAGGCTGGGGGTCCTGGCCCCCTGCCCAGTGCCCAGCAATGCCAGAACCAGTGGAATTTCCCTGCCATTTCCATCAGTCTCCATCCCTGTGCTGGGATCCGCAGCCGGAGCCGGGTGGCCCAGGCAGGGTGAGGGATGAGAAGCGAGCCCCCAGCGCACTGCCCCTGCTCAGCCCCCCGTGTCCTGCTGTCCCCTTGGTCCCCAGAGCCCCCTCTCACCTCATCGGCGGCTCCGCTGCCCGGGAAGAAATTCCCGTCGTCGTGGCGGTGCAGGGAGATGTAGAGAACCTCGGGGTCCCTGTAGAAAATCTGCTGGGTCCCGTTGCCGTGGTGGACGTCCTGCAGGGAGGGGGTTGGGACAGGATTTTGGCAGCTGCAGGGTGGCCCCAGAGCCTCACGTGGCCAAAACCAGGCGGGTCTGGGTCTCCCAGCCCAGGATCTGCTCCTGCTCCCCCAGCCCCACAACGCCGGGGGGCTCCAGCCACGTTCCCACAAGGAGCAGGAGCAGGCACGGCTCCTGGGGATGTCCTGGGGAGGGCAGGGATGTGCTGGGGACAGGACTCACCCAGTCCACGATGAGGATCTTGCTGAGTTTCCCCTTCTGCTGCAGCTGCCTGGCAGCGATGGCCACCGAGTTGAAGAAGCAGAATCCCCTGGGAAGAGGGGTGGGAGTCACCTCCGGGGCCCTTCCCCAGCCCCCTTCCCTTCCCCCGGGGCCTGGGCAGGGATGGCTCCCGGGGGGGGTTTTTTGGGGGCTGGTTTTGAGCCAAGGAGCTGCTTTTGGGGCTGCCCAGGTGCCTCGGGGAGGGGCCTTACATGGCCGTGGAAGGATCGGCGTGGTGTCCGGGCGGCCGCACCACGGCGAAGCCGTTCTGGGGACAGAGCAAATGTCAGGGGTCAGAGCTGCCACCGCCAGGGTCACATACGCACCGCATCCCCAGCGGCACGCAGCCCTGGGACCCCCCCAAACCACCACCTACCTTCAGCTCCCTGGTGGCCACCTTGAAGGCCAGCTCGGTGACACTGCCAGCGGCCCAGCGGGCAGCGTTGGACGAGTGCAGCTCGTTCCAGATGGTGTCACTGTCCACCTGGAAGGGGGGACACTGCTCAGCTGGGGCCACAGCACCAGGGGACATCTCAGTCGCAGCCTCACCCGTCAGGGGTTGGTGTCCTGTGCCATTGGGTGCCACTGGGCCACCCCACATCCTCCTCCTGCCACAGCCCCAGCCCAGCCCCCTCCTTTACCTTCTTTATCTTATTTTAGTGTTTAACCAAACATCTTGGTTTGATCAGCACCACGTCAGAGCCGGAAAACTCAAAGTCTCTTCTGATCGGGGCCATGTGTGAGCTCCCCGTGCCCAGAGGGGGCAGCTCCAGCCCCGGGAACGGGCGGGGGCAGAGCAGGGAAGGGGAGGCAGAGCAGGGAAAGCAGAGCTGGTGCCCAGCACGGGGGGCAAGGAGAGGAGCAGAACCAGAAGAGGCAGCAGGAAGGCACCGAGGGAGCCCCTTCCTGAAAGAGAGAGAGAGAGAGAGGACAGGGACAGGGAGAGGAAGAGAGGAGAAAGCAGTGAATGCAGAGAAACCAGGAGGGAAAGCCGGGAATGGAGAGGCCTCGGAAGCGCTGGGGAGAAGGGACGAGCTCCTGTCCCCATGTCACCGCTGCCCTCCCTCAGTGGGGACCCCCGTCCTGCCAGCCCCTCCTGATGCCCTGGGAACGGCTCAGGGAGCTCTGGATCAAGGATCCCCTTCCAGAGTGGGATGCTCAGACCTTCCAAGGACCGAGAGCAGCTCTGATCCAACACCTCCATCAACCCCCCCACCTGGGCAGCCTGGAGGCTTCAGGAGCTGCTCTGAGACCCCCGGTGGGGCCAAAAAGGAACAGCCCTGCCCCAAAACCCAGAGCAGGGATGGAGCCCTGACCCCCACCCCTCCCAAAACCCGGGGCAGGGATGGAGCACTCACCCCCTCCCCTCCGCAGGGCAGCATCACGAATGTCCTCTGGGACAAGATCCCTGCGGAGAGAGGGGACAGTGGGGACCTCAGGGCTGGGAAAATGGGGCTGGGGATGCCAGGCTGGGCCCAGGCTCCAGGGGAGCTGCTGGGAGCCGTTCCCAGGGCTGGGGGTGAGCAGGGCCGGGGGATGGCGGGATGGGGACCCACCTGCCAGCTTCCCGTTGTCCAGTTTGAGGCGGTTGAGGGGGTTGGTGCCGTAGAGGAGCACGTGGCGCTCGCTGTGGACGCACTGCAGCTCCTCCAGGGTGGCTTTGCGGCCCCGCAGGCACTGTGGGACACGGCTGTGACCGGGGGGGACACGCAGGGGCTTCCCCCCGGTGTGTGCCAGCCCCCGGGGGCGAGGGTGGCCCGTCCTGCTGTCCCCGTGCAGCCGCAGCTCGTGTGGAGGGCAGCTGCAAAGGGTCAGGACCCCTCGGATTGGAAGTTGAGCACCCCCAAATTATGGTCAGGGACCAGGAAGGAGCTGCCAGCACCCCCTCCCCGCAGCCAGCCAGCCCAGCCGGACCAGGGCAGGGTTTTACCAGACTGGAACTGGCACTGAGCTGGCAAAAGGCCCTGGTTTGGGGGGATCAGCCTCTCCCTGCGCCCAGCTTCCAGCAGGGCCGGCACTGCTGCCGTCCCAGGTGGAGATGGTGAGACCAGGACGCTCCAACCAGGCACGGGAATCACCAAGGAAATGGTGAAAAACGGGGAGAGGAGAGGTGGGGGCAGCAGGGATGGGGTGGGATCGGGAGCGATGAGGGGTGGGGTCGGGAGGGATGAGGGATGGGGT
>NW_008237401.1:138335-138824 GCF_000691975.1 Corvus brachyrhynchos
GGCGTGCTCGGGGTGGTTGCTGTTGTCCCCGCAGGAGCATTGGTGCTTCAGCATCACCGAGTCGTAAACCAGCCCTGCCAGGCACCGCCAGAGCTGCAGAGCTGCTCCCTCAGCTCCTCGGCAGGGGCTCCAAGACCCCAAACACCCCCAAATATTGACTGAAACCTCCCTCAAACCATGGGAGATTCTGCCCCAGACCTGGGAGATTCTGCCCTCACTCCCTGTGGCCTCTCTCCCCAAGCTGCTGGAAGCACATCCTGCCTTGCATTCCCAGGAGAGGTGGCCCAGGGATGCAGCCACTGGGCAAGGCGGGCAAACCCTGCCTGGAAAAGCCACCCGAGATCAGGAGAAGGGGCCCCCCTGGCTCTCTCCTGGTGCTCTCAAGAGTCCGGGAGTGACCAGAATCGATGTGGAGCTGCCTTGGGACATTCCCACGACCCCTCCTGTCCCCAGCCCAGCTGTGACAGCCCCCAGGCCCGGCCGCACCTG
>NW_008237401.1:140434-142214 GCF_000691975.1 Corvus brachyrhynchos
CCGGGCCCGTGTGGTGGCCTCCAGCCCCAGGGTGATGGCCGGCAGGGAGGCCGCGCTCTGCAGGGCAAACTGGGCCAGGGAGCTCTCCTGCATCATCAGCCGCTGGGCCAGGGGCGTCTGCACCAAACACGAGCCATCGGTGCCCTGCTCCCAGACAGGGACCAGGGCAGGGGACATCAGGGACAGCCCTGGGGACACCCGTGGGGACAGGACACCAGTGGGAGAGGGGAAATGCACCCTGGTGGGTGTTGGAGCAGCGCCGGGCCGGGAAGAGCATCCGGGGGCAGAGAATCGAGGGGCATCCCGGGTGCAGGGAGAGCAGGGAAGGGGGTTCAGGGCCGGGGTCGTGTCCTCCCCCTGAGCCCAGAGGGGACACCGGGCCCCCAAAGCCACCGGAGCTCACCTCGTGGGCCACACCGGGGGCCGTGGGCAGAGCTCCGTGCTCGGCGGGCAGGCTGTCGTTGGGAGAGCTGCAGCCGGACACGGGGGTGCTGCTGCTGCTGGGGGACGAGTCTGGGAGGGGACAGACACGGGGTGAGGGCACAGCCCCCACCCAGCCCCTCACTGCCGTCCAGCTGCTGCCCCCCACCCTCCTGGGGCCGAATCCCCCTTGGAGCCGCAGCGTGGGAGGCACCACTCCATGGTGGGAACCCTGAGCAGCCACCTCCACACCGGGCCTGGGGCACTTCCAGCCCTGTAGGGCCACCCTGGGGCCCAAAAGCAGCGGGAGCAGCTGCACCAACACCTCCCGGCTCACCCATCCCACACTCCATGGCCCCGTCCGCGGGGGAGGACACATCAAACCCCGGGGACACGGTCCCCAAGCAGAGGTGCCACAGGAGCCCGGGCAGGCTGGAGCTGCCCCAGCCCGGCCCCGTCCAGCAGAGCCCTCACCGATGGCCTCGGGCGGGCGCCTCTTCAGCGAGGGGGGAGCGCTCTCCTTGCGCGTCAGGGGGTTCTTGCGCCGGTCCAGGCACTTCCTGGGCTTGCAGCGAACCTTCAGGTTGGGCTCGGATGCTGCCGGGGACAGGGGGTGAGTCCTGGCCCTGCCTGGACGGGCTCCGTGGGGCCAGTCCTCAGCTCCGGCCAGGGACCAGGGACGTGGGGACATTCCCGAGGCCTTACCTGTTTTCCGCAGCGGAAAATGCTCGGGAGGGTCAAGAGAAGTGCTGGGCACGGGGGGCAGGAAGGTGCTGAGCATGGGAGGGGAGGGGCCCTCGGGGTCCAGAGGCTCCAGAGACCTGCGGGGAGAAGCCGGAGCCCCTTCCCAGCTGTCCCTGAGCCTCGGGGGTCCCACGTCCTGCTCAGGGCCAGAGGGACAGTGCTTTACCTGTAGGGCAGGGCTGCAGGGGGGGCGTTGCTGGTCCTCTCCAGAGCCGCCTGTTGCTTCTTCAGGATGACCTCGGCCAACTTCTGCTTCACCACCGTGCTGGCCACAGCACCTGCACAGTGACCACAGTGACCACAGTGACCCCACGGGGCTCAGAGCCCTGCGGGCACGATCCCCGCCCCAGGGCTCCAGGAGTGACACCAGGATGGCTGGAGACCCCCTGAGGGCACAGCTGGGCCCATTCCCATCCCACTCCCGATCTGTCTGTTGCAGCAAGGATGCTCCGTGGTTACAGCGGGGATGCTCCACGGATCTGTGCCAGCATCCGAGCACAGTTAATTAATTAATGAATCATTAATTAAGTGCGATGTGGAGCCCCGCGCATCCCAAAATTGGGAGCGAGACCCCGGCAGCTCCTCCAGCGCCGGCACCAGAGGGCGCCGGGAGACC
>NW_008237401.1:142476-143419 GCF_000691975.1 Corvus brachyrhynchos
GTAGCCCAGCCCGGGGGTCCCAGCGGGGTCTGTCACCTCAATGGGGTCCGTAACCCAGCCCGGGGGTCCCAGCGGGGTCTGCAGCCCAGCCCAGAGGATGCTCTCCCACCCCTTTCCCCCACAGGAAGACAGAGCTTGGTCTGGGTAAGGGCAAAACCCCCCGAGCCCCCTCCCCAAAGACCCTCTGCCCCACCCCGGGCGCAGGGAGCCCTTCCTCCGCTTGCTCTTGTCTTTGTTGAGGATCTGCCGCAGCTCCTGCTCCTGCTGCCCCGGCTCAGCCTCGCGGTGCGGGGACTCCATGGCCACCTGTGGGGGACAAGGACATGGGCACGGGACCCCCCAGCCCCGGCCGGAGCCCTCTGAGCCCTCCCCGCCCAAGGCAAGGGGACACGGTGACAGAGCACGTCTGGGACAGTCCCCTGTGTCACTCTGGCTGACGGGAAGGTGTGAAGTTGTTCCATCACAACAAACCGGATGCGTTTTGGTCCCCAGGGACGCTTTGTTCTCCCCGGGGACACGGTAAAACTCAAAACCTGTCTGTTCCCACTCGCTGCCTCCTCTCAGGGTGTTTGGACACCGCTGTAGCTGGGCCGAGTTGCAACGCAGCAAAAAAATAAAAACCTTTGTTGAGTACAAAAAGCGGGGGAAAAAAATCTATGATAGCAGGGAAATCCCAGCTGATCCATGGAACTGACCCCTGCCCTGAGCCCGGAGCGGCCCTGGGGACGGGCAGGGGGATCTCGGTGCCTGAAGATGGTCACTGGGCACGGTCACAACTCCCTGGGCACGGTCACAACTCCCTGGGCGTGTCCTCCCACCTTCCTCCCTCCGAAGCCTCCCGGAGGAGCCGTCCCCGCTAAATCCCGCTGCGTGGTTTTTTTTTGTGACAGCGAAACCCGGCAGCGAAATCCGGCAGCGAAATCCGGCAGCGAAATCCTGCGCG
>NW_008237401.1:143530-146157 GCF_000691975.1 Corvus brachyrhynchos
TCCCGCGGGCCTTGGCAGGACCGGGATTTGGCCCGGAATTCAGACACAACCCCCCCCACCTGCCTCCCTAAGCAGCTTTGTTGCGTCAGAGAGGTCTCCGGGCTGGCTGGAAACCCCTCCAGATGTTCCAGCTCAGGGAGAAGCAGGAATTCACCTGGGAATGCTATCTTGGCATTGGGATTTCCAGCCTCTTCCTCTGAATCCCTGCCCAGAGACAGGAACTCAAAGCCAGCCCTAATTCTGGCACCGCTGTGCGCTCTGGGGGCAAAATTCACTCTCCAAAGTGCCCAGTCCTGCCCCAAACTGTGCCAAAAGTGGGGTGTGGGCCCCCCTTGCCCTGTCCCGTACCCTGACGTGCTGGTGGGCGAGCTGCTCCACTTGCTGCTGGTGCAGGCTGGCCAGGAAGAGCTGGTGCTGCAGCTGCTGCTGCTTCAGGGCCAGCAGGGCCGTGTCCTGGGGCTTGACCACGCGCTGCCCGATCCGCAGGTCCATGGGGACGGCCTGGGGCACCCGCGGGGAGGTGCACGGGGTCACAGCAGCTGTGGGGACACAAAGGGACACGGCTCAGTCACTGGGCTGGCAGGGACAGCACTGGGCAGGGCCTGGTCGCTGCTACCAAGGGGGATTTGCCATCAAATATCCTCGGCCTGCAGAGCCTCCCCCATCGGCCGGGAAAAGAGATTCCTGTAAATTCCACACCTCTGGAGAGACTCTGAGGTGCTGCAGGCGCCTCTCCCTGACACCTGGAGAAGGGGTCCGGAGTGAAGACATTCCCTGCACGACCTCCCACCCTGAGGGGTGAAACCCCAGCCCCCAGGGGACACTGAAACAGCACCAGTTACACGCCTGAAATTGTGCATTACACCCAAAAACCAGCACCAGTTACACGCCTGAAATCATCCATCACACCCCCAAAACAGCACCAGTTACACACCTGAAATTGTGCATTACACCCCCAAACCAGCACCAGTTACACACCTGAAATCGTGCATTATACCCCCAAAACCACCCCCTTTTCACCGATCATGAAGCACCCACTGCCACAGAGGATTTTCCCCCAGCAGCTCCCAAAGCTCTGCTGAATTTACAGAAACACCCCCGACCTCAGGCCGTGACAGGAAACCCCAGCACAGGGTTCACTCCACTCTCCACCTCCTGATAACTTAATTTGCCCCTGGCTAATTGGCTCTAATTGCTGCACCCTGGCACAGGGAGGCTGATGGAGATCAACAATCCCCGCTTTGGGAAGCTGCCCCTGCCTCTGCTCCGGAGCCTCAGCGCTCCCCGAAGGCTTCAGGCCTTGCTGAACATCCTCGATTTTGAAGGCTGCAGTGGCGAGTGGGGCTGTCCCCTCCTGCTCGTCCCCTCCTGCTCTTCCCGTCCCCCGAGGAGGAGGACGGTGCCGGCGGGACGGGGATGCGGGAGCAGGGCTGGCAGAGGCGGTGGCAGCACGGGCTGTTGGCAGCCGGACAAGGACAGGCTGTAACCAGCACATCTCGGGATGGGAATCGGGCACTTCTGACAGCTCCAGCCCGGCCAAATCCCGCCCCGTGACGCCGCCGGTCTGCGGGAACTCGGCCGGCCCCGTGTCCCCTGCAGCCGAATGTCACCGTCCTGCTGCACACACGAGGGGCAGGAGCTGGGGACGCTGCCGGGGCTTGTCTTTGGGGTCATCACTCCAGTGGGAACGGGGGGTACGAGGGGGAAGAACCGGCCCACCCAGGCACAGCCTCGCGGGTAACAGCACCCGAAGAGTTGTCCCAGCCTTTCTCTGCCCCCTAAAAATGCCCACGGGAAGCTCCGAGGCTTGGTCTGAGCTCCCCATGGCAGCATCCTCGGGCTCAGCACTGCCTGATGCTGCCCCTTCCTGGAAAAAAAAGGGGTGGGAAGGGCTTGGGGCAGCCCAGGTGAAGGAGGGGCTGCTCCAGACAGCAGCGGGAGGGAGCGGAGCCCGCAGCCCGCGGCGCAGAGCCGAGGGGGAAGCACTGGCGGGGGCTCTGGGAATCTCTCTCTACATCATTTGTTTCAGTCTCTATAAAAACAAACTGCGAGGCGGCGGAAGCGGAGAGGGGAGGGATGGGGGGTGCTGGGGGAGAGGGAGGCAGAGCAGCAGCCAGAAAAACAACTCCTCACCACTCACCCGGAGCCAGGAAAAAGCCGTCGAGCATCCCCAGGGCCAAGAGGCTCCGGAGCCAGGGAAGAAGAGGCTGGGGGGACCCTGCCCCTGCCACGGCCCCTAGCTCTGCCCACCCCACGCCGGGGATGTCTGAGCGGATTTTCAGGAGCAGGGAAAAAGGGAGGGTGGGATGAGAAAAGGCACCCTGGGACCAGAGCCTGGCCTGACGTGCCCTGAGGTGACATCGCTGTCGCAGCCCCGACGCTCCCGCTCCCGGCCACCAAACTCAGGGCGGCTTTCCAGAGCTTGGAAACACAAAATGTCCCGTGCCGAGTGCCAGGGCGGTGCGGGACGAGGGCTGGTGGCACCGGGAGAGGAGCCCGGGCTCTGGGCAGGAACCGCTGTCCCCATGTGTGGGGACCCTCGGGCGTGAGGCCCCTGCACGTGGCAGCTCCTCGGGGATGCTCCACATCCCTCCTGCTGCAGCAGCTCCGGGCCCCCCCCCCAAGCC
>NW_008237401.1:146443-147413 GCF_000691975.1 Corvus brachyrhynchos
TCCCCCCGCCCCAAAAAACCCAAAAGCAAAGCCCCACCACGGCTCTTGGGGGTCTGTCCCTGTCTCCAACCCAGCCAGGGCCCTGCCGGCGCCCAGCGGGCCCTCAGAAGCCACCAGCACCAGGACGTGTGGCTGGGACTGGGATGCACGGTTTGGGACTGGGATGCCTGGGCTGGGATTGGGATCAGTTTGGGACCTGACAGAGCCGCGGGGCCAGGAGCCCATGGCACAAATCATCCCTGGGCCAGCGGCTGCAGATCCAGCCCGTGGATCCTCCATGGAAAGGGGAGGTTGTGACACGGAGTCTCCCCGGAGTGCCCTGGGAAAGCTGCGGCTGGGGATGAATGAGGGCTCTGTGCTCAGGCCCCGGCACGGGTTACCAGCATTTTCCAGGCTGCCGGCACGGAACGGAGCAGGGAACGCAGCCGAGGGGCCACGGGCTCAGCCACGAGGTGGGACAGACACGGAGGGAGGGCTGGGACAGCCCCGGGCAGGGTGGGGAGCCCCACTTTGCACTGCAGCACCTCCCAGACTCCTGCGGAGCTTTGGGACAGGCTGATACCCGGTGGCAGCGAGTTCCCCGGGCTGGGGGTGGCAGTGCTGGGCTGGCGTCACTCGGGACACCACTGGTCACGCTGCTCCCAGCCAGCCATCCCGGAAAAGAAAAAAAATCCAGCACAGAAATCTTTGCTTTGGCATTTCCTGATTGTTTTTGAAGAGGCGAATCAGCCGTCAGCAGAGCTGGGCTTTATATAAGAGGGAAATAAAGCAAGAGGCAAACAAAGCAGGGCAGGAAGATTATTGAGGAGCAAACCAGTGGCATCCCAGCTCTGCTGCTCTGTGCAGCCTTGCCTGCATCCCTGCCTGCATCCCTGCCCTCATCCCTGCCTGCATCCCTGCCCCATCCCTGCCTGCATCCCTGCCTTCATCCCTGCCTTCATCCCTGCCCTCATCCCTGCCCTCACCCCCA
>NW_008237401.1:147669-150559 GCF_000691975.1 Corvus brachyrhynchos
CCTGCCTGCAGCCCCATTTATCCCTGCCCCATCCCTGCCCCATCCCTGCCCTCATCCCTGCCTGCAGCCCCGTTTATCCCTGCCTGCCACAGAGGTGCTGCCCACGGCTCGCTCCGAGGTGGAGCAGCAGTTAAAGCCAGGCTGGGTTTTTTCAATAAACCATCTCTTTTATAAAAATGTTTCCCATCTTCTGCTGATTTGCTGTGAAAGGTTCAGAGTTCAGGCGGGTTGAAGAATGCGGGTGATTAAAAACATTCCTCTCCAATAAAAGGGAAAAGGTCTTCTCCGGAGCTGCGCGCGAGGAACGGGAATGAGCTGGAGGGAGCTCGTTCAAATTAAAAACACTTAAATGAGAAACCACACCAAAAGGACGATGTTGAAAGAACACGAAGATCACAAAGGGGGAACTCGAGAAATAGGAAATCCCGGAGCTGGGGTACCTCGTTTAACCCCGTCGGGCTGGGTTTAATTAGGGACCGGAACGACAAAAGAAAAATCACCAAACCCACCCAGAGTCTGTCCAGCCCCAGCTTTTGGGGGGACAGCGGGGACCCCTCACTGGTGCCCACGCATCCCTTTGTCCCCTACCTCCATCTGCTCGTGTGTCCCCGAGGAGTTTCCTCGCAGGATCCCACAAAATCCCAGCGTTTGGGGCATTTTCCGCCTTCCTTGCCTCAGCACAGAGCTCTGGGGATGGCAGGGAAGGCAGGGAAGGCACCTCCAGGGAAAGCAGCTCCCAGGAAAGCAGCTCCAGAGAAAGCAGCTCCAGAGAAAGCAGCTCCAGGGAAGGCAGCTCCAGGGAAAGCAGCTCCAGAGAAAGCAGCTCCAGAGAAAGCCCTGTGCCGCCTCAGCTGTCCCCGCACGGAGAGAGCGCCGGCCGCGTCCCGCAGGAGCCATAAGAGAGCAGATGATGCTCAGGGAAGATGTAATGTTTGGAGCAGCCGGGTGCCAAGTTCTGATAACTCTTTCTGGAGCTCATGGACTGGGAGTTTCAGGGGCTTTACGCCTCAGCCAGATGTGGGTGGATCCCTCCCCTCCCCACCAGACACCAAATTCCTGCTCCACAACGAGATGAGGCTGATGCTGCTCCAGGAAAAGCCCCCCGAGAGTTTTTCCACCAGGGTAAACCCAAATTTTTCTGCTCTGATTCTTGCAAACTTCCTTCTGCAGAAAGTTTCCAGAAAAAAAAAAAAAACAAAAACAAAACAAACCGAGACAGACGATGATTAAAGTTTGGCGAAGTCACCGGAGCAGCACAAAACCCTTCCCACAACCAAAGGCACGAACCAGGATTCAGCCACTCACCCAACTCCGCCAAGCACCTGTGAGCAGAGCAGTTCTTTAGGCGTTCCAAGCACAAAAATGGGAATATTCCCTGTTGGAGCCTGGAAACGAGCCCCACATCAGGCCTGGGGAGGCAGATCAGGGTGAGATGCTTCCCCTGATTGCTCTCTCTGACTGTTTGCAGCTCGTGATCTTTGAGTCAGACACTTAATAGCCCTCCCCGGAATTTTCTCCCCACAAATGTGCACATTTCGTTTTGAAACTCATGGCTCCGGGACCCAAAAACCTCAGGGCTAGCCCGGAGTCCAGGGACAAGGAGGAAACACCTTTGGGCCTGGCTTTGCTGCTGGTTTTAATGCTCCCTGTTCCAGCCCAAATCCCAGTTCCGCTGTTCTCATCCAGGCCCATCCGAGGGGACCACACTGCTCCCACAGCATCCGCGGAGAGGAGTGGGCAGGGCTCCACTGCCGAAGGGAGAGGCACAGGGAGCTCTTCAGGACTAAATCAGACACTCCTGGAGGTGGCCCAGGCCTGTGTTTCAAGGCAGGTTTTCCACGTGCTCTCAAATCCATGTTTAGATTGGCGCTGGAAGTGTTTTGCCTCCAGGGCGAGGGTGGTCCAGAGGATCCCAAGGTAACCCCACATCCCACTGAGTTACCCCAAAGCCCCAAACCTTAACAGTGGGACGCAAACTTCACCTTAGGCACTGCCCAAACCACCAAACAACTTCCTTCCTGTTCCTTCCTGCTCCCAGAGGAGCCGGAGCGACCCGCAGGAGCTCCCTGGATGCTGCCCCTCTGCCAGGGATGAGCTTTGAAAGCCTTCAGAGCACCCAGCCACGAATGTGCCGAGGCAAAACCCCACAGCAAAAACCCGGCAATGACTTTTGGGCCTAAATTTGAGATCCCAGGGACACCCAGGTACTAAACCACAGGAAATTCTGGGCATGGGCAGGACAGAGCTGCCCCACGGGTCCCACAAAACGTGGTTGGAGCGTGGGCAGCACCAGGGACAAGGGGGGATCAAAGGGCTCATCTCCCACAGCCGCAGCCGGGCCGTGGGAGCGGAGGGACAGCGGAGTGGCTCCATCCCCACCACAGCCCTGGCACGGCTGAAAACCTCTGGCAGTCATTTCCTGCAGCCTCCCACCCCCACGGGTCACCAGGCCCATCCCAAACAGCAGCGCAGCCCCCGCGGGAGAGGCCGTGCGGAGGAGGGAGAGGTATCCCCAGGAAACCTCGCAACAACCGCCGCTTCCTGAGAAACACCGGGAAAGTCGTGACCACAGGGCTCTGCTGAAGGAGAGCCAAGGCGGCCTGGCAGCGCCTCGTGCTCCCCAGGGCAGCCTCAAATCACAGCAACTCACAAGATTTGGGGAAAGTCCTCCCTGCCCAGAAGGGAAACAGCGCATCCCGCCCCGCCGGATCCCTCCCGTCACCTGCTCACGAACACCGGCCCGGATCCTCCCCGCTCGGGGCCAGCGGGAGCCCCAAACATCGCCCTGTCCCGGTGGAGAGGCAAATCTGCCCCTCCTGATCCTCCCTGCAGCAAACACCCCGCGGGGAGCTGCGGCTGGCCCCCCCCCCCCCCCTTCCCCCCCTCTCGG
>NW_008237401.1:151209-161722 GCF_000691975.1 Corvus brachyrhynchos
ACAATACTCCCTCCCGGCAAGTGGCTACTCGAGGCGACCTGCCCGTTAATTAAGAGCCTGGAGTAGGAAATCCCTTTGGCAAACGCTGGTCAAGGTCCAGCGCTTGGCTGGAGGGCAGAAAAGAAACCTTAAGAAAGAAACCCGAGGCTGGGGACAAGCAGAAGGAGCTGGGAGAAGCACGGGCAGCCCCGGCTCTACCGAGGGAAAAAGGCACAGACTCAGTTCCCTGCGCAGTCCTTGGGCTGCTCAGCCACCACCGGCCAGGGCCCAACCGGGCTCACCCCAAACCTGCCCCGCGCTGACCCTCGGGCGTCTGAGAAGGAGCCACCGAGGAGCTCCCCAGGGCAGACCTGGGGCTCAGGGTGAGAGTTATTTCTGTCACAGGGAGGAAGCCGCAACATTTTCAGTTTCCTGCACAAACACACTCCGGGTGCCCTTCCCCACGGGCCCGGCGGGTGCTGCCTCCCCTCCCTGGGAGCTCGGGGAGGAGCTGGGAAAGCTCCGAGTTGGCATCAGTGAAGCTGGGAAAGGTGCAGGTGTCAAATCCTCGATGCAGAGGAGGACGAAACCTGCCTGGATGTGCGGAGCCACACCCGGGGACAGCAGGGACAGCCACCCTGGGACAAACCTGGGCTGGTGCTGGTGCTTGCAGGCAGCCGGGGAGAGACGCTGAGAAGAGCCCCAGGGTGCCGGAGTCGGGGAATTCCATCCGGGATGGAGAAGCTACAGGAAAGGCACCAAGTGCTGGGGGTGAAGAAGTGCCAGGAGAGCCTGGAGTCCCAAAGAGCTGGGAGAGGCCCTGGAGGAGGCCGAGGCTGTGGCAGAATGCAGGGACCGAGGGCGCAGTGGGCGTGTGGGTGCTCCATGCTCATGGAGCAACACTGCCCTGGGGGTTTAACCCAGAAAGAGGAGCTGATCCTGCTGCTGAGCCGCTCAGAAACGGGGGAAGAGGAAAAGGAATCGGCAGAGAAGCTCCCGGTGAGCCCAGCGCAGCAGCAATAACTTGGACAGCAAGGAATCAGCGCTCGTGCCGGGGACTGAGCCCTCAGAACCTCTCAGGATCAGAGCTGGTGTCAGCTCAGCAGAATCCCAGACACATCCAGGCCCTTAAAGCTCACTTGGCACCCAAACAACCGGAGGCACGCACCCGGACCCAGCCCACGGACCCTGCTCCAGATGGGAGATGCTCCAGGTGCCCCTCACACAAACCCTCTGTTCCAGGCCCCTGTGCCTGCAGGGACGCTCCCCACCCGCCTGGGACACTCACCCATGGATGGCATCACGTCCCTCCGGCTCGTCGGGGTCCCCGTGCCCCCCGAGGCCGTGGGAAGAGCAGCCCCACGGCTCCAGGAGCTCTCGGATCCCCGATCCCAGGCGCGGCCGCCACCACACCCTTGCAGTTCTCACGGGCAAGTTGGAGCCTTGGCAAAGCCCTCGCTGGCAGTTGGCCCCATCAGGCTCATTAAGTGCAATTAAGGCAGAGCGGGCATCCCTCCCCCTGCCCCTCTGGGGGATATTTTGCTTTTAGACAAAATAAACAGGGAGGTTTTGCGTGGGCTCGGGCAGGTGCTGGCACCGGGCAGCAGCAGGTGGAAACACCGAGGTCTCTCGGGGAAAGCCACGGTGAATCAGCGTCCAGCCACAATTCCAGCCCTCCTCCTGCTCCCAGGGGTGCCCATTCCAGCCCCCTCATCCTGGAGAAGAGCACCAGACCGTCTCCCCTTTGCAAAACAGGAACAGGGAATGGGAAGCTGCCCCCCACTCCTGCTCTGATTTTCAAAACGCGGGGAAAAGCTTCCACCCCAACCTAAAGTGGAATTTTATGGCAGCAGCTCCTCCAGCATCACTTCGAAGCCGCTTATTGAACTGCTGCTCCTCTGCCTTCTCCATGCCCACAGCCCCAAACCTGGGAGAAGGGAGAGCGCAGCAGAACTGCCCGATCCCCTCCCCATTCCATTCCATTCCATCCCATCCCATCCCTCCCCCCTCAGGGAGCCCAGGCAGGGCCAACCCCCACCCACAGCGGGACACACGTCGGGAAGGTTTAAACCACGCAGGGCCTGCGGGCAGGACGTCACCCCAAACCCCGGCGGCCAACGGGGCCGGCACGAGGCCGCAGCTCATCCGCGATTTTGCCTCGCACGCAGAACCGGTGCTGACGGCCGCCAAGGCATTGCTCCATCGGCCTGGCACTGCCGGACAGCTCCTGTCAGCAGCAAAATCCGTGAGCTCCCGGTATTCCTGGCAGGTTACAGGGGCTGGCCCTCACCCTGGGATCTGTCAGAAAGTTCCAGAGTGGGGTAGGGAGGGAGTCCCAGGAGCGTGACGGGGACCAGGCACGGCCGGTGCCGCTCGAGGAGGATAAAACAGCCACACTCCATCCCCGTCCACTCTGGGACAAAGGAAAAAGCCAAAGAGGATCCTTAAAGCTTTCTGCTCCCCTATGGAAAAATCAGCTGGAGCTGTCCCAGGGCAGACTCGATGCCAGCACATGTGAGAGCTGGATTTGGACTCTTGTGGCTGTCCCAGGATGATCCCGGCTCAGCTGGGATCCAGGTCAGTGAGAGATGGGCATTTCCCAGTCTGGCTCCTAGCAGGAAGCACCACCCCCCCCCGGTAAAACTGGGAAAGCTCTGCCACTCAGCCGAAGCCCCAGAGATGTGTCACGGCCACCTCTGAGCCATGGGAGGGGTGTGGCTGAGCCCCGACCGAGAGCTTTGCTTCAGATCTTTGGGGTTTACTGGTGCTAAAGGGATTTAGCCAGAACAAATTAAAATTATTTCCCGTCTTAATTAATTCTACTTTCACTTCCTGGCATGTGGGAGCTCGGCCTCCTCCGGCGCAGTGAGGAGCCTCAACTCTGCCCAGCCACAGCAGCAGGAGCTGTGCAAAAACACAGGAGGGACTTTGCAGCATTCCTTTGTCACCACCCGAGCCCTGTCCACACTAAAAACATCCCCAAAAGCCAGAACCCCCTTTCGTGGCCGTATTTCTCCATCACAAAGCAAGAGGAGACCTTCCCCTTCCCTCCTCCCACCGCACGCGTCCATCAGAGGAGCTCCGAGGAGCAGCGATTGTGCCTCTTGCACAACAAATCCCCTCCTCTCCCTGCCCGCCCCACATCCCTTTGAGGCAAAAAGGAAGAAGGCTGGAAACATCCTTCCTGTGCCGCGGACAATGCGATGGAAATAGCCCGGGAGGAGCGGGAGCGGCCGCAGGAGCCGCACGCGGTTCTGGCTTCCGGCCATTGTCCGGCCGGGATGAGCCTGGGCAGCTGCAGCCCCGGCCGGCAGAGCCAAAACCACCTCCTTGCCCCAGAGGAGCAGCCCCAAACCCGCTGCCCCATCCAGGGCACGGCTCCGCCTTCACCTGGGACCCCCGCAAGGGCCAGGTTCAATCCGAAATCCGCCAGCTGCCGTGGGCACGGCGCGGTCACCGCTCGGCCTCGGGAACCGGGGACGTGACCACCACCAAAGCCACCACCAAAGCCGAGACGGGTGGGATTTTCCACTGCAGAGGGAAAGCCAGGACACCCAGATGGCAGAAGATGCTTTCTCCAGACCCAGCCCTGAGGGTGAAACGAAGCCCCCAGGGAGCTGGTCCCGCCCTAAATCCCTATTTTCTCCTCCAGATGGGAGGTGCACGAGTTCAGCTGCTCCAGCTCACGTCAGCAGCTGGAAAACCCTGCAAGGACCCACGCAAGCCTGGCCTGCCGAGGACGCTGCTGACGGCAGCTGAGCAGGGCAGGGTGGCAGGAGCAGAACCACTCAAAGTCACGAATCAGTCCCCAAATTTGGGATTGCCACTCAAGTTGGTGCCAGTCTTGGCATTCACCTCCCATTTCTGAGGGCTTTGGGAGGGCAAGTTGTCACTTGCAGCCCTTCTGCATGATCGAGGTGGTGACAGAAGCTGTTTTTCTTTAAAAACACCCCAAAGCCATACATATTTTAAAGGTCTGAAAGTGCTTTTAGGGCCTGAGCTGGGATTTCAGGAGTGGCATCACCTGGATGAGCACCGCAACAGCCAGAGCCGCCCTTCTGGAGGGAGGGAAACGGGATGGATGATGGCACACGTCCCTGCTCCTGCCGCCACCCCCGGAGCCCCCCGGAGCAGGGGGACCATCCCAGCACAGCCTGGCCCCTCTTCACCTGCCCCAAAATGGGGCCAGGCCCTCTCCGAGCCGCCGGGGGCTCCCAGGGCCTGGCCGGGCCGGGGTTGCTCCACTGCCTGAACATTCCCAAGCGCATTTCTACCCCGCTGACGGGTTAAAAATAGAAACCAGCAGCATTATTGTCCTGCAAGCAAAAATAGAAAGATCACATCCTCGCTGCTGAAAAACGGCACAGCAGGGACCTCTTCTAACACAGGCACAGGGGAGAGCTCTATTTCGGGAGCGGAGAACTTGGGAAGTTAGACCAGAATCCTGAAATTTGTGATGTTGACGCACTGCAGCATTCAGCATCCACGGAAAACTCGCCTTCCCCCTCCTCTCCCGGCTTCCCTGGGGTTTTGCTCAGACTTTCAGGCCACGAGGAGGGTGCTCAGGCTTGCACGGCACTCCCAGCGAGGAACGCGCTGCCCCGTGCTGCCCTCGCAGATGGGAACGGCCCTGATCCAGTCTGGGAGTGGTCTTGTCACCACCATCACCACTTAACGCTTCCCAGCTCCCAAGGCAGCGCTGCAGCAGGAAAACCCCATCCCTGCTCTGCTTCCCAAAGCTCCGAGCAGCTGCCACATTCCTGGCCCAAAAGCAGCTCGCAGGGTTCGCCCTGAAGGGAAGAGCCACCGGTGACCCCGGAGCAGGGGATGCCCTGAGCCTCCCTGTCCCCCTCCCCTGCTCCCGTCCCCCTCCCCTGCTGGCTCCGGAGGGAGGGGGGCCTCAGCCTGAACCTCGTTTTTGGAAAGGGAACATCCCTACGCAAGCCCGGCCTTTCCGTGAGTGTTGGTGCGTTGGGGCCGCTCCCACCCAGCTGGGACCCGGCTCCAGATCCAACCTTTTTCCTCAGCAAATCTCCCGGGAGAGGAGAGGAATGCGGCAGGGTCACATCCAGCTGCGGGCGGGAATCCTGGCTGCTGCAAAGGAGGGGAAAATCCACAGGCGAGGGGATGTCTGTCCCTGCAGCAGCCTCCTGGGGACGGCTCTGACTTGGGGGTGCAGCACCAGGACCCCGGATCCCAAACCAGGCTCCGAACCCCAACACTGACCCCAACACTACCCCACAGCCCCCCAGAGACCGCTCTCCTCCCAAACCAAGCCTGCGGCTTCCAGCCCGGGGCAGGAGCAGCCCCGGGAGGCCTGGGAGGAGGCCGGCGTGGAGAGGTCACTCCACCACCCTGAACATCTCCCCCATGTCCCCACCGAGGCCGTCAGCGCCCCGGAGCCAGCGCAGGAACGCGCAGAGCATAACTCACTGCACCCCCCCTCCCCTTCGCCCCAAAACCAAACACACACCCAGAAACGGGAGGGAACCGCTCAGGGGAAACCCGGCAGTAACTCCACAGCAATTCCAGGCAGTCCCGTTCCCCGGGGGAGGCTGCTCTGCCCTCTCCTGCATCCCCCCTCCACCAGAGCCCCTCGGAGATCCCGGGCCAGGTGCCCTGGGCCAGCCCCCGGGGCCATTCCCTCATTTCATTCCGTGCACATCCCAGCTGGCATTTCAGCCCCCAGCCAGTGCCAGATTTCTCTCTGCTGAGCCAATGCACTTGGAAATACATGACGACTTCAGCAGATTAATTGGAAACACAGCCCCGGTGTTGCAATCCCAGGAATGACTCCAATTTCAGGAACAAATGTTTTCATAGGATCACAGAATCATAGAATATTCTGAGTGGGAAGGGACCCACAAGGATCATGCAGTCCTGCACAGACACCCCAACGATCCCACCCTGTACACCCCTGGCAGCGCTGTCCAAACGCCCCTTGAGAATTTGGCGTAACTTCACCAGTTTGCTGAACATTTCCAGCTAAACTGGGACAGACTCCACTCACACCTGGGATCATTTTTTTAATGTGGCATGTTTCAATTAAAAACCTTCTCAAGAAGATTTAAGACGCACCACAGAGGAAGAGGCAAGAAGAACAATTTTAGTTTGCTCTGTAAATCTGCTCTTAAAACCTCGCTGGTTTTGAGCATCCCAGGGCTCCCCTCAGCCCTTCTGCAAAACCAGACCCAAACTCTTCCCCCAAGATCCCAAAAACCCACCAGGGCTGGGAGAAGGATGATGATGGAGGAGGGGTGGAGGAGGGTTCCCTGGATGGAAACCATTCCTGTGCTTCCATATTTTCCACCCCTCCACAGCAAAACCTCTCCTCTTCCAGGGGTTTCAGCCCTTCCTCTGCCCATCCCTGTTTGCTGCCAACCTCTGCAGCCATTGCAACCCTTCAAAGGTTGGACCTGATGACCTTGGAGGTCTTTTCCAACCTTAACAATTCCACGGTTCCACGATTCTCCCCTTGCTGCCAAGAGCCCTTTCTTGGTCACAGCTGTGCCGCAGCTTCCCCACTGCCGAAGCTCCGGGAGATAAGGGAAGGAGAAAAGCTGGTCCGTCCACCCTCGGAGCCTGGCAGGGAGCTCCGCTCGGGCCTCCCGCTGCCAGGGCTCCCCCAACCCAACCAAAACCTTGTGGGATGCGGAAGGGGCCGCTGGAGGGAAAACAGGGAGCCGGGAGCTCGCTCAGCTCTGAGAGCACCCGAGGGTCAGTGACACCAAAGAGGGGGGGCTCTGGAGGGAGGGACGGGCTCTGGAGGGGCTGTGGCCGCTTCTTCAGACCCCTGTGGCTGCTGCAGGCACGGGGCAGTGCCCGGGTCAATCCCTGCTTTGGCAGAGGTGGAGGAGCTCCCAGGGCGAGCGGAGGGGTCTGGAGCGAGGAGCCCCTGCCTCGCATGGCCCCCGGGGAGGCCACGATTCCAGCGAGATAAAACACATTTGAATCTTCCCAGAGAAATCAGCTCCCGCAGGCCTGGCTGAGGAGCTGCACCTCCTCTCCCAGCTGTTTGGCCGCCCCTCTCAGCCCAGCCCTGCCAGAGCTGGAGCCCAAGCCAGGAGCAGCACAGGCTGCACAAACCCTCCCCAGAGCCCCCCCCTGCCCCACTCTTCTGGGCTTAAATCCACCGACCCAGCCCCAAACCCAATTCCCTTCTTAGCCTTTGCCTCACGGAGCTCTTTCTTCCCTGCATGAAAGCCACAATTCCCAGCCAGACCTTTGGGGTGTGATTCCCCCTCCCTGCCATGAAGTCAACGTAAGTCAGAGTGTTCCTGCCGTTAATTTGGATAATCTGACAAAATAAAAACCACCAGGATTTGTAATGAGATGTCACTTTGGGAGCTTTGCTCATCCCAGAGATCTTTCTTCAGGGCGTCCCCATCCCTGTGACTGGGAGATCCATGGGCTGATGCTGAGCACATCTGAAAAGGGACCAGCACGGGAATGGGAACCTCTCCTCTGAGCTGGGCTGTCGGGGTCAGACTGGCTGGTCAGTGGGAGAGCTCCGGCCAAGCCTCATCGCTCATTCCCAGGGTCAGGAATGTGCAAGAGCTGCTGCAAGGGGATGACCACAGAAGCCACGTGGACAGGGAATGTGGCGGGGTTTTGCAAGGATCTGCTCCAGCCTTCCCCTCCAAGCCAGGAGATCCAGGAGGAGTGGGGAGGACACATGGATTTGTGCAGATCCAGCACACGCCCCAGCTCCAACCAGGCTGAGCCCACAAATCCTTCTGCAAGTTTCTCTGTCCCACCCCCAGATGTGCCAGCACCCCGTCCTACACCCTGCGCCCCTCCCAGGCACACCCTGCATCCTCTCGGCTCTCCTGGCACCGCGTCCCAGACACGTCTGTGTGGGGCTGGGCTGGTTTGGGCTGCGGTGGAGCCGAGGTGCCCCCCATGCCAGCACCCAGCTCCCCCCAGCCAAGCCCCATCCCTCGTCCCCAGCACCGGCGCTGATCCAGCCCAGCCCCAGCTGGGACAGAACCTCCACCCAGGCACAGTTCCCGTGACTAAGCCAGACAGACACCCCGAGAATCCAGCCCTGACAGCGAGGTCCCACCAAGGCAAAAACAATACAAACCCTCCCATTCCCTGCTCCTGACGGAGCTTTCAAGGGTTCGTCATCGGCACTGATACAAATCCACACCTCAGAGCACAAACAGGGAGGCAGCCAAGGAACCCGCAGGAACCGCAAACGAGACTTGCTGAGCCCTGGCCAGGGCCGGAGCCGACTCCAGATGTTTCTCCAGGGACTCCCTGGTGCTGTGATTTGACATGAGCCCTGATCAGATGTGGCGTCGCCGGGACCATTCACACAGGATGGACGAGGCCAATGCGCAAACCACGAGTCAGCCCCTGCCTCCAGCGCGCCCTGTTCTGCTGCAGCCGCCAAAGGAGCCGAGGCCTCGAGTCTCCTCTGCCCGACCAACCAGCCTGGGCTTCACCATCACCTCTCCCTGCGAGGCAGGGCCTCCTTTATGCAGCTCCTTTGAGCCTTTTTCAGTTGCTGCCCTTTCTGAAGTGGGGAGTACAGTGCTGACACTGCATCGAGAGCATCAAAGAGTCACGAGTCCTTACTCCCACCTGATGTCCCATTTCCTTACTCCCACCCGATGCTTTTTTGGCACCACCCAAAAGCACAGACTCAGCGGAGGTTCAGGCCTGCAGTGATTTTGGAGAGCTCCAGCACAGCCACTGCCTGGGCAGGAGCAGCATCACCTCTCTCCTGACAGGGAATGCTCCCCCGGGAGCACGAGGATGCTCTGAGCACCTCTGGGAGCTGCAGGCTCTGAGCGCTCCCTCTGCACTCCCTCCCTGAGCATCCCCAGATTCTGGGGCACCACAGAGCCCTGCAGGTGATTTTCTGACTCAAACCCAGGTCCAGCGAGTGCCAAAGGCCCTCCTGGCCCAGCTGTGCCCTGCAGGGGGGACGGGCACGGCCGCAGGTGCCCAGTGTCCCTACAGGGGCTCCGTGTCCCTGTGAGGTGCCCGGTGTCCCTACGAGGTGCCCGGTGTCCACCCTGAGGTGGGTGTTTGCCTTGCTGGGTGTTTACCCCCGGGCTGTGCCTGCACACAGCCTTATCTCCTCGGCAAGGGCCGTGTGGCTCCTGCACACACAGAGTTATCTCGAGGGACGTGGGCCTTCCTCTGAGGGCAGCGGGGTGGGGGGAGCTCACCCACGGCTCCAATACCTGCAGGGGTGTCCCTGCTGTCCAGTTCAGAGGGAACGGGTCACTCAGCTCCTCCCAAGGCCCATCTAATGTGGCCAGAAATCTCCCAACCCATCCACGCTGGACCCATCCTGCTCCGGAGCAGGTCCCTGCTGCAGGCCAAGGCCACCACCGCTCCTGGGAAGGGAATGAGCTGCTCTCACACCACCAGAGCACCTGGACATCTCCATCTTCCCAGCCTCCAGCCCTCCCAGATATTGCTGAGGTTCCCCCACGTTCCCAACCACTCGGTGCCTTCCCAGAAGGAGCAGGGGGAAGGAGCCCCCAGCCTCCCCCTCAGGGCTCTGGGACATTCGCTTTTTGCACAGCAGCAGGACACTGAGGCCGAGCCAGGCTGCCCCAGCCTGTCCCCACAGCCCCGGGGCAGCTCCTCCTGCCCAAACCAGCTCCAGCTCCCGCTCGCCCCTTGCCCGGGCTCAGCTCTGGACCTGCTGGGATGAGGGCACCGGGAACCTCCTCCCCTGGCAGAGCTCCCGGGAGCGCAGAGCTCGTGTGCTCGTGGCCTCGGGTCCAGCCCTCGACGCCCGCGAGCTCAGCTCTGTGGGAAACCTCGGCCTTGGAAAGGCTGCGCTCCCCGTGATGCAACTCGGGAGACTTTTGTCATCGCCGGCTGTTTCCAAGGGGACGAGGTGGATGAACCAGGCTGCTTTAGGAACTGACCCTCGATGCCGCAACCCCACCTCCCTTCCTCTCCCTCCCCCACGGCCCCGGGCCCTTTGCTCACACGGTTCCTGCAATTCCTGGCCCTCGGCTTCGAGGCTTCCGCCACCATCTGGGCTCCATTTAGGGGAGCTGATGTTTTTCACAGGGCTGTAATCTAAACTTTGGGATTGAGTTTACATCTCGCATACCAGCGTCTCACCGCCGGGCCTGGCCACGCACCGGGGGCTGGCGGCTGCCAGCCCTGTGCCGGCGGCTCCGGATACCTGGGAACGGTGCAGGGCCAGTGCAGGGATCCTGGATCAGGGATCCACCCTCAAACCACCTCTGGATCCAGCCAGACACTGCCCCTGCCAGTGGGTGCAAGCTGGGAGAGCCCAACAAGCTGGGAAGCAGCTCAGCTTCCCCCAGGAGGCTGCGATGGGAGACAAAGCCCAACATCAGCATTATCCATCTCCAGCAGCAGGAAATTCCCCAGCCCGGGCAGCTGGGGATGCGAGCACAGGGAGGAGAAGCAATCTGGGAGCAGGGATGCAGAGTGGCAGGACCAGCCCTGCTTGTGCTCAAAGCCTGGGGTGACAGAGCCACCTCAGGGCCCAGCGAGGCTCCTGACCCAGCTCTGGGCAGGCAGGTGACAC
>NW_008237401.1:161831-163898 GCF_000691975.1 Corvus brachyrhynchos
ACTTAGACTTTTCAGGCAGGATTTAGTCATTTGTGGACACGAGGCCTTGGCAGGGCAGCGCTGCCTCCGCTCACCTACCCCAGCCCGTGGCTGTTTACGGCGGCAGAGCCTTGGAAGGAGAGGGAAGATTTGTGGTTTAATCCAGGTGAATTATTCCTGCTCCCTTTATGGAGCCTGCAGCTGATGGGGAAGGGGGGATTCAGCGTCCCTGCACTGCCAGGGATGGACCCACCGCAGGAGATGAGGATTCAAAGCACAGCCCACCCCCACAGCTCCACAAACGCTGCCTGGACAAACCCAGCAGCACTTTTGCCCTGTCCACCTAATGGCTAAAAAATGAGTTAAGGGCACAAAAGCCAAGCCCTGGCCGGGCACACTCGTGGTAAAAGGCAGAGCGGCTGAGAGCTGCTCTGCCATACGAGAAAAGCAGGTTCCACCCCAGCCTTGTGGGGTTGTGCAGGCCCCGTTTGCTCAGCCCAGCACGGGGCACTGGGAGCTGCCAGGGAGAAGGGAAGGGGTGATGGATCCAGGGCCCTGGTATCCCTCAGGAACCCTCCATGCCCAGGATCCAACACGAGCTCCGGTCAACTCCTCACCTTAGTGTCGGATCCAAACTTCCCAGGCACGAGCCCAAGGCTTTATCTGCTGTCCCCTCCCTCCTCCCACATTTGTTATTAAACCAAATAAGGCCACTTATCTGCAAATCCTCTTAAACCAGCAAAGCCACACCACAGCTCCTGAGTGCCACGCTGTGTCCCTGGGGGATGCCAGGAACTCAGCCCCACACACCCTGTCTGCCTTCAAAGCTCATCCACCATGAGGATCCCGCCACGACCAGGGTCCCACCATGACCAGGATCCCACCATGATGATGATCCCACCACAGTGAGGACCCCACCACAATCAGGATCCCACCACAACCATGATCCCACCATGATGATGATCCCACCACAACGAGGATCCCACCACCACCAGGATCCCACCAGGATGTGGCTCCCACCACGACACTTCTGCATTTTCACCCTGCGACCAAACCACCCGAAGCGTCGGCGAGGCTGAAGGAGCCAAGTGGAGCAAGTCTTTATGGAAAGGGAGCCATTCCAGAGTGGAGCTTCGTAACCAAGCTCGGAGACCCAGGAAGGATTCGCTGAGGCAACGCTGGGATCAGCAGCACAAGCCCATTAGGGCCGGCCACTGGCAGGAGGAGCGTTCTGAGGAGCCTCCGTGCCCTCCAGGCACTCCAGCAGAAGTTGCACAGCTGTCCCGACTGGGAACGACAGATAAGGCTCAAATGATTCATTCAGTGTAAACCTTTATTTGTTCTTGCTTACCCAGAGGAGCCAGCAGCTGCTAATGCTAAACTGGGCCGGCTCCCAAGCGCAGACAAAGGCCTGCAAAAATGGGTTTAAGGAGGAACTGACTGTTCAAAAAGCAATCCTAGAAGAGGGAGTTAGAAAGAGGGAGTGCAGCGCGGCGCAGGAGGAAGAGGAAGCCAGAGAGCACCTAAAAATAAGTTTTAAAAAAAGCAGCGAGGCACAGGACAAAGGCCTCGCGCGCACGTGACCGTTCCCCGCAGCGTAGGCAGGATGCGAGCTCGGAACACAACACTCCCTCCCCAGCAACCCCACGTACAGAGCCCCAGCCACCTCCCAGCTCAGCCAAAGCCATGGCCAGCACCTTTCCCACCCGGCATAGGCTTTTTCCCCCCGCACCATCAATCCCCCAGGTGCAGGATGCTGTCCGTGCCCCAAGCTGGGCACGCTGGGCATGACCCACTCCAGGGTGGAAATGCACCTAACCCAGCAAGGCTGGAGTCAGACAGAACAGCTCGAAAGTGTTGAAGGAATTGTGAGGAAGTCTGGAAAATGAGGTTCCTCCCAAGAAGCACCCTCAAAACCAGCCAAAGTCCTGTGGGAAGCACTGCCCAGGGGTTCCCCTGCATCCCCCCAGGCAGTGCCTTCACCAGATCAGAGCACAAGTGGTGGGCGACTCGTTAGTTCTCTCCGAAACAGCCGGAAAATGCAGATGACAAAGGAGCCCGTCCTGTGTCTGCTGGTGCAGCTGGGAC
>NW_008237401.1:164174-164574 GCF_000691975.1 Corvus brachyrhynchos
CCGGGGCCTGCCCGTTGGTGGCCGTGGTGGCCCCGGTGGTGGCCCCGGTGGTGGCCGTGCCCACCGGTCCCAGGTGGGAGCTCCAGCCCAGGCGCAGCAGCGAACCCGGGGTTCCCTCTCCGTGCGCATCCTGAAGGACGTTCCCTGCACACCTTCCCCCAGCCCCGCCAGGGTTCACAGCCGTGCGGGGAGGGAGCAAATCCCCAGGGATGGGAGAGGCACTTACAGGACGGGCTGAACATCACCAGCGTGGTGGAGATCTCCAGCCCCGGCGCAGCGCCCTGAGAACATCCAGCGAGTTCCGCTCCCGGGAAGCCGCGGCTCCGCATCCCACATTCACTTCTGCTTCACCCCTGCCGCCCACCCGATCCTCGGCGCAGCAGGGAGAGCATCTGAGCCG
>NW_008237401.1:165147-168657 GCF_000691975.1 Corvus brachyrhynchos
TTCTCCGCGCTGGGACGCAGCCAAACCCCAGCACAACCCGCCTCCCACGCTGCCCACACCGCGCAGCCCACGTCGAGCTGAGCCTGTTGCCACAGGTTCAGCCTGCCCAGGCACCTCCATGGAGCAGGAATTGCAGAGATCCTGCTGTGGCCAAAGGAGCCTCAAAGGGAGCCAACAGGACCGAGGCAACCGGAGCACCCCCAAACCCCAAATCCCATCTCTGCCCAAGCAGCCCCTCACAGCTCCAGACTCAGCTCACCCCTGGAAGGAAGGGCTGAGGTTGCACCCAGCCACCAGATGTGGGAGGAAAGATCTGGTCCTGGTTAAGAACCAGCATTAAGATTAATGCAGGGAAATTTAAATGGCAGTTCTGAGAGCGTGTTTGATTTGAACCCTTAGATACCGGGAAAACAAACACACAAAGCTGCAGTTTCTGGAGGTCAAACTCAGCACCTGAAACCAGGCCCTGCCAGTTTACAGCGTGTCCATCCCGTCAGCAGCTGCATTTGAATACTCGTGATGCCAGTGTGCTCTGCCAGCTCACTCAGATCCCAGAAATGTGCTTTCTCCTGGGTTTTTGGTCAGGAGTAAGTCACCAGCAGGGACTGACAGAGTCTACAGTGCTAATTAGGACAAAATTCCTTCCTGTGAGGGCACTGAGGCCCTGGCACAGGTTGCCCAGAGAAGCTGTGGCTGCCCCTGGATCCCTGGAAGTGTCCAAGGCCAGGCTTGGAGCGGCCTGGGATAGGGGAAGGTGTCCCTGCCCATGGCAGGGGTGGGACTGGATGAGCTTTAAGGCACCTCCCAACCTAAACCACCCCATGATTCAATGAAATAACTGAATTCCCCAGACAGCTTTGTCCGTTCTAAAAACATCCTCCAAAACTTACCCAGGCCATGAGGGGGAACAGTGCACCTCCGATTCCATCCCTCATCCAGACAGTGACGGCCAGTTAAGGCCTTTCAGTTAAAACCCGGCTTCCAAAGGCTGAATAACCACCACCAGCCCCAGATCTGCTTAACGTGCAGTTCAATTGTCCCAGCGTGTGGCCCAGCACTGCTGTCCCCGTGCCAGCAGGTGACAGAGCCCAGACAGAGCCGCCCGTGCCGGTGCCGTGGCAGGGACTGCCCGTCGGCATGGGGACCCTCCCTGGGATGCTGCCACCGCCACTCTGCGTCCACCACTGCAGCGAGGGGTTGGTGTAGTCTTGGAAGAAGGAAAAGGCTGAGGCAGGGATGATCCTGAGCTCAGCAGGAGGCAGGAAATGACCCCAGGAGAAGCAGAGGCTGCTGCATCCAGGAGCTCTGCAGTGCCTCCACTCTGGAACAGAAAAGAGCCCCATGCCAGGCCCTGCCTCGGCCCCAGAGCAGCACAGAGAGACCAGAGGACCAGGGGTGACACAGAGGTGACAGGAAGGACACGGCAAAACCTGCGAGTGAGCAAGGCGAGGAACGTGGGAGAAGGAGGGAGCAGGGACACAGCCCACAGCTCTGCTGGGAATATTCCCACCCTGCAGAAGATAACCCCGACAGCAGCTGCTTCCAGCGGCCTCCCCAGAGTTGCTGAAGGCAGCTGGATGGAGCAAAGAGGCCGAGACAGGAGCAGAAGAGACGATTTTCATGTGGAAGTTGCACCCCTGGGCTACGTATGAAAGTTATCGTCAGTGCATCGAGCCCTGGGCAAACCTGGAGAATTTACATAAGCCTTGAAGTTTAGGAAAGCATAAAGGAAGAAAGAAATTGAGAGAGCAATCCTGTCTTTGTCTCCAGCACTGCAAGGAAATTCTCCACATTTTCTGTGCTGCCCAAGGCTCCCCTTACGCAACAGCGGCTTTTGAAAAAGCAGCCTCAGCATCAACAGTTTTCCCCTCCCTTGCGTAAGAGATGATCCTCCTTCCATGAGAGATCCTCCTTCCATGAGAGATCCTCCTTCCATGGGAGGTCCTCCCTCCCTGAAGGCTCAAGAACATCCCCAGAGAAGCGATCCCAGCACCACGTCCCGACTCCTTCCTGCAGCATCAGGGAGTAGCTCCTCCCGGGAGAACTGCCCAGCTTCCACCTCCCCGGAGCTGAACTCCGAGGCACTTCCAGGATTGCAGGATGCTCCAGAGGCTCCTTGCACACGCTGCTTTCTTTCAGAGCAGCAGATGACCCAAGTGAAACTGGAGAGGACCCAGGGAAACACTGGGAAGATGCTCCAGGCTGGCACTGCTGACAGGAACACCCCACACCCGTAAAAATTCTCTCCATGAAGAGAAACGAGGCTCTCGCTGGTGTGTGAGCCACCCCCAGTTCCCAGCTCTTCCCCCAGCTCCTGCACCTCTGTCCTCCTGTTCCCTGCCTTTGGTCCCACCTTTCCAGCACGGAGCCGCGAGCGTGCCCAGCGCAGCAGGGTTTGTTTCTCACTGCTGTGAACCGTGTTTTGATCCAGCTCTGCAATGCAGCCCTGTGGAAGAGCCAATTCTCCCACTGGCACCGTTCCTGCTCCTGGATACCAACACCCCACGGGACAAAGCCCGACAGATCCGGGGGACGGGGGTGGTTTGTCACTGTGCTGAGGGGCAGGGCAGCCGGGCCACGAGGAAAACCCCACAAACACCATCCTAATTCTTCTTCCAGCAGACTGAGGCACCGTACACCACACCTGGCCTTGAGCATGGAGAGACTGAAGTTTTAGGCTGAGGGGAGACAAATGCAAAGGCGGGATGGATGTGTGCAGGGATCAGATGTGACAGACGGACACTGCCTCACTCCAGCCCCTCTGTGGGGCCAGGACCTCAGTGGAGACCCACCCTGAGGATGTCCCCTCCCTGCTGGAGGCCTCCCTGGGTGACAGCGTGGCACTGACTCAAGGCTCTTTCCTCAGCATCCTCGGATATTGCCCAAGAGGCAGCGCGGTGACGGGGACGTGCGGCACCCACAGCTCTGCCACCTCATCGGCGCTGAGCCGCCTCCAGCCCTGCTCTGCCTTGGCACAAGCTCCCCTTCCAAGGTGAGTCTGGGAAATCTCCAAGCTCACTCCAACGGGCACTTGGGCTCCGTTTGCTATTTATAGTGTGACAGCTGACCGGGACAGTGCCACCCAGCCCACCCAGGCCTCCCAGCTCCACCAGCTCTGCCCAAACTCAAACCCGAGCGGCCAAATCCTGCTCGGCGCTGCCGGAATTCGGCGCATTCATTCAGAGTTAGCAACTGCTGCTATATCGGGAAGACAGCTTCAAGGGAAGACAGAGCTCTCCAAGACAGAGAAAGAAAACAAATCCCTCGCCTGCATTCTGCAGGCCAGCACTGCTCTCCTAAATTTCCTTGGCTCGGCTTAACAAAACCCGGGTTCTTCTGCTAAAAAGTGAACATTAACCAGCCCTGCACGCTCCTGAGCTCTGGACACCCTCTCGAAAGCTTCATGACACCATCACACCAGACAGCAAATGTGCCAACTCAGACCTTCTCCGAGTGACAGAATCGTCCCTAACAAACCCTGGCCCAGCCCTGCCCTTCGGGAACGGCACC
>NW_008237401.1:169185-170988 GCF_000691975.1 Corvus brachyrhynchos
ATCAGATCAGAACAACCCAGGTTTGATGTTTGAACCAGAGATGGAAGAGGAGATTCGCCACCTCCCCTGCCGGAGTCGGGCAGCGGGGCAGAAGGAGCTGCCTCGTTTCGGAGCGTTGCCAACACACTTGTTTGTTTTTTCCCCTCCTCAAGGTCCCAGCTGTTAAATCCATGATTGCAGGATTTCCCAGACTCACTGAAAAAGCACGTATGCTATTGTGTCCCACTGCTGGAACAGGAAAAAGCCTGAAAATCTGAGCCACAGACTCCAAACACACAAGGTCTCCTTACAACTGACGTTTTCAAACCTCATTTTTCTTTCAACAGTTTCTAAATGGTTCAGAGTTTTGCAGCACTGCCTTTCAGCTCCCCCAGAATTGTTCCCATCCCAGTGTCCCACGGTGGGGGAACTCTTTGGCATCAAGTGTCCCAAAGCCATCCATGTGGCCACTCACATCCCCAGAGCCTCAGAGGACTTTGAGCCACCAGCCTCCAACCCCTGATGGAATCCGGGTCTTGACTCCAATCCCCAGCCAGCCGAGTGTGAACACAGAAACCAGGGCCAGTCACTCGTGCTGCAGCCACCCGAATTCCCCATCTCTCCACACAAATCCAGGCCCACAGTCTCAGGAGGACCCAGAGCTTCTCTCTTTGCTGCTTCACAGAAAACACGGTGTCACACTGGAACACCCCAGCCAGATCAGAGCCGCCCAGGACAGCAGCCAGCACCCAGACAAAGCCTCTCCCTGCCCCGGGGAGGTTCCCAATGAAGCCATTTAATAACTGCAGGAAAAGACACGCTCCCGTGTGCCCGTCCTCGCTCAGCTCCATCCCTGCTACTCTGCCGCATGATGAGACTCACTCTTGGACCAGCCCTGACACTGGGACCTGTTCCTTCCCAAAGGACACGTCCGAAGGGTTCAGAACCCTGCTCAGGACAGGTGTAACCCCACTGCCACCCCACATGCTCCCTGCTGAGCTTCCAGCCCCACTGCGAGAGCCTCTGCTGCCATTTTCATGCTCCCACTTCCTGCTCACATCAGGCAGAGAGTAGGAAGTGCTGAAATCCTCCGACCCTCGCTGCAAACCAGGAAGCTCCTGAGATCTCCTGAGAAAGGCTAAGATTTCAGGCTGGAACCCTCTGCAAACATCTGGTCAGAGGCATCGCATCCGGACCCTCGGAGCGGGGCCCACACTCCCCATCCTCCCGGAGCTCTGTCTGCTGGAACAAACCCAGGGCAGGACCACTCACGGCTCATCCTATCGGGAAAACACTAACGCAGAATCCAAACCCTCCGGCCACCCACTTCCCTCCGTCTCCCATGGGTGACACCTCGGCTCTCCTGCCCGAGCCGAGGCCAGCACATCCCACACCTCCTCTGCAGGAGTCTCCCAACATCCCATTACTCAGCAAAGCCTCGTAACACGTCCACACCACAGGTAACAACTCCACCACGGAAAAAGGTGTGGGCAGCTGTGTTCTGGGAGCCCAGGGGTTGCTGGCACAGGGCAAACCTTGGATGGCACACATCTGTGGGCTGCACTGGCTCGTGGCTCTGGCAGACGGATCTGGGGTATTTGGGGCATCCGCAGCCCTTTTCCCAGTGCACATCCTTTCTCCACAAGGTATTTGGAGGGAGAGAGGTGCCCTTGCAGCACAGACACCAAGGACAAACCCAGCAGAGCTGCTGCTCCTCTGCCCTCGCAGCCCCGCTCCCTGCACGCACCACCGGCCTTCCGAAGGGAAAGGCAACAGGATTAGCACAAAAACATTCCAGCAAACCACAGGCTCGGCTTTGCCACA
>NW_008237401.1:171819-172593 GCF_000691975.1 Corvus brachyrhynchos
GCCGAACCTGGGGGGAGCTCGGCGCACCGAGTTGGAGCCGGGCGCTTCCACCTGGCACCTGCCCGTTCCCGGTGTCTCGCTCCCTGCCCGGGCTCCCCCGGGGGACCGGGACGGGGCAGTTCCCACCGCGCCGGGGCGAGCAGGGATGAGCCGGGGGCAGGATTTCGGGAGCATCCCGCGGGATGAGGTGAGCACAGGACAGCGGGAGCATCCCCAAGCAGTGACCGGGGGCACCGAGCACCACAAAGAAAGAAACGGAACCAAGTTCAGAGCGAAGGGAGGAGGTGCCTGTGCTCCGGGGCTTCAAATCCTGTCCAAAAGCACAGCGAGACCCCGAGGTTCCCTCGCTGCCAGCGGGGGAGCAGGCGGCTGCTTGGCCGCAGCTCCTCGGCGAGGGAACAGCTGCTTTTCCAGGAAATCCAAAGCGCGGGGGGATTCTCCAACCACTGAATTACACTTCTCTTTTCCAAGGAAGAAATCACTTCAGACCCAGAGCAGAGCCCTGCCTAGTCCCGGGGTGAGGAGCCCTGCTCAGCTGCAGCCCCGGAGTCTCTGGGGTCAGTGGGTGCAGTGAGACAACACCGAAACACGGGTGGGCAGGGATGTGCTTTTGCCGAGTTATTTTGTTCGCTTTTATGACACCAAAACAGCTCTGGGAAGTTACACATCGAGCCCAGGGGCCGGCACATTCGTAACCCCGCTTGCAGAGCGGTTATTTTCGGCACCCTCTGAAGCTGGGAGGTTCCACAGTGCAGCTCACCCAGCTCCGGGGCT
>NW_008237401.1:173700-174218 GCF_000691975.1 Corvus brachyrhynchos
CTGTTTTCTTCAAGATCAGCGTTTCCTTCCCTTTCATTTCCAAAGCCTCGTTGATCCACAACGAAACCTGGCAAAAACTCACCCGAGGAGAGGCACAGCCCCCAAACAGCACCTGACAGTTCAGACAGGAGCGTTGTTAATAATTCACAATTACAGGGGTCACACTTAATGCCTCTCTGATTTGGAGAATAACACCAGAACAGAAGCTTCAGCCCTGGTCCCTTCAGAGCCCCAGCAACACCCAAATTGCCCTGACAAGGTTTTTGTGACTAACAGCTCATTCTGAGAACAGTCAATAACTTCACGACCAAGTCCCAGCGGGCCTCACTCTGCATAAATCTGCATATTACTGAGTGAAGCCAACCAAAGGTGAGAGTGGTGGGGACCATTCTATGGTTTACACTGAACAGCAGCTGGAAAAGGGGATTCATCCTCCCCATCGAGCTCTTTCTGCTGTCCAGTGCCCTGAATTCCCTTAAATCCATCCTTCCACAGGCTCAAACTCATTGGGAAGGACA
>NW_008237401.1:174237-189612 GCF_000691975.1 Corvus brachyrhynchos
ATTCCTGCAGATCGTTCCATTCTGGTGCAGAATCACGGAATGGAATAATGGAATGCTCTGAGAGGGAAGGGAGCCACATGGATCATCGAGTCCAACCCCTGTCTCTGCACAGGGCACCCCCAAAAACCACACCACAGCCCATGGGAATCTACCCCGGCACATCCTGGAGGAAGCTGGTGTTTTTCTCTTACAAAATAACAGCTCAGATTTGGGGCAGGCTGGAAGACCAGAGTTTTCCTGGCCTCTGTATTCAACTTTGAAATTTGCGACGTTTTCCCAATCCCATTAAGAAACTGAAGCAGTGGAAGGAGCAGCAGCCTGGCTTCTTCCGTCACAATCCCATCCTAAAACTGCCTGCGCATGAAGAGCCAAACCTGCCTCCAACAGCAAAGAGATCCCTCCGAGACCTTCCCCGAGCTGGGTGAGGAGCACAGACTGAATTATTGGGGAACTTCAGCAGCCCTGGGGGGCAACAGAGATAATTGCACCGAGATTATTTTGGAAGTGCTGCCGGTATTTTTAGCCTGGAAAACGAGGCACTGCTTCCCTTTCTGGAGTCCCTCCTCCCCTGGCCGGCCGGGCTCTGCTGTGCCAGGCAGGGGGACATTGCAGAACCCGCTGCCGGTTGGGAAAGAAAGGGGTTATTTTGATCTGTGGAGATGGATGTGCTTCACCCCCACACGTTGTGCAACCCTCAGACCAGCAGCGGAGGAGACAAAGGAGCTCGAGGCTGCCCGGGCTCATCCAGGCTCCCAGAGCTGGCCTAGGGCAAGTGGGGAGGCTCCCACAGCACCCCGAGAGCTCGGCCCCCATGGAAGGTGGGGGACGAGAGCCAGGAGAAGGTCTCGGGCTGCCTGGGAGGGGAAAAACGGGTGGGAAATGGTGGTGGTTCCCCACCAAAGCCTTTTCTCTGCAGCCAGGCTGCTTTGCTGGTTCCCACCCATGCTCCCAGGTCATGTGGTGAGCCAGAGAGCTGGAAAATGCAAGGATAAGGCTGGTGACGTCTCCAGGGCTGGCCTGGCCTCCCAAAGGGCATGAGACACAAGAATATGCCAGGGGAAGACCCGGGCATGGGGGGCACAGGCAGCCCCGTGCTCGGCAGCTCTCCCAACATTCATCCCCCATCCAGGAGCCTCTCGGAGACCCCCGGGCACCCCCCTGCCCCCCTGAGCTCAGAATCGCCTCACTGCCCTTCCCACGCTTCCCCTTCCCGCTGCAAGCGGGAACATCTGGAGCAGAAGAGGCCACGTAGGTGGCGGCTGCGGCAGGTGAGGAGTGACTCGGTTTCGATCAGACGGGAGCGACGTTCCCGGAGCACAGCGTCCCCGGCCCGCCCTGCTTTATGGGATGCTGCCAGAGTGCTCCTGGCAGGGGGCTGGCCCACCCCACACGGGTGCGACGTGCCCGGATCACGGCGTCCCCGGCCCGCCCTGCTTTATGGGATGCTGCCAGAGTGCTCCTGGCAGGGAGCTGGCCCACCCGGAGCCCTGGGAACAGAGAGCTGCCCGGGATCTCCACGGTGGGCAGAGGTGGCCAGGAGAACACCTGGATGTTGAACTGCCCTCAGCCGCAGCGTCGCGCTGGGAGAGCCCTGCGCGGCACTGCCTGGCATCCCCCTGCCTAAAGATGTGCCAAAAGCACATCAGCAAACGCACACCGAGAGCCCACCTGGTGCCCAGGCAGGGATTAACACACGCCTCCCAACCTCTACCTTCCCAGCACAGACTTTCTGCTTCTTCCCTCCATTTTTTCCCTGCTGGGGATGGAATTTGGGATGCTTGAGAGGGTTGGAGGCGAAGCTGCTGATCCTGCCAGGAGCAGCAGCGGGATGGGCTGGCCCGGCAGGCAGGTGGGCGAGTTGCTGACTGGGGCACAAGAGAGCTTGGTGCCTTCTTTATTTGCTGATGTACGAAACGAGAGCAGCAGCTCACACCCTGCGTTGGGCAACGTGGGGAGGAGACGGTCGGGAAACGGGGACCGAGCGCCAGGTCCTGGGATGTGTCCCGAGCACCGAGGGGTTGGTGTCACATCCCAGGGGCTCAGCACGGCTCTGAGCGAAGGAAACAGGGCCAGAGCAGCGTTGAGCAGGTCCTCGCCACACTGGGCAACTCCTGGTGGTTTTTAGCCCCAGCTGCATCTTGCCTGGAAACACCGGGCACGGCTGCAGAGCCACCACTCAGCATTAAAACTTCTTGACTTTCATTCAGTGAAAGTCAAACTATTCCTATTTCAATGCAAATCTGGGAGCGTGCAGACACTCTGCACACAGGAACTTGAATAACGAATGAGTTTTCTCCTCCCACTCCCGTGTCTTGCTCCGCCTCTGCGCACACCACGGTGGGTCCACCCTCCACGGGGACTTGGAGACCTCCAGCACCCTCAGACAGCCCAAGCGGCTCCAGGGGCTGCCATCAGCCACCCCATTTCCCCACGAGCCCTGTCCTCTGCTTTGCACTGAGGGGTAACATGTGCTCAGCAGCCCAAAAGTTTGTTTTAAATAGACACTCCTTGAATAAGACCGACAAAAATACCCCCATGTCCTGCTGCCGGGCGTGAAACCGCAGCGCGGCAAAGAGGAACCGTCGACTTCAGAAAAAAAAAAAAAAAAAAAAAAAAAAAAAAAAAAAAAAAAAAAAAAAGAAAGAAAAAGAATAAAAAATAAAAATAAACACACTTCTGCCTCCTTCAGCCTCCCGCTGCCGCCGTTGCGCAAAGCGAGCGGAGATGGGAGCGAAGGGCCGATGCCGGGGGGTGGGGGGCTCGTCCCGGGTCAGGAGCCCCCGGGGTTTCTCACGGTCCGAAGCCCCCCGGGGTCTCTCACGGTCCGCGGTCCCCGGGGTCTCTCCTGGCCCGGAGCTCCCGGGGGTCTCTCCACATCCAGAGCCCCCCGGGCACCTTCCCCCGCTGCGCTCGCGGGGCTTCGGTTACGGCCCCAAGGGAGAGAAAAACATTTGCTTTAAAAACAGGAAAATGTGATTGTCAAACCACAACAATGGGCCGGGAAGGGGCCGCGGCAGCTCCGAATTTCGCTCCAAAACACCCCGAGGGTGACTCAAAATTTCTGCACCGAGCCCGGGCGGCCCCGCGCCCCCTCCCGGCCCCAGGCGGGACTCGGTGGCCTTTAATGAGCCTTTAATGAGCCTTTAATAACGGTTTCCCTGATAACGGGGAACCCAATCCACCCCAAGGCATCCCCGATGGGGTTTGCAGGCACAGAAAAACCTGGTGGGCTCCTCTCTGCACCCTCAGCAAGGCACGGCCCAGCTTGGAGAGGCATTTCCCAAGGGCGGGGAGTGACAGGACTGGGAGGATGACTTCACTCTGACGGAGTAGATTTAGATGGGTTACAGGGAGAAATTCCTCCCTGTGAGCGTGCTGAGGGCCTGGCACAGCATGTCCAGAGAAGCTGGGGCTGCCCCTGGATCCCTGGAAGTGTCCGAGGCCAGGCTGGACGAGGCTTGGAGTGGAAGGTGTCCCTGGCCACGGCAGGGGTGGCACTGGGTGGTTTTTAAGGTCCCTTCCAACCCAAACCAGTCTGTAATTCTAGGAACTTGTACCGGGTTTCTATAGGTTTCTGCCTTTTTAATATAACCTAAAAGCAGCAAAGCTGGGGAAGTCCTGCACGTTTACCACTCCCTCCTCTTCCTCAGCTTTTTCTTTAGAGAAGCCCAGACCAAACAGTTTCACTGAAAGGGCTTGGAGAAGCTTTGCAAATGTCACTGGGAATTGTTTATTTCCCTTTATTTAAAGCCCAGAGGGTTTGTAGCCAGAGAATGGAAGAATAACCGGCAAAACTCTCGTTTTCTAAACACCAGGAGAACGAACAAAAGCGTCTGGCATGCTCTGGGCACCGCTCTGAGCTGCTGGGCATGCTGGCATCAGAGGCTGTCACCCCCCAGGTGTGACAAAACCTCCTTGGCCACCTCCAGAGCCCACCCCAGGTCCCTGCTGCCTCTCCTGCACTTTGAAACAGGAGGAAGGAGGGGATGAAAGAGGGGAGATTCGGCTGCATCTCCTCTGCTCCTCCCGAACCGGCTGGGATTGACCCTAATTTGCACTAATTGCTGGCCACCATCAGGCTCCCATCTGCTGCTGTTCCCAGCTGTTGAGAACAGCCCTGGAGGTGTTTTCTCGGCCTGGAAGCAGCTGTAGGAACCCTGGGATTGAAAGTTTTCCTGTCACAGTCTATGAAGTGCCTCCCCTTTTCCCCCCTCTTCTCAACAACGTTCCAGGACGGGCTCAGCTCTCCTTGTGCCGTGTCCTTCCCCCTCCTTCCTTTCCCCCTCTGTCCCTCAAACCAGGGCATGAGGTGCCCGAAACAGAGCTGTGCTGCCAAGTCAACCCTCCGAACTTCATGGGCATCTGTAGTCAGATGTCTGCAGGTCACAGGGTTGAGCTCTAAGGGTCCTGACCCTTCAAGGGTGCCAACTCCTCCAGTTCACCTCCTGGTTTCCCAGCCAGGCCCCCTGAACCTGTGCTCATCTTTCTCCACAGTCCAGAGAACCAAAACCAGTCAGGTTTGGTTGGAAATTCCCAGGAGGGGGTGTGGGAGCGTTTCACCCGTTTCAGCACTTTTGAGATAGGACAGAACTCAACAAATTCTTCCATCACAGCGTCCCTCCCCCAGCCGCAGTGTCGTGAGCTGCACTTCTCAGTCTTGATGCAATTTCCCAACCCATCCACAGAAAGAGAGCCAGGAAGTGCCCAGGGGTGGCAGGAGAAGGGAGGAAAGCTGGAACACCTGCCTTGGGATGAAGGAAGCAGAGAGATGCCCCCCATGTCCCGGCTCCTGTGGGTCCCCTGGGTGAGGGGAGCTGGGTGAGGAGACTGTCCCAGGCTGTGAGGTGAGAAACCAACGGTGACAATGAGCAACAACCACCTGCCCTGTCACCCGTCCTAGCTGGTGTCACCCAGGAGATCTCCATACCCACCCTGTTACTGCCCATCAGAGCATCTCATGGCTGCCTAAAACACCTGGACCAGCCCAGGGGACAGGGACCTCGGGCTGTGCAGGCAAGAGCCCTCAGGAACAACACGGTGCAGCCCAGGCTAAATCAGCTCCGCAGCAGGGGTGGAACTGGCTGAGGTCACTCCCAACCCAAACCCTTCGATGATGAAGGTCCCTAAATCCCTGCGTGCTCTGGGCAGGGCAGACTCTGGGTTTGCCAGTGTGGGAGCCGCAGGCACAGCGCCCGTGTGCCCTGGCAAGCACCACCCAGGCCCTCGGGCAGGCAGCAAACGGAGCAAACACCACCCCAACAACCCACCCGAGCCTCCTCTTCTCCAAACCTCTCCATTCGCTCCCTCCACCTCCTCATCTCCTCGGCCTCCGGAGCAGCTCAGGCTTGGGGATGCCGAAACCCCCCTGGGCAGAGATGGTGGCGATGAGAGGACAGAGATGTTCAGCAGAGAGCAGAGGACAAAGACGGTCCCCGGAGACATTTGAACACAGAAGATGGGCCGGGCGAGGGGAGCCTGCACAGGACAGGCCATTGTTGTACCTTTGTTGTCGCCGCTCATCGGCCCGGTCAGAGCTGCTGCTGCCCTTGAGGCTCCCGTCGCTCTCCCGCGGCCGCCCTGGCGCACGTGACGGTCCCCAGGCAGAGCCACGCTCTGGTGAGGTCTGTGCCGTGTGTGGCGAAGAGCCCGAGCCCCGCTCTCGAGCTTTTCTCCTCGGCACAGTTTCCATGCCTGGTTTCAGAATGACGGGCCCTGGCGCGGGCTGCCCTCGCTCGCTGCACCCGCGGCTTTATCTCGCATCCTTTCGTTTTACTCTCACACCCAGCTGGGGACCGACTGGTTTCAAAATAAAATGAAGCTGCCAGAAGCTCCTGGGGCTCTACCAGCCTTTTGCAAACACTTGGAGCTGCCACAGAAAAAAACGGGCTGTTTCCATGAAAGCTCCCGCTGGCACAATTGGCCACCCAGGGATTCCCGGACAATGAATGTCCCGGGAGCAGATGCAGAAGATGCCCAGTTTAACATCGGGGTGGTGCGGGGAGGCTAAAATTGGAGCAGCCTTGGAGCCACCCACACTCAGCCAGGAAGGGAAGAATCCCTCAGTTCGAGAAGTTCAGCTCAGATTTCCCACAGCCACCACCCAGACCAGGGAGCGGCTCCAATTCCTGAGACATGGAAGGAGAAAGGGGTCACTGTCCCCCCAGTTCTGCAAGGATGAGCGTAAAGGGTGTCCTTGAGGGCACCAGGGGAGGCCAGAAAAGAGCAGGAATTGTCCCAACTCTCCTTGCTGGAGGAGGGGAACCTGGGCTGGTCCTTCTGTTGGCAGGACCCCGTGGCTCAGACAATGGGGCCGTGTCTGTCCCCCACCATGCTGGTGCAAATTGGTTTTCTCCCTGTAATTGCCCTTCTGTTCACAAACACTGATGTGTGCTTTTAATCTAAATAACTTTTATTTTAGGTTAAAGGCAAATGGCAAATCAGGAGAGAGCCCAAGTGAAGCTGCCACGAGGCACAAGACTCGTCTCTCTCCCCTGCCATGAAACGAATTGACTCCCACTCAGGGACAGCTCTTCCCTGGGAAGGACCTGCACTGGAAGTGGTCCCAGGGCCATTAAGTCCAGGGCTGATCTCTACACGAACTGAGACAGTGCCAAATTGTCCCCAGCAGTCCATCCCTGCATCCCATTCCTGGAGTATTCCCCACTGTTGCGTTTATTGCTTCGGAGCAAAAGCCACCGGCTGTGCCCTGCTGCATGAAGAGAGCTGGAGAAATTAAAGGCACAAACGGCGACGGAGCAGCTCTTGTTGTGGGGACAAAACTCACAAGGAAAAGTGTCTCGTCCCTGGGTGAAGGAAGACCCAAATCCAGCCCTGCCTCCGAGAAAACTCAGGGATTTGTTCTCATAGTGAGACAACCTGAGCTGTGTAATTGTCCTTCCGTTTACATCCCCGAGGTGCCAGGTCCATGAGAGGCAGAGAAAAGGGACGGTCCCCAAGAGAAGAAGGGTTTTAAGAAACGTAGGGTCAAATTATCTTCTTATGCAACACCGCTGCAACTCAGAAAATCTAAAGCTGCAGGACATAAATCAACCACCAACTGCCTGGGGTTAAAGAGAAACTTCCTCTGGTAAGAACCTATTGCATAAGTGCCTTAACGGGAGCTCCTGCCTTCCGAAATCTCTGTTAGGAAGGGGTCACTGGGCTACAGGGCTGCCTCTGGAGGATCCTTTCTGTGCCCTTTTGCTCTGATCCACCTTTTGTCTCTTCCTCCCGCCCACGAGCATCAGGGGAGGCACAAGGGCAGCAGGGCTCAGCTCCGGGCTGGGGCTACAGCAACGCTCGGCTCAGGCCGAGCTCGGTCTCTCTCCGAGCCCTGCACCAAGGACCAGGGACCAAACTGGAACAGGGGAAGTTTAGGTTTGATATCTGGAAGGAATTCTTCCCTGGGAGGGTGCTGAGGCCCTGGCACAGGGTGCCCAGAGCAGCTGAGGATCCCCCTGAACCCCTGCCAGTGTCCAAGGCCAGGCTGGACACTGGGGCTTGGAGCAGCCTGGGGCAGGGGAAGGTGTCCCTGACCATGGCAGGGGTGGTACTGGGTGAGCTTTATGGTCCCTCCCAACCCAAACCATTCAGTGGTTCCACGATTGTCTGACTTTAGCACCTTCCCCGTCCCCAGCTCTGACTCAGGTCCTGGAAAATTTCAGCGCCTGAACTGTTCTGAGCCTTCCTGGGCTGGCTACTGGACACCAGCTCCAGAGCTGCCCAGCAAAGTCCCCGTCCTCGAGCAGCTGCTCCTGCCTCCCTTCCCATCCACCCCCAGCCCTTCAATGAGCTCAACTGATTCCCATCAGCCACTTCTGGCTGAAACTCGGATTATTCACATTTTAACCCTTGCCTTGCTCCCCCCCTCCCATAAATAAGACAGAAACCAAGAGAAATCACTGCGAGGAGCAGCCACCAGCCCGGGGAGCTCCAAGTCATGCCAAGAAAGGCCCCGGGGGGTTATGGAAAGCCAGAATTCGGGTGCCCTCGGCCACTGCTCCCACTGTGCCACGGGGTCCGAGCGGCCGGAGCCGGGGCCGGCGTTGCCGAGCTGTTTGTTTGGTGACTGTTCTGCCACGGTTATTTTTAGCCGGTGACGCCCGGGGTATTTCGCTTCAGGACGTCCGGTCTGAGCCTCTTTCTGGGAATCCCACGTTCTCTAATTGTAAACAGCCCCATTCAGTCGCTCGAGAGCGCGAGAGGCCCCGGCTTGTGTCAGGTGTGAGTCAAACAGGAAACTGCTGCTGCTGCTGCTGTGCAGGAGAGCGGGGTTCAGCCACGAAAAGTGCCCTGGATCAACCGGCAGCACCCAGCCCCACAGCCCTGCCCTGCCCGAGGCACTGACCCCGCTGGGGTGCTCAGGGTGCTGCCCAGGGGATGCTGCCCAGGGGATGCTGCCCACGCCGGGCTTTGGCTCTGCACCTCCTCCTCAGCCGGGTTTCCTGCAAGGCCCAGCAGTGCCTGTGCCACCCCCTCTGGAAGACGAGGTTTGGCTGCTTCTGAGGCCCCAGCTGCTGCTTTGGAACGTGTTGTCACTGTGGGAAAAGGGCTCTGGAGCATCAGAAAGCTCCAGCCCAGGTTGGACGGGGCTTGGAGGAACCTGGGATAGCAGGAGTTGTCCCTGCCCATGGCGGGGCGTGGAACAAAGCGGGGCTGGCAGTGCCCCCTTCCCGTCCCCGCGGTGCCAACCGCCCCCTCGCCCCGCTGCAGCCTCCCCCCCTTGCAGTGGGTGTTTTGGGGTTAAAAATAGACTCCAGATTTCGGTTGGTAAAGGCGGAGGCAGGGAGCAGGAGCTGTTTATCAGTGCCAGGGTTTCCCCTGAGACACTGAAATGACTCAGATAAGAGATGGGCACAACGTGCACATTCCCTGCCTCGGGCTGGTGCCAGCGCTGCTGCTCCCTCCCGGGAGCTTTTGCCATGTGCTGAGGTGTCCTGGAAGTCACGGTCCCTGCGGATGCTCCATGGAACTCATGTTCCTACCAGACTTAGATGCTTTGCAGCATCCTACCCTCGGCCCCTTTTGGAAACGTCGCTCTCTGCTGTTAATCCATCCTGTCCCAGGCACAGAACCATGGAATGGTTTGGGTTGGGAGGGACCTTAAGGCTCCCATTCCACCCCCTGCCATGGGCAGGGACACCTTCCACCATCCCAGGCTGCTCCAAGCCCCAATGTCCAGCCTGGCCTTGGACACTGCCAGGGATCCAGGGGCAGCCACAGCTGCTCTGGGCACCCTGTGCCAGGGCCTGCCCACCCTCACAAGGAGGAATTTAAAGGAGGAGGTTGCCTCTCCTCGGGGTGTTCCAGCCCACAGCAGAAAGCTCGGAGACCAGAAATAACTCAGGAGACATAAATCAGCCTCATAACCCCAAGAAGCAGGTCCCCGTTTCCCCACCAGGGAGTCTCGGGCCAGGCAGCCGTGACCGGGGGGGTTCTGCCGGTGCCGGGGCTGCGGTTCCTGCTCCGGCTGTTTCTGCTCCATTGCAGAGATGTGCTATAAAACCTTCATTTCCTGACACACATGGGATGAGGCCAAGGGGTCGTGTTTTGGACAGCCTGGCTTTTCCATGGCAACCGGCGGTGATGTCACCGACCGACGTGCAATGATCCGGAGGGGCCTGGGGAACGGAGAGAGCTCTCCAGGAGCGGGGCAGGAGAGGGGGCTGAGGTGCTGGGGGACACGCTTGCACAGGGCTGGGGCTGCATGAGAGCAGCCCAAGCAGAGTTTTCCTTGGATGGCTTCGAGCACAAGTCGCGGCCCAACTGTGCCGGGGCTGGAGCAGCTGCAGCCGAGAGCATCCTGCCCTCTCCCGCTCCTCCTCCAGCTCCCAGCCCTCCCTCTGTTCATCCCCAGCCCTCCCTCTGTGCACTCCCAGTAGCCAAAAGGCCCCGGCTAGCTGCTCTTGCACAACTCTGGCTAAACCCTCCGACCATCTCCTCTGCTGACCGTCCCCTCTCTGTGCAGGGGCGTTTGCAGGATTCGGGGCTGTGAGCAGCTCTGCTCCCCCTCCCCGGCCTTTCCCCTCCTGCTTTGTTCCTGCAGCCGCTGCTTCTTGCCATTACAAACCCCCTCCCCACGGGGGACCCCCGTTACAGCAGCTAGATAATTAAAACCTCGGGCACAGCAGTTCTTTCTGCTCACGGTCACATCTGCTGCCCCGGGGCTCCCATGGCTTTCGTGCTGCAGTGTCCGTCTGTCTGTCCGGGCTTCCTGTGGCTGGAGCCATCTGATACTGCAGCACTTCACCTCTGGGCATGGTGCTGAGTGAGAGCCTGTCTGGGTTTGCTGCTGGAGGATAAACACGCTGGGTAACAACATCCCCGTGAGCTGCGCGCTGCCAAGGAGCCGCGGCTGCGCCTGTTTGGGATTCGAGGGGAAAGCCTGAGCATCTCTTCCACCCCAGAAACACCGGCACGGCTGTGAGCCCTCGGCTCAAATCCCATCCCTGACTCGTCTCTGATGGTTTGTGGGACTGACCTGGGCACGTGGGTGGAAGGGACCTTAAAAACCATCACGTTCCACCCCCTGCCATGGGCAGGGACACCTTCCCCTGTCCCAGGCTGCTCCAAGCCCTGTCCAACCTGGCCTTGGACACTGTCAGGGAGCCCGGGGCAGCCACAGCTTCTCTGCGCTGTGCCCAGGGAGGAATTCCTTCCCAATATCCCATCCATCCCTGCCCTCTGGCAGTTTAAACCCATGTCCTGGCACTCCAGGCCTGTTTAAATGGTCTCTCTCCATCTTTCCTGCAGCTCCTTCAGGGACTGGAAGGCAACAGTCAGGTCACCCTAAAGCTTTTTCTTCTCCAGGATGAACAACCCCAATTCTGCCTAAAGGTCCTCCTAGCACAGCAAGGACACAAGCAGGTAAAGCTGGCAGGGGTGACCCAGGTGTGGTTTAAGTCCTTGTCCTGCCCTGAGTCTCCGTGTGACATCAGGCAAGTGGTTTGAATGACCTGGGACATTCCTGACTCCTTCCTGGGCAGCGTTCCCCTCAAAAAACCCAGCAAAAACGTTCACTTCAAGGAGCACCCCAACAGAACCAGAAGATCTGAGGCTAAATGGACCCATTTTCATCAGACAGCATCCCCCAGCCTGCTGAGTGCCGACTCCGGGCCCTCCACACGTCCTTCCCACAGGGACACAACACCACCAGCGCCGCTCACAGGGGAAGGGAAAAAAATAAAAGGAAAAAAAGAGAGAAAAAAACCAAAACAACACCACGTAAAACCTTCCAAAAATGTTGCACAAAAAGTGACCACTCAGCAGAGCGAGGTTTCCTGCGCAGTGAGAGTTGGCCGGGGACAGAACAGGAAATCACTGCTTCCTGCCTGCAGAGGAAGCGCCTATCTCATGCCCGTGATCAAAAACAAACAGCACTTCAATTAAACAAACAAAGGCCCGAAAACTTCAACAGCTCCAGCCTGGGTCGGCTCCAGCAGCAGGGAAATGCGTCCAAAAATAAGAGGCTTGTAACCTTGAAAAGGCCCTTCATGCCCTTCCCCTCGCTGCGCGGGAAGCAGGCGGGACTGGGCACTTCTGGGCCGTGATGCCACTCCAGGGATGTGGAAGAGGGTCCTGCTCTCGGGTTTGGGGAAGGAACACATCTGTCTGTCTGTCCATCCATCCCTCCATCCATCCCAGTGTCCATCCATCCATTCCTCCCAGTGTCCATCCCTCCATCCAGCTTGGGGCCCCCCAGGCCGAGCCCCAAAGCTCCAGGATTGCTCATTCCCCACATGTCCAGTGCTCTGGGCTTTTCCAAATCCAGGCTGGCTGGAAAAACTTCCCTCCCAGCGTGGAAGCGAGCACAGAAAGGAAGAAATGAAAGAGCCGAGGTTGTCCTGGGACTGTGTTTGCATCTCCCCATCCCCCAGGCAGGACCTGGTGACCCCCGAGGCTCCATCTCCTCCCGTTCCACCCTCAATCCAGGGGTGCAAGGGCAGCCCCTCAAACCCCACCTGGCTCTGCTGTAGGTTTGTACCAGGATGGGTTTTACAGGCACAAGGAATTCTTCTCCCGTGAGTTTTGCATTTAAAAGACGCCAAAACAACAGCGAACCAGGTCCAGCTCCAGACTGAGGGAATAACAATTCCAGAGTCACCGACAGCCAATTCCAAGGATGGGGGAATGCGTGTGGCCACGAGGGTCTTTCTGTGTGGCCACCACACAAAACCTCATTATTCAGCAGATTGCTGGTGATCTGAGAACCATCAGGTGCAGCCACCAGCGAATGCTGAGCTCAGACGGGATTTTTGTTGCCTCACCCGCCTGGTTTGTTGGGGCAATAAATAACCTTACCTGTTTCCTGGCTCTACGGCTGCTCGCTGGTTTTATTTGCTTTGAAGGCAAACTTCCTGATGAATTAGCCAAGCCTAATTAATATTTTTTTAAGGTGCATCTTCCTGATGATGCAAACATGAAGCGTGGCTGTTTCTGTCCAGCAGACAGAGACCGAAGGGCAGATGGAAATAAGGTCATGGAATGGTTTAGGTTGGAAAAGGCCCCCAAGACCATCAAGTCCAGCTGCTGATGTCACAGCTGGGCAGCTGCTGCCTCCCATCCCTGGGCACCATGAGGGTGGTCAGACACCTCCCATCACCTCAACCCCAGTGTGCCACCAACTCCACGTGGCCATTTCCAAGCGCTTTGCCCCAGTGACAACCCCGCGCTCAGCTTCACCATGGGAATGTGGCCGAAAAGCCAGGGACGATGAGTGACAGAACCTCTGCAGTCCTTCAAGATGCCGAGAAGCTCCCTCAAGTGGGACCCTGAGTGTTCCCAGGGATGGGGAGCCCAGCAGGGACAGCACCCGAGGTCCAAGCATGGTTTGAACCCAGAGCTCCTGTGCTGCAGGAAAGGCCTCTGTGGGTGTTTGCCCCCTGAACACTCTCATCTGAGGCTTTTCCAACCATGTCTGGTCCTTCCCACTGCAGCACCTCAGCCGTGGCCTGGCGGATCCAAGCGTGGCTGATGCTGTTCCACCCCTTGCTGGAAAATCCCTGCAACATCCCTGGAAAGTTGATGGCTAATATGGAAATGCTGGCCCATTTCCTCATTGTGCAAGCGCCAGGAGCACGGATGAGCTCCTGGAGGCTGCCAGGAGGGGACCAGGGCACAGAGGTGGGGGGACTTTCAGTGGTGGTGAAGATCTCGTTGCCTCCTGAAAAGCGAGGGAACACAATTCTGCCTCGAAAAAGCTCCATTAAGTCTGAAGGTTTCATCTACATTTCTACCTGCTGGAGAAACGCCCATGCCAGCAGGAGCACAGTAGTTTTGGGGGTTCCTCCAGCCGTGGACCTGAGCTCTGTTCAGTGTCAAACCTGGACACGTTCATTTGCATCCCCCTCATTCTGCTACTTTAGAGCCCAATTTTATCCACGTCCTTCGGCTCGGTCCATGGGATTTAAGGTCAACCTGTCACACTCACTTTAAATCCCACAACTCCCTGTCTGTTGTCAGAGATACCAGAGAATGACCAAAATTGCTGGATTTAGTAGAGATCAAGAGCAAGAGACACAAACAAACACAGCCTCACTGGAACGGAATGAAAACACCCTAGGTAGAGCAGAAATGGGATTTTATGGAGGGAAAACCCCAAAACTCTATCAAACCTACTCCGAGTTTCCCCACAACAGACTGCACAGGCTCTCTAAGTGACTTTGCACAAACCATGAGCTCTGCAGGTCTCCTAAAGAACTTCCAGTCGTGTTTTGAGCAGTTTTGTGCTGCAGAACACAGGAGAATTTTTAGATTTGTACCACAAGAACACGCCGTGCTCCAGCAGCTACCTGAACCGACACAGAGCCCCAGACGGTCTTAGTGAAGCCCTAACGAGCAATAAAGATGTTCTTTTATGCCTTGTTTGATCATTCCCTGTTTATGAGGCCCAGGATCCCGTGTTTTATCACAGACAGCAGGCACTGGGGACGCGCGGGATGAAGAGGAGAGACTCAAAGGCGGGGGGACGCCGAGACACGGGGGCCACCAGATAACAACATCTGGGCTGTGTTTGGCTGCATGAAATCCACTCCTCAGCCTGGGGCTCATCCCACTCGGGCTCTTTGATCCACCGGCGCTCCACAGGCTCCCGTGCGAACCAGTTATGGTTTCCTGGGAGGGTAAAGGGAGGGATCCCGTCCTGGGAGATGCACATCCAGAGGCAGCTTCACCACTTGTCCCAAATCCCCCTTAATTAGCACGCGCCAGGCTGCTGCCGAGGCGTCCCGGGTTTCGCCTCCTGCTTTTTGTGCATGAGACGATCCAAGCAGATCCCTGGGGCAAAGCCAGAGCCCAGACAGCGCTCACACGGCGCACGCTGCGCCTTTGCCCTCCTCCTGCACCCGCACGACGCAGCCCGAGGTGTTTCCCCCCCAGCGCCATCCCAAATTCCACTTCAGCATCCCCGGGACTGCGCAGCCCCGAAGCCGCGGGGAAGATCTTCCTCCCGCAGCCCAGCTCAGTCACGCCTGATTGCATCATGTTTGTTTTCCTTTGCCTTTGAGGTCAGGATTCCTCCCACCTTGGCCAGAGCCAGGTTTTGCCCGGTCTCACACGGCGGGGAGCCTGTGGTGACCCAAATCCAGGGACACGGCTGGGTGGCAAAGCCTTCTCCAGCACGCGTTCGATGGGAACGGCATCCATGGGGACAGCGTCCACGGGGACAGCGCCAGCACTTCCTCGGGTGGTGGTGGTTGGGTTTGGGGGGATTTTACACTCGCAGCATCTGCTCCTGCTCTACCTGATCCCTCCGGAGCCGGGGACAGGGAGAGGAGCCGGGGCTGCGGGAGCGGCCGCGAGCGGACACCGGGAACGGCCGCGCCGCAGATGCGGGGACCGGCAGAGCCACCAGCAGGCTACTCACCCCGGCTTTGTCCTTGCATCCAGAGGAGTTAAAGCCCTTGGAGAGGAGGTCTCATTGTTCAAGCTGCGCTTAAGGGAGGCAGCTGCTTTCTTTATATCTCAAGATTCACTAAAGTTCAGGAAGAGAGAGAGAGAGAGAGAGAGAAAGAGAGGGGACGGCAAAGGGGAGGGACTGAGCGCAGGGCCCAGAGGCCGTATAGAATGACAATGGAAGGAAATGCTTTATCAAACCTAGAAAGCCAACCCTGCCCTGGGAACACAGAGGGAGGAAAAAAAAAAAAAAAGTAGAAAAAAACTTGCAGAAGAAAAGCGAGTTCAGCTGCCCCGGGTCCCTCCCTTGGCAGCGGAGCCCTCCCCCCCAGCCCCTCACTCCCAAACACAATGCGAGCGCCGGTGGAAGTCGTCAGGCTCAAACACATTTCTTTCATTAAACAGAGAGAAGTTTCAGTTCTTAAAAAAAGAAAAAAAAAAATAAAATCCGACAACCAAACCCTGCCCGGGAATGGGAATGTG
>NW_008237401.1:189653-192002 GCF_000691975.1 Corvus brachyrhynchos
GTTTCTATGAGTCAAACGTTTGCAATGTGTTACCGAAATGTTACCAAGCTGGAATGCAGCATCCAGAGGGTTCAGCTCGTAAAACTTTTTTGTTTGTTGGCCGGGAGAAAGTGTCACCGGCACAGAACTCGGTTCTTCCTCTTCTTCCTTTTGTTTTTCCCATCCCGGAGAGGGTTAAGTGGTTGTGCAGCGCTGACACCCGATGACGGTGGCATTAACCCAGCGCTCCCGGGCCCAGTGGGAAGGGAAATTGTGCTGTTTAGTGAGAAACGAAGGGAAACGGGGCAGTCTGAGAGAGCAGGTGGGAAATGAGGGCCAGAGAGAAGTAAAAATGTACAGACACAAAAGCCCAGAATTGTTTGGGTTGAAAGGGACCTTAAAGCTCATCTTGTTCCACCCCTGCCATGGGCAGGGACACCTTCCATTAAATCGGGGTGCTCCAAGCCCCATCCCAGGGCACAGCCAGGGACAGAGCTCAGCTCCTGAAGCACAACTTCCCAGACACGAGCGTTGGGATTTTGGGGTCAGAAAAGCGCCGTTTCCTCATCTGACAGCCCTTAGGTTTGGCCCGAGATGGGAACTTCCACCCAAGACAGCGACTTCCTGAGCCCAACTTTTTCCAGCAGCGTCTGCTCTGGGCTCTGCACAAATGCTGAGGGACAGGGACAGCATCATCCGCTGGATCTGCCGGCAGCTGGGGCCACAGCTCAACAGCTCTGCAGCTCTGAGCTTCGCTGCCACGGCGGGAGCACAGCCTGGAAGAGCTCACGAGGATGATGAGTGAAGAAGGAAAGCAGGAGAGTGGGGGGAACACCGAGGGACTGTCCTTCAGTGCTTGCAAGCCTGAGCCTTTCCAGGAGGTGGCTCCTTCCACCTGGAATTCCCACCCCCAAAACCTTCCCGAGGGCGTAGCCTTCACCTTCGGGGTTCAGCTCCTGGAGGAGACAGTGACCTCTTCCTGCCTCACCCCGAGCCCTGTCCAACAACAGCAGTTGGCCTAACGTGGGACTGGTTTTGCCTCTGTCCGAGGGAAGGAAAATCTCCGGCGGCCAGGAGGATCCTCCCAGGAGCCTTCCAAAGGGACGGACTCCACCTCTTCCGCTGAGGCTGCCCCGCTTTGTGCGGAGAGCGCACAAACTCTCCCGAGAGAGGAGCTGGGCTCCCCGCCCCGCTCCTGGATTGCAGGATCACAGTCAACCTGTCCTGGCAATTTCCAGCCCGAGCACTAATTATCCTTTCATGTCAATGGGAACAATGGCAGTGGAAAAGAAGGACCGCGGTCATCCTTCTCCCACCTCTAAAAGCCAAGTGATGCCAGCCCTGGAGAAGTCCCACGGGTGAAAAAAATTGTTCATGGGATTTTTCTGACGCTGTTCTCAGATAAAAGAACCTGTTATTCTGAAAAAGCAAAAAAAAAAAAAAAGATAAAAGAAAGATCACAGGGAAAGATGTGAGGGGAAAGGCAATGGCCGTGGGCAAGATGTGCTAGGGAGGGAGCTTGGCCACCAGCCGGGCAGGACTGAGTGCCCAGGACAGGGTCACTCCTGCTCCAGGGCTGAGCCAGGTCCTATAATGAGCTACAAACTTTTGCCTAGTTGGATCTTTGCATCATTTGCATGTTAGGTGTAAGGACAGGCAGGAGCTGCCAAAAGCGGAGCTGCTCAAAGGCCAGGAGGAGATAAGAGACGCTGCCCTGTTTAACAAAGAGACATTTCCAGACCTGAGGAAGTGAGGCAGTCCTGGCTAATTAAGATGACTGACCAAAGCCTCCCAGGAGGAAGAAAGAGGGTGAAAGATTAAAATCTTTGTGTTTCAAAGGTGAAGAGACCAGGAGAGCTCACCTGGGAAGGTGAAGGTGTCCCTGCCCATGGCAGGGGGTGGGACTGGAGGGGCCTCCAGGTCCCTTCCAACCCAAACCATTCTGCAATGAGCAGGCTCCTGCTCATATGCTGGGAAATCCAGGCCGCTCTTTCTGCCACCAGCAAGGCCAGAGCAGGTCCCAGATTGTGTTTAGGAGCGTAAAGGGGCAGATGGATTTTGGAAAACCTTTGAGTAACAGTTTGAGCTTTGCTGAAAAGCCCGGTGACTGTGTCTCCTTCAGGACCTCCTCCCTTCCAGCCCAAGCTGGTTGTGCTGCTGGGTCCCAAGCCCAGTCACACCCATCCCACCTGCCCTGACGCGCTGACAAGAGCCCGATCTTCGCTCCCAGCAGCCACAATCCTGCTCCCACATCCCCCGAGATCCCCTCCCTGCCCGAGAGAGAAGGGAACTGCCAGCAGTGCCCTCAGACACAAAGCAGAGCAGCCGTGGCTGGAGGAGCAGCAGCACGAGCAGCAGACGCCCGCGGCA
>NW_008237401.1:192211-206187 GCF_000691975.1 Corvus brachyrhynchos
AGAAGAGAAGAGGTATGGCTGCGAGAAACGGCGGCTAAAAATACCCCGAGGACCCGAGAGAGCGGGAGGTCACTTGGAGAGCGCGTCACAGGTGCTGGTGCCCCACGTCTGGGGCAAAGGTGGCAACGCCACACGTGTGGCACTGTGGCCTCCTCAGAGCCCTGCAGGGGAGGGCGTTCAGTGCACCCAAGGAGCGGAACTGGGGTGCCCCAGACCCACAAACAGAGCCCTGCCTCGTGCCTGTGTTTTAGGCTCCGAGCGCAGCAGCCCGGCTCAGCCTCTTTGTTGGTAATTAGGGCACGACTGAGCCCCAGCTGTGCTCTGCAGGTTCTTCACACCAGTGCTGGGGTTGTGCAGGGAACGGAGATGTCGACCCCCACGGGGACTCGGTGCCCCTGAGCCCAGGCAAGGCCTCAGCTGTCCCCAGTTCTCTGTCCGCGTAACAAACACTAAGAATGTTTCGGATATGAAATGTCCGTGCCCCTCACACCTCTGACCCCAGAGGCCTTCCCGGTGGGACGCACTCATTGCCCAAGAGCAACCCCGGATTCCGGGTGGGATGTTCCCACTGGCAGCCACCACAAGCCCCAGAGGGGAGCACGGCCAGGTTAAACTCACCTGTTCTCCCAGCTCTGAGCTTCTGAGGATGGGGGAGGCATCACCAACACCCACAGTGTCGCTCCACATCACACCAGCACCGCCCTGGAGACCTCACCTCACCGGCAGATCTGCTTGAACCATTTCCCATCTTGAGTTTCAGGCTGGAGAAAAGGCATTTCAAATCATTTCTCCTCTTTTGAAGGGGCCGGTCCCTGCGGACGACTCTGCAGCGAGGGCGTGAGGAGGATCTTGCCTGGCCTCGGTCCCAGTAAATCACAGTTCAGAGACAGCTGAACTCCATTTTATGATTATTAACCCCAGCCCCGCTCATTTGTTTGGCCTGTCTGAGGCTATATATAGTGATGGGCGCAGGCATGGCCAGGGCAGAATTGTGTGCAGCTGTTAAACACAGCCCCCCACCTTCCCAAAAAAATGATTTATTAAAAAAAACAACCAAAAAAACCTAACAAAACAGGACCACTACAGTTGGGAAATGAGAAGCAGCTGTGAAGAGGAGGGATGAGGTGTCATACAGGGAGGCCTGACTTCAAAACTTGCAGGAAATGTATGAGAAATTTCCCGGTCACTTTTGTAATCCGTCATCCCCTCTGTGTCCTGTGGTGGCTCCTGGCTCCTGTCCCAGCCTGTGAGTGCCAGGGCCAGGAGCATCTCAGGCTGGACTCAGCAGGGATACCCACAAAAGCGGCTGGTTGCTCTCGCATTGCCATCAACAACGTCCTGCCGTGCCTTTGTGACAGACCCAAATCACCAGAGATGGATTAAATGTCACTACCAGGCAGGTGCTGAGCCGAGGGAGCTGCAGTGCTGCTTCTGGGAATTTCAGTAATGGAAAGCTTAGAAGAGTGGTGGTGAAACCCTCTGAACATTCTCTGAGGGAGTGCAGGAGAGGACTGGGATGGAGAAACAGAGGTGGAGAACCACGGAGGTGCCTTGCTGAGATCAGTGTCCTCTTCCTGCCCCCTCCAGCCACAGGTCCTGGCACAGAGCAGCGGGAGGGGCTGTTCTTGCCCATCGTGGTTCGTTTTGGAGCTGCCAAAGAGGGGTAAACCAGGAGAGGTGAAGGGGCTTGGAGCACCCCGGCCTGGTGGGGCTGTCCCTGTCTGTGGCAGGGAAGTGGAATGAGAGGAGCTTGAAGTCCCCTCCAATCCAAACCATTGTGGGATTCTGTGATTTATTCCACGTTGCTGGAGGAGTTCAGAGGTGTATTATATATACACCTCCTCTGTATATATACACAGAAGGAGTATTGTGGGGGAGGAAAGGGAGTGTGACCTACTCTGAAGGCCTGGTACCAGGGAGAGTGGCACTGGCACGGAGGAGACCCAGGGCTGGCCCCCATCTCTTGGCTCCTCACCAGTTTTCCTGCCTGGTTCTAACGGCAGCGCTGGCACCTGAGCCACGGCTCCGGCAGGTGCTGCAGCAGTTTAACGTTTCGTCAGGAGGCAGTGCCAGGGCCCAGCTTATCCCCTGCCTTGGATACTGATGCCAGTGCACCAGCCGGCCAGCTGAACCTGCGTGTTGACCTGGAAAGCATCCGCAGCTGGAGTCTGGGGTCTGTTCCTGATGTTACCCACGGGCCTGCACCCTTGCCCTTCCACCCTTGCTCGCAGCTTCCTGTTTGCCCGGCGAGTTTTGGGTGAGAACAGCCCGGCTGGGTTTGTTTTCATGCAGCACAGGCTGCTCTCAGCGAGGCAGAGGGAGCTGGCTTCCCCCGGGCTGTGGTTTCGGCAGCTGCTGGCCCCAGGCCCCGCCGCAGTCAGGTGTGCAGCGACCGCACCGCGCCGGGAGGAGCAGAGGGGAGCTGACATCAAGGTGCTCATCTGCAAAGGAAGGGGCTCCCAACCGAAGCACCGCCTGCGTGGTCGGCTTGTGGCAGCCCAGCCCAGCCCTCCCTGCCACCATCGAACTCGGCCCCACGCTCCGGGTCTGCACCTGCTGCCTCCAAATGCTCCTCCCAGGGACAGGTCCTTGTTCTGCTTTTCAGCCAGACACGGGCAGAGGTCTGGGATGGAAATGGGAGGGCGGATTCTCTCTGTAGAAGGCGGATTCCCTCAGGCTCACCATCATTTTCACTCTTCCAGGGTGACAGGAGCTGTCAGTCTCCCTCCGTGGGCCCTGGGGAAAGAGCGCTGCAGTCACAGGATCACAGAATCCCTGAGGCTGGAAAAGCTCTGCAGGATCATCAAGCCCCCAGCTTGTCACCCAGCCCAGAGCACTGAGTCCCACCTCCAGTCATTCCTTGGGCATCTCCAGGGATGGGGACTCCAAACCTCCCTGGGCAGCACCTTCCAAGGCCTGAGCACCCTTTCCATGGAGAAATTCTTCCTCCGGGTCCAGGCAGAGCTCAGCAAGGCTGTGCCTCCTGCCCACCTCTAGCCAGGACCCCCACGTCCTGCTTTGGGTCTCTAAGCCCAGGTGGTTTTCCTAAAGAGAAAGGAGAGCTGGGACAGTGGCACAGCCCTTGAGAAACTCTGGCTCTGTGCAAACACGTTTGAAACCCAGAACTTCTTTTTCATCCCAAATTTGCAGCAGCCTGTAGGGATTTAAGCCCTTGTTTTGCTGCTCCATCTCAATCCCGTGTGCAGGCAGGAGAGGGAGAATGTGGGGAGACAATCTGATTCACTGTGCAAATCCCCAGATGGGAGAAGAAGTTTGATTTACTGAGGCCAGAGGTAGTAAAGAGCTTGGACAGGAATTTGCACTAAACCTTTGACACACAAGACATTTCTCTTTCAGGCCAAGACAAACAAAGGAAGGAAGTGTCTGGGACTTTTAAAGCGACCTAGTGGAGACAGGTAAGGGCAGATAAGGGCTGAAGGAAGAGTGGGTTGGGCGAGGGAAGTATCCAGTTTTACAGATTTGTTGGAATCCTGAGTGCTCTGCAAATCAGGCTGAGGGAGGCAAAGCCGCCTGGGGAAGGGCCCTTTGCAGAGGGAGAAAGAGGCCGAACGTCCCCGAAGTGCTGAGCACGGCCTTTCTATTCGCCCCCCGCCTTTTTTCCACTCACTGTGCAAAGTTCTCTGTGCCTGAGGCTGGCAGGGTTTTGAGGCTCATCAGCTGCTCTGTGCAGTCTCCTGTCAGACCATGCCGGGCTCAGGTGCTGGGCCAGGGCTGCCCAGCCCATCCCGGATACATCCCGCGGTTTCTCGGCCTCAGCATTGGTGTAAAAGAGCCTTTGCCCCTTTCCATCACTCCTGGAATTAAAAAAGCAGCTGGAGCTGTTCCTGCCCTGCTGAAGGGAGAATAACGCTGTGTGATGGAGGGACTGAAACAACCCCATGTGATAAAAAGCAGCTCTTCCCTGACGCCGCCGTTCCCTGTCCCCACAGCACTTGCACGGGGACACGAGGGATTCTCGTATTTCCAGGGCTGGGAATGGGAGCAGCAAGGAGCCTTCTGTGGGACAGCAGTCAGGAAGAGGCCTGGCTCCCCTCTGGCTGTGGCATCTCTGCCTGACTCCGCAAGGGCATCCTGCAGGGAAGCCAGGCCTCCCCCCAGCCTGGCAAGCAAGGACTTTTCCGGGTATAACATCCCTGATGCCTCATCCCTGTAAAACAGGACTGCTACAAGCCTGTCCCAGCTGACAGATTTAGAATGCCAGGGTTAACCCTTGCCTGTACTGGGTTAATTTTCCTCTCAGGGTTTCAGTTTCTCCCTGGAGTCACCTGGGTGGTGACTCCACAGGTCCCCTGCATGAATCCCTCCGGGAACATTTTGCTCTTTGACCTAGAATCTTTCCCTTCTTCACTAAATTGCTCCAGCTTCCTTTTAACTCTTTTTCCTCGCTCAAGATCCAACACAGCAAGACTCAGTCGCAGCATGAGGAGGCCCTGTGGGACCCCCAGAAGGGATGGAGGATAACTGGTGAGATCCCAGGGCCAGCAGGAGCAGGGGTGTCCTCAGTGCTGTCCCCACAGCACTGCCACGCCGCCGCAGAGTCACTGACCCCCATCCTTGGTCTTATCTTGCAGGGAGTTTTGCCTACTGTGACTCATTAAACAAACGCCCAGGGACTGCTCTCCCTGGCCAGGACTCCCAGGGCCTGGACCAAGCCTTGGATGAGGTTCCTGAGTCTGAGACCATGAAAACAAAGCTGCTGCTTTCTGGGTTATTTATAAAGCAAGCTGGACAAATAAACCTTTCCTACCCAGAACGGTCAAGGCTATGAATCCATAGTTCTACTTTCCTACGGGGACCTTGTTTGTGACTCATTCCCGGCAGACCTCGGGGGCTCCCAGTGCATGAGCTGGGAATGAGGAGCTGCTCACAGCAAGGAAGGGCTTGGCTGAGGCAGCTGAAGGCTCCTGAGCACGGTTCACCCTCCTCGGTTCACCCTCCTCCGTTACTATTAAGCAAAGACCTGCCCAGAAAAGCCATCTGTGAGACAATCAGACCCTTTCCAATCCCAGAAAACCGCCTGGAGCACCATCTGGAGGCAGCTCCTGGAAGGTGGGAAGGTGTGGGCAGAGCATCTGTCGCACCTTTCCCGGGATGGGGCCGGGGGTGTCCCTCTGTCACCTCTGCTGGGGTGACGCGCTCATCACCGGGACCCTCCAGGCTGGGCAGGACCCAGCGTGGCCGAGGAGCTCCCATCCCAGCAGGAGCTATCAGGACACAGCAGGAGCTATCAGGACACAGCAGGAGCTGGGATTCGAGGTCCCTGAGCAGCAGATCATCGTCCTGTTCTGGCTCTCTGGGACCAGGTCTGTTCCTGGATATTCGGCCCAGCCATCGGCTACTCTGGCAGGTGGCCCCAAAATGAGGATTTTTCACACTCAGTCTCTCCTGTGTCCCTGGAAAGCAGGAAGGAGCCCCTTGGATCGCGTTTTTTCCCTCCAATCTGTGCATTTACAACCACGGTGTAACTTTTTGCCCATGTTTCTCTGCTCTCCATTATTTCTTGTTGCTGGAGCGCAGATGGATCTGCCTGAAATTAGGGAGCTTTCTCCAGGAGTCCTTGGTTGGTTCGTGCTGGGCTTGACTTGTTATCAATTTTTCTAAGATTTTCTTACAAGAACCAGTCTGACTAAAGTATCTTCTGCTGGGTTTGACCACAGCTTTGTTATCCCGCTCCATCTTTCCGATAACACTCGTGCAGCGCCGGGTGCCATTTCTCTCTGCTCTCTGGAAGTGGAAATTATGATATTTTTAAATTCTGCTGATGCTGAGAAGAGCTGTGATTTCTAAGAAGTGATGCTATGCATGCCCTGACACGTTTCACAGCTCAGCACCGAGCGAGTCGTGCTTTGCAGCTCTCACTGAAGAGCCTGGAATTGGTTGGGGTTTTTTTTGCAGGGATTTGTTTTCTGTAATCTGATCATTCATGTTGTTCACAAAGACAACTTGATTTTTCAATACGTGATCCGCTTCCTCCACGGCCGATCGAGGCTTCCTGCACAAGGAGTTGACTCTTTGTTGCCGATTCCTGAGGAATTCTCACCAAACACGGGCTTAGAAAACATTTGGGTGCAGCTCCGTGGCTGCTTTGGGATGCCCACCCCAGGCAGCTCAGGGTGCTGTTTAAGGCTCAGTTTAAGGCTCAGTTTAAGGCTGGTGCATCTCTGGGTGTTGTTTTTCTCTTCATGTCCTATGTCCACAGGATTAAGCACTTCCTTCCCCTTCGGCCCTCGAGGCTGTTCTCAAAGCTGGGAGCCCAGGGGCTGCTTGAGCAGGGCCTCCCTATCACCAGAATCTGCTTATCTGCAGCTCAGAGGAAATTCTGCTTGGCTGCTGTGTTCCAGCTCCGGATGAAACGATGAAATGCCTCCTGCGCGAGGGGCCGGGGAGCTGCTCCCCAGGAATGGTGTCTGGGAAAGCAATCAGGGGCTCTGGTTTCACGGGGTCAGCGGCCACGGGGCCAAAGTCAGCTGGTGCCACGGGACTCGTCCAAGCCCCTCAGGGCAAGAGGTTTCAGGATTTTGGAGCTTCAGAGAGAGGGAGGCGAGGGACTCGATAAACATTTAAGTGGGGAGAAACATCTCGAGACTGAAACATCAAATAAAATCCTGTCAAATGAAATACGATCACAAGGACTGGATTAAGCCACTAGAAAGTCTGGGCAGGTTTAAGAGCTCACTTGCGCGGAAAAGGGGGAGAGTTTGGTGTTTTCAAGTGTTTCTGCACCACTCACGGCGTTCCCCAGAGCCTGGAGCCTGCTCTTGCTGCTAAAAATAAACCACTCAGGAAGGCTCCCGCCAGCCTTCTCAGGGCTTCAGGTGCTCTGAGCTGAAAAAGAGGAGGAAAAGCCACAAGAAAAGAATGGATGAGGCTGTTAGATGTGCCTGGGTGAGAAATGGCCACCTCCAGCTCCGCTTGACAGAGCCGTGAGCAGGGAGCTCTCGTCTCACTGGCGGTAATTATAGTTTATAGAAAACAACTCACCTCTGTCACTTCATTTCCCGAAAGCTGATGGAGGAAGACTCAGAATTAGGGGGAGAGAGAGAGTTTGTGTTCTCTTTCTAGAAGACACTGCATGTTTTTATTCTCCCCCTTCTTCGTGCGTGTGTTTAGATAAAAGTTAGGACACAAAGACTTGGCTGGATTGGTGCCAAACTAAAGCTCAAGAAAACAAACTTCAACCTTCAAGGCCAAGAGGTTCAGTGGGTCGTCAAAGCCGGTCCTGCTTGCACAGGAAATCACATCATGTAATCTCTTGTTTGGGACTTTGGCAAAGGATAAAATCCTTCTCAGAAGGGAGCGCTGCCATTTCGGAGAGCAACAGCCCAAGAGAAACACATCATTTGAGGGAGCAGGGATTTTTCAGGATCTCTCTGCTCCATCCCTGGCTGGGGGAGCAATTATTTATTTCATGGCAATTAAAATTACCTTCCTTCCCAAACTATCTACAGAAGCCTCCACCAACAGAGGTGAGAAGGAAACATTCTCCTGCCCAGTCCAGGACCTGTTTCACCATTCCCAATCCAATTCTTTAACCTCTCAAAACCATACTTTACTTCTCCCCCTCTGCTCTGCCAGGAGACCACGGACAATTCTCCTCTGTGCAGGGCTTGTCGCAGTCTTGGATGCGCTCTGGAGTGATTTTATCCGAAGCGTTTCTTTAGCTTTCTCATGGGCCATGTGGAACACTATCAAAAGCCATAAAACTTTATGTATTTACAGCCTCTTCTGGGAGCACAGCGCTCAGAGCATCACTGTAGATGTAAATTAGCTAAATTATCTTTGCTTGGGATGGTTGGATCTCGCCCAATTACCATTGTAGTTTCTCATTCTCTTTGGTGCTGACAAACAACGCCTTTAAGTGCTTGTTCCACCGTTCTCCCAGATCCCAACACCAAATAATTCTCTCATCTTCAGCCTCTGTTTTAAGAGAAACCTTTGGCATTTTTCCTTGACCATCTTCCATCCTCTCTGGGTTAGTGAAAGTTCCCTTCTTGTCTTTCTGGCACCTTCTGAGTGAATTTAATCTTGCCCAAATCACCTGACAGGCTACAATGAATTCTAGTGCAGCTCTACCCTGTTTTTCCCTTACTATATTGAGATTTCTCTCCTCTGTCAATTAGAATCCTCATCTCACCTCACCCTTTGAAGTTTTGACACATTTCAGCCTTCTCGGCATTACCCTTCATCAGCTTCTTGTCTGGAGAACGACTGAGATCCACCGATTCCTTCCACACGCAGAAACTCCTCCATTAATTACCAGTGAGAACCAGTGCTGCTGAATCTTTTCCAAATCTGAACACCACAATTTTTCACTACTTTTATGCCACGATTGTAGGGCCACGTCCCCCTTTGGGCCAGCTGCTGGAATCAGAGGATCTGATTTTGTACTCTGGCTTTCATTCGTTAACAACACGGAAAATCCCATGGATTCTCTCTACCCTCTCCTGGTGGGGCTGGTCACCGCCTCATCGGTCATTTCTGGAGTAAACCACAGCCACTCTCCCCACTGTGGATCAAAAGGGAGAGTTAAGAACTCCCAACATCCCAGCCTCTCCCAGCGCTCGTGACCAGGGTGTTGCTGCTCTCCCTGCCCCAGATCAGCTCTGGGGCTTCCCAGCCTGGCTGAGCAGCAAATGCTCCGGGCTTATCGCCCCATCAGAGCAGTTGGAAGACAGTTGAGTGTCTCTCGGGGCGCTGATAGCAGGGAAGGCTTTGCTCTCGGAGATAAGCTGCCCTCCCGTTGGTATCTCAGTGTCTTCCAGCCCTTCCAGACACACCCTCACTCTGCGGGGATGGTGAGGAGCCGGGGCTGGGGCTGAGGACAGTTAACTGAACCCCTCGCTATCATCTGCGCTCTGCTCACTGGAATCGTTCCTCTCGTGTTGATCGAGCCTTTGCAGTGACCTCATTGCCTCGGCAAGCTGTAAACAGGCAGGCAAAGCCTCACGTTCTTGGAGACGGATTAATTCAGGAGAGAAAGGCACTTCGGGCAGGTATTCGAGCCTAAGGTTTTGAAATGCACGACACAGCTCAGTTTTCTGCTTGAGCGGCTGCCCAGCTCTGGCTGTAGGTTTTGGGAGAGTCTCATAAGCATCCCCTGGCCGGTTTGGGGGGAACTGGGTGTGTCTGGAGCGCAGCTGCTCCCTGCCAGCTCCAGCCAGAGCTCCCTGCGTCACCCCACGGCAGCAAACCCAGGCGCTGGTGGTTACGTGTCACCCAGGGCTCAGGTACGGGCAAGGCTGAAAGTCCGGGCCACCTCTATCTGGAGGAATCAGGAGATGCCAGTGCCACCATCAGGGTGAGGAAGGACCAGGGTGTGCACAGAGGCTGTTCTTTGCTGCACATCCAAAGTGTTTGGAACCAAGGAGGGCAAATACGGGGGTGAGGCAACAACGTTGGTCTCACAGTTTCTGTATCTATTATATTTTAAAAATTTCCTTTTTCATTTTAAGCGCTGCCCAGTCCTTTCCTTGGGCCGTGCTCAGCTCAGTTGTGAGAAGGATGATCACCCTCCCCAGGCAGCAGACGCTCTCTAAGGTCCCGCTCTGCTTTCGCTCCCTGCTTTCGCCCATGGGAAACCACTTTCCCAAAAATAGACATATTCATCCAAATAAAGGGGCGGGGGTAGGAATATTGTTAAAAAATCATCCAGCTGCGAGGCAGAAATCTAAAAGCGGTGCAAAAGCATCGCTCTTTTTCACAGGCCGGGGAGAAAACGGCGCTGCAACACCCGAGCAGCATCATCCGTGGAAAGCCTCTGCCATCTGCTGGCATCGCGTCCTGCAGCAACGCCTGTGCTCGGGAGGGTTGGGGGCCGGCCAGGAGGGGAAAACGGGCATCTCTGAAGTTCATAAGCTCTTTTCTAGGAGAAACATTACCTGTTTCGGTCTCATCAAAAATACCGAGGGCACAGAATGGTTTGCATTAGAAGGGACCTAAAAAATCATCCGGTTCCACGCCCCTTCCAACTTCCCACTGTCCCAGGCTGCTCCAAGCCCCATCCAGTCTGGCCTTGGACATTTCCAGGGATCCAGGGGCAGCCCCAGCTTCTCTGGGTGACCCGTGCCAGGGCCTCAGCACCTTCACAGTGAAGGATTCTCTCCTCAGCTTTCCGAGCAGGTGGAGACCCCAGGCTTTTGGCCAGGGATTTGTACAAAGCCATGAATTAAACACCTCTGTGCAAGGACCAAGAGAGTGTTTAAAGTCGGCTTTTGCCACCTTCTTTCCCTGGAGAGGTTTGTACACCCAGAGCAGAGCAGCGAGCGCACCCAAGGGCAGAAGTGGGAGCAGCACAGCCAGGGGGAGCAGAGCCAAGGGGAGCTGAAAAGGTGCAATAGAAACTGTGAAAACACCTTTTTATTTCCTGCCTTCTTACTCGTGGAAGCCTCACCTGTACCTGAATTCCAGTTAAGGAAGTTAGAGACAATTAACAGAGAAAGAACTCAGATGTTCAGCCAAGATTCGAACTTTGTCAGGGAAATTCTGTGGCCACACCTCAAAGTATTTTTAGTTCTGGCATTTGCCACTCAGATGGAGCTTCTTGAAGCTTCCCAGCGTGGCAGGCACCGTTTCCAGAAGAGCATTCCCAGGTTCTGTCTTTCCTGCTCCATGGTGCAGCTCACTCTGGTGCTTCAGAGCCCCTTCATTGTGGCCCAGAATCAGCCGAAGGAACTTTATAACAAACAGGTATTTTTCTGGACAAATAAACCAGGATTTCCTTTCAATCAGCTCAGAATTCGATCAGCATTATTTGATGTAACAGAATGTTTTGAAGCCAAGGACTGTTTTCAAACCACTAACAAAAATATTTGTATTTTTTTTTTTCCTCTGCATCTTATTGCAGCTCTTTTGCTTTTCCTTCCCACCATTTATCTTTCACAACACCAAGCCTTGCTTGTACTTCCTGTTTGGCTGCTGGTTGGTAGTTTTCTCATTTGCTGTTATTTTTGACTTCCATCCAAGCTTTGTATGATATTAATAGCTGTTGCACAGAACTGTAATCATCCTCAAACCAGCCCTAATATTAGCAGAAGTAGCCAAGAGCTGTTGTCAAGGCCTGAGGGATTTGAGCAGTGAATTTTCTCCTCCATCCTGCCCCTTCTGCCCCAGCCCAGGGAGCCAAAACACCTGCCCAGCACCCAACTCGCCCAGCCACATCGTGGCCACCACTGGCAAGAGAGAAGCAGCCTGGTCGAGCCCAAATGCACAGAAAGATACTGAAAGAAGATGCTGATGTGAGGATTCAAGAATTAGACGTTATTGGTTGTCTAATTAATGCTTCAGCCTAATCAAGATAGAGCAATCACTCATTGTTCATCCAGCAGTGCTAACACTCATAGCCAAATTACTCATTTTCTATTAAAGGTTGTCAGCAACAGAAAAAAATAAGCACAGAAGATAAAAGCATCTACCCTGCTCTTCCAGCAGTAAATTCTCCTCCTTCCTTTGCACTGCTGCAGTGACTCATCAGCATCCTGAGGGGAACATAGTGATAGGTTTTTTCTTCTTTGCTGGGAGGAGTGGATTTTAAGGCTGGTGGCTTCCTCCTTCTCTGTTTTAGAGTCTACTCGAGGCTACTTTTTTTTAATGTATTTTCTGCTACTCTCTCCACTGGAGTCTTTCTTCCCAGGGCTGCAATCCCCCGTTACACCCAGATAAACCCTAAACCGTGTGTCCTGCATTTTACCCATGTTTTTACTGTCACTTCCACTGGTTTCTGTCACCTGCCCAAACCTCGATGGGCAGCAGCGGATTCCTGGTGAGTGAATACCCCTGGGGCCATCCCGAGCTCAGCATCCTGCGCTCTGCCGGCAGCTCCTGCTCCTTAAGGAAGGACTTGGGATTTACCCCAGGGACACCGCTGCACCTCACACAAAACTGTGCAAATGCAATTGCCATCCCCTTTTTGCGGGGCAGGTGCTGTTACAGGCAAAAAGAGAAACTCCAGCAAAGCTGCCAGGGCAGATCCAGATGAGCCCTGGGGACAAGGTGCTGCAGAGTCACACGGAGCCTTTGGCTCCTCACTGATAAGGGTGGTGCTGCATTTCCTTTCTGCACCTCGGCATCCTCCATCGTCTTACACCAGCTGCTTCCTAAAAGCTATAACACCAAAGTCCTTTTCAGCAGGGAGAAGGGCTCCAGCGGGGAGTTCAGACCCTGCTGCTTTGACCACAGGGTTCCCTTTCTTGTCTACCCAGACCCCAGTGTCATTTTATGCAGGGAAGGCAGGAACTTCAGGGACAGGGAGGGGATACTTTCTATTTTGTTTAAGCTCTTTCATTTTCGTTTCATCCTAGACCAGTGGTTTAGTCAGACTCCACGCAGGAGAGGACATCCCTATATAAGGCTCAGTCCCTAGGTTACAGACTGTCCTAGCCAGGGTCTGCTGCAGTGTGGAAGAGGTGCAGCCGAGCCATCGTCCCTCAACGGTGACGTGACACCCGCAGCAAAAATGAGGTGAGTGCACAGCATCCGTTCTTGTCACAGCTCCCACAGCGACAGGGCGTGGGGGGAGAAGGCTCAGCACAACATCCTGGCTCAGAATCTCACCTTGGTTAAGGTTGGAAAGGTCCTCTGAAGGTCGCCTTGTCCAAGGCACCCAGACAGCTTTGGAGTCTGAGGATGGAGACTCCACAACCCCTCCAGGAAAATTGTGCAAGGACTCTCTTCTCAGTTAAGTTTCCTGATGTCCAGATGGAGCTTCCTAAGCTTGTTTGTGCCCTTTTTGCCCTGGCACTGGGCACCACTAAAAGAGCCTGGCACTTCTTTGCATCCTCCCTTCAGGTATTTCTACAGCTCTATGATTCCTCTGAGCCTTCTCTTCTCTGGGCTGAAGAGTCTCAGCTCTCTCAGCCTTTCCTCGTGGAAGAGATACTCCAGTCCAACATTTTCATGACCTTGTTGGGCTCTTTGTTGTGCCTTTTCCTCACCCTTCAGCTGAAGGCACAACCCCTGCTTCCTCCCCACAGAAGGTGAAGTGTGGGTGGGGCTGGCTCTACTCTCCCTTTTTGCAGTCTATCCCAGGGCCTTTGTCTTAGGTAAGAGAGCAGCCCTGGCTCCAGGCCCTGGTGAGTCCATTGCTGGCTTGCTGTTCTCCAAAGGGTTGGCTCACAGATAGTTCCCTGAGAAATGGGCTGATTGGAACAATTTGCAGGTTCTTTAGTAGCCTGAGTGCAAGGGATGTGTTGAGCAACTAGAGAGAGCCCCCTCCTCCACCTCCCTTCCTCTTTTCCGCTCTCCACGGGCACCCTGGGGTCCCCACCCTTCCTTAACTCACCGTTTCCTGTTCATAGCAAGGAGCAGCTGAAGGAGAAGTTGGATGCCCTTCAATGTCACTTCACCTGGAAAATGGGTGCCAGCTCTTTCAATCCTCCGCATATCCTGCAGAAGTTGGATGTTGAGATCAAACACACGGCCCACCAGAACCAGGTGGCCCTCCTGGGGCTCCAGGCCTACCTGCACCAGCTGAACAACCAGAGCACGGAAGCTCTGCGAAGCCTCAGAGCTGCTGAGGAGTACAACAGGGAAGAGGAGCAGCCGGCATCTACTGCTGGCTCTTTGATTATCTACGGGAATTATGCTTGGATTTACTACCTTCAGGCCTCCTATCAGGAGGCTGAAAGCTGCCTGGAACGAATTCAGCAGCTCTGCCCAACTCCTTGGGATGTGCGGCTGATCCCGCACATCCAGGCCCAGAAAGGCTGGTCCCTCCTGGCTATCAGAGCCCGGAACGGGGAACAGGCAAGGGAGTGCTTCAATGTGGCCTTGATGCTTGAACCAGAGAACAGATCTTTCCGTACCGGGCTTGGAATGGCTCTTTATGCCTCCTGGATTTTCTTCCGGCAGCCTGATATTGCAAGTGAAGCCATAATCCAGTTGGAAAGAATTGTCCACGAGCAGCCAAATAACTACAAAGCCAAAATATATTTGGCCAGGCTACTTGAACAGTTAGATAG
>NW_008237401.1:206229-212028 GCF_000691975.1 Corvus brachyrhynchos
GGAAAGATCAATTGGCTTGATTGAAGAATGTTCAGAGAAAAGCTCTGACCCCGAGGTCCTCAAATCATCAGCTTTGTTCTGGATGCCACAGTCGACAGAGCGAGCAGTTGAGATCCTGCAGCGAGCCCTGCAGCAGGACCCGGGTTACCACCTTCTCTACCAGGCCTTGGCCAAGTGCTACAAGCAACAGTGGCTTGAAGCAAAGCAGGAAGACAAGAATAATATACTGGATGCAGCCATCAAGGACCTCCAGCAAATAATTCAGAAACATCCAGACCTTGACCTTACACTTGTCAAGCTGCAGTTGGCAGAGTTCATTGGTGAAAGAGATCCAGCACAGGAAGAAGAGATGTACAAGGAGCTGCAGGAGAAAATCGACACCCTAAGCCTCAGGTGCCGTCAAGCCCTGAATCTCCACTGGGGAAAGTTCTTCTTCTACCGTAAGAGATCCCTGGATATGGCAAAAGCCAAGTTCATGGATGGTTACAGCATTACCGTGCAGACAAACCAGAGGAGGGAATGTGGCTGCAGACTGAGAAAGATGGCTCAGCTCTACCAGCGTGCCGGGGACACCGCCACCACCGAGGCCATCCTCCGCTTCCTCAAGGAGGCCAACTGGCACCTGCCTACGGAGTTTGCTGCACTCGGTTTAGATGATGGGGAGAGCCTCATCCCCATCAGAGAGTAGGGCATGGCTTTTTCCAAGGCTAGAAGGCCAAAAGGACTGTCTGTCTCTGCACAGCAGGCCCATCCCTCACATGGACATAATAGTTCTGTCAGCTCCTCGCATCGTCCTATTGCTCAGCCATCAAATCCAGGCCCACCCGTGGGTAACCAAGTGCCCAAAGCTTACACATGCTGCTGCGTCCTGCTTCTGCCAGAGGGAATGAAAACAAGAGTGAAGAATTTGGCTTACAGGGTCTGAGCACAATCTTCTGCAGGTGTGGACCCGTGGCTCTCCCCTGGAGCTGCTGTTGATCAGAACTGAATGCTGATTAGGGCAGTGTGAGAAATCAACTCGTCAGTTATAAGAATTCTACCATTTGTTATGAACCAGGAGGTGGATTCCTCTGTAAGATCATTGAGGAGTCATGACGAGGGTGAAGCCCTTCTGTACAGGACACAGATGGTCACTGGCTTGTGCAAGTGCATCACATGCTGCTGATTAAGGAGCCTACAGGAGTGATTTGATCTGCAGTAATCTCAGAAGCACATGCATCCCTGCCCCTGCCTGGGCATAGGCTAGGAGCTTTCTTGCAATGATTTCCACCAGGAATGACATTTCCATCCCTGGTTCTGGAGTCTCAAAGTGAGGCTTTTAACATTCTTTGATCAATAAATATTTCTGTGTGATTTCTCCTTGTTGGTGTCTTCTTGCAGCCTGAAGCATCCAGACCATGGAATACCAAAGACCTGCCCTCTCCTCACTGTTCTCACTCTCCATCCCCCCAGGCCCTTCCTCTGCCATGTCCTCATACATCCCACTTGGAACTTGTGTCCTTCCCTGCAGGCACAGGTGGGCACCCCCCTCCCCAGTCACGTCCCCAGGCACTGCCAGAGTCACCTTTGTGCCCAGCAGGACCTGAGTGGGGGTGGCTTCCTTGCGTGTCTCCAAACCCTACCTGTCCCCACAGAGCAGTGCCACAGAGACCAGGGCAGATGCCCCTCAGCAGGTCCCACCGACAGTGACCTTGTTTCTGCTCCAATGAGGAACAGGCAAGGACCTAGTCTGGGAGAAGATGCTCTGGGAAAGGACCAAGTGTGCCCATAGAGAACACACCTTAGTGCCCCTCTCATGCACATCTGGTGTGTCTGAGAACCCCAGAGGCCAGAAGCACCCCCTTGCCCAGGGGCCCCAGCAGTGGGTCAGCACCAGTGTACAAACACTTCAGCCCCCAGACCTCACAATCAAGGGGAAAGAGAAACACCCCAGGCCACCACACCCACCCCAGGCTATTTCACCTCCCAACACAATAGTGGGGACCAAACCTGTTCTCCTCCTTCCTCCCCTGAAGCCAGGGGCCACAGCCTGGGGCAGGATCCTGCCCCCAGCAGCAAGGTTGGCTGGGATCAGTCCTTGGGGCAGGAGCTCCTCAGAGAGCAGCCCCTCAACCTCCAGTGAAGCCACACATGCCTGGGTGAAAATACACAGCGCAAATTAAAACCACGAGCCGGAGAACACAGAACCGTGGGTCATGTAGAAGATCAGGATTTACTTAACTGCACGGTCAGGACAGTTTTCCAGAGCTCAATGAAAACAGCCGTGTCATAAACTTGTGTGCATTCCACAGGTGTCTTCACACAGCACTGGGCAAACCCCAGCCCCCGACCTGGGAAAGCAGGACTCCCACCCCCACTGAACCACCCTCCTTCCCCTCACCAGCAGCACGAGCAGCACTAATTCCTTTAGGCTAGCCAGGAATCCTTTGGCTTTGCATCTACACCGTCCTCTACAGAATTTACCCCTTGCAAACATCAGGAAATGTTCCTTTAGAGGAGCCACAGTCCCTCGGGCAGTTCATTGAAGAGAGGCTTTTGCCCACCAGCCCAATCCAACACTGCCATCCTCAGGATTCCAGCTGCACCACCAACCAGGTGGGACTTACAGACTCTGTGCTGATGGAAAGCCAGGATTCTGACAAAGCTCAGACACTGCTGTGTCCAGAACATCCTACGCAGTCCTAAAAACCAACCAACTGACACTCATTTTGTGACTGCTCTACTTCACACAGGGAGAAAACCAGATGTTAGTGAAAATGCCAGTTCTCTAGAGTTTTTTTAATGATTAACACTGAACAAATCCTGCTTGTTACTGTCTTCACCAGTACTACATTCAGCACAGCATTAGATAATAAAAATAAATTGCACTATAAAATCCCATTAAAAGTCTCAGTTAAGCTGAAAGATAAAAGGCAAAACATCATTTAATATAAGCTGCCAGGGGCCATGGAGACAACCTGTGCTTCTTCTTCTACTTGTGAGCGTTGGTGTGCAAATGCCAGGACAAGACCAACTCCCAGGTCTTCACTTCAGCATAGGAGAGGCAAAGAAGTTACCCTGATGCCCAAGGTGAGTTGTTGACTTGCTTTTACTCCCAAATCTAATTCAAGAGAAACACAAAAATATCAGTTTGGAATTTTGGATATAGAGATCCAACATTCTCCCTTTCCAGGGAACATTCACCCAAATTTTACGCACCTCCCCAAACAATGTTCCCCTCCCTGCCATGAGATGATGTTTGTAACCCATCGGGCAGCTGCTGCTCCCACAGCACAGATTAAGGGAGGGTTGACCGAGTAGTAAGTGCAGGCTGCCCCCAAAAGTCTCAGCTTAGTTCTCCTTGACCACCCAAATCACCTGCAGTCATTCCAGACGCTGCAGGACAGCACCCACTGGCACTTACTTGGGGGTGGTCTTGCTGAAGGTGGAGCGGACCCTCTGAGACAGGGAGCTGGACGAGGGCGTCTTGGAGAGCTGCTGCTCCGGGGTGGTGAGGGGTCCCAGAATGCTCACTGCCAAAAGAGAGCAGCACAGTGTGGGGACAGCTGAAGTTTTCTTTGCCATGCAGGGAACATCAGACATTCCCTGGCATCTGTCACAAGCACTAGACAAATCTGGCATTTCCTGGCACACTTTGCTTTTCCCTCTTCCTCTGTGAAGCGAGGAGTGGCTGGCTCTGAGAGCCTCCCAGGCTGCTTGGATTGAGGGCTGTTAGTAACAGAGCAGAAGCCAGGGTTACCTTGAACCTCAGGTGTCCGTGGAGTGGAATAGGCATTAGTGTTCTCAATCACGTGTGCTGGGTCAATGTTCTCCTGCTCCACCATCATCAGCTGGCTCCAGTAGTCCATGGGCAGCAGCAGAAGTCGCTCCATGACCTACAGAGACACCTGTGAGTCACTGATCACAGAATCACGGAATGCTTCGGGTTGGAAGAGACAAAATCAGCCAGGTTTGCCCTACCTTGGGCTGACGCTTCGTGTCTTGCAGGAGGGTCATGGGGTCAGGATCTGGTACTGCGTGGGCGACTATTGTGGGGCCAAAGACTTTGGCCAAATTGGAGATGTCCATTTTAGTATCCGGGCTCTGAGCCACCCTGCGTTAAAAGAAATTAAAGAGACAATGTAGCTTTACCCCTTCGCTTGTGATACGAGTCCCCTGTCCCACACACACTCAGCCTCTGAGTGAGCAGGTCTGTTCCAGAATGAGGAATTTATTCTCACAAGCAGTAACCAGACCCAGTTAGAAAAAGCACCAGTGGGGTAACCGTCCCCTTTCAGATCACAGAATGGTTTGGGTTGTGAGGGGACCTTCGAGATCACCTGGTTCCAACCTCCCTGTCCATCAGAATGTACCTCTGCAGGTGGACCATGAGGAAAGCCAAGGTGTCCCTATTGGCCTGAGGAAGTTCTCCAACTGCTTGGTACATAGCAGCGATGCTGTTGTCCTCATCCGAGATTTCTAGCAGGAAAAAATCAATATTTAGACCTAAGAAAGTGCTCCCAGAAGCTCCAATACTCCCCTCACAGCCACAGCTACCCCGAGAAATAAGGAAGGCATAAACTTGTCATGCTGTGCTAATAAACTTGTATCCTGCCCAACCAGGACTCAGGCATGAGGGCTCCACAGAGCACCAAGGCCTGCTGGCTCACTTGACAGCGAAACCACAACCATCGAGCCTAAGGAAAAAGAGTTGGAGATGCCAGGCAGCAATTCCTCACCTGCAGCTTCCATGAAAGTCTTGTTTAACCGGAAAGTGAGAAGGGGCTCCTTCAGGCTGCGCAGGAAGTCCTTGAGAAGGCCGCAGATGGCATGGATATCGTCCACTTTACTGAGCAAAGGAACGTTTTTTGCTCTAAGGAACTTCTCTTTCAGTTCCCTCACAGTCTTGTCACAGCCAGAGATGCGGTAAAGACCTGTCTGTTGGCACAAAGCTTTGCTCAGAGGAGGAGGTCAAGTGATGTTCTTCCACCCCCACTTTCTCTCCACACCTGAGTCACCCACTGAGCAGCACAATATACACCATAAATAAGGGGCATTTGGGTTAACAATTTGCTTCCCCAACACCACAACCCATTTCATTAGCACTGTTTCACACCTCATTTTCTTCTTACCTCATGCAGTCCTCGTTGCTCGATCTCATTAACACAGTGCACGATGATGGAAGGGATCATTGGAGGAGTAGAAGGGACAAAATCCATCAAGGTGCCCTAAAAGGGAGAAGGGAAAATAAAAAAAAAAAGAGGGATTCAGTCACCAAGACATGGAAAGTACTCTCTCAGGAATTCACAGCAAGATCTACGGTTTGAAAACAAGAATTGTTGCTCTACTCAGGACTGGTGAAGAAGCATCACATCCATCAGCACAACGCTGCATCGCCTGCCCGGAGCTGCCACCTTCCCCACTCAACGCCCTCCTACCATCACACCCCTACACCCCCTCCCTGCTTGTGGAATGATGCATTAGCAAGCTCATTTGCATGTTATTATGCAGCTCTGAGCAACAGGAGTTTGCTGGGGAAGGCAAAGCTGGAGCTGAGCAAGTCCCAAGCCAAGGTGGGCCCGTCTGGGGTGGCCCCAAGGCCGGGGCACAGACCCACCTCTCCGATGCGGACCGGAGTGCCCGTCAGCGTGGGGATGCAGGGCAGCGGGCAGCGCTCCCGGCACTCCGGGTGAGTGACCACCCGGCAGTCTCTGCACTTCAGAGAGATCTTCCCAAATTTCACTCTCTTTCCACATGGAACACACGATTCTGGCTTGATAACCTGGTGATCCAGAGCACACAGATGGCAGAGATTAGTGC
>NW_008237401.1:212041-213080 GCF_000691975.1 Corvus brachyrhynchos
GCAGGAATCAAACTGGATAACAGTTCCCTGATCCATGCAGGTAACTGGTACAGCTCATATTGACCTGAGATGTAATCACAGAATCATGGAATAGCCCGAGTTGGAAGAGACCCACAGGGATCATCAGTCCAACCCCTGGCCCTGCACAGACACCCCAACAACCCCACCCTGGGCATCCCTGGCAGCGCTGTCCAAACGCTCCTGGAGCTCTGGCAGCCTCGGGGCCGTGCCCATTCCCTGGGGAGCCTGGGCAGGGCCCAGCACCCTCTGGGGGAAGAACCTTTCCCGATATCCAACTTAACCCTCCCTTGACACAGCTGGCAGCCTCTTGTCACACACACTTCAAGATGGAAGGAGATGCTTTTCCAAGCTCCTCCTGCCTGTAGACCCACCGTCTTCGAAACAAAGTCGTGCAGCCTCACTCCCCCGTTGTGCTGCGGGGTGCTGGAGCCATCGCTGTCCATCTTGGACTCCAGCTGCTTACTGCCTATGCTGGACTCGCTGTTCCAAGGCTGCAAAGGACCTGGGAGACACAAGAGGAAGAAGCTGACTGGCTGGAATCACCCTCTGCCCCCAAAAGCATGGGCATCATAAACCAGAAGCAGCTTCCAGGTCCTGGAAGGAATAATTAACATTTCAGGATGACCTGAGTAGCTGTGTCAGGACAGGACAGAGATGTTACACCTACCACTCTTCCTCCGGCTCCTCCGAGGATAAGGCACGGTCTGGATGGTAGAAATGGCTTCAATTGGGCCACCATCGTTGGGGACCATCAGAGTGGTCTTTGCCACTATGGATTCGTTAGCCTGTAATGACAAATACACCACCAGTGACAGGAAGGATGACAGAACTCGGAAGTTCCAGTGGCCCTGGAAACACACAGGAGCTGTGACCAAGTGCACACAAACCCAGCTGGTACCACCATACCTGGTCTGCTGTGTTGCTGATGGATCTGGATTTCTTCTGAGGACCTGGGGGGCCTTCAGCAAACTGCCTGGAAGAGCGCTGAAAAGAGAGCACATTCTTGTCCAGGAAGCAG
>NW_008237401.1:213090-216640 GCF_000691975.1 Corvus brachyrhynchos
AATGCTGCTAACTTGGCATGACACTGGTCCAGGATAATTAGAAGGACTGAGCACTTCATGCTTCTGTGGTGAGTGCAGACAAGTCCTTCAGTGGTACCTCTGCTTCATGGCAACCTTGGAGGTGCCAGGAAGAATTAGGGAACCTCAATCTCTTTGAGATAATTTTCCTGGCCAGCTTTATAATTCAGTTCAGAAAACAAAGAAACCCAACTTAAGAATGGAGGACAAAAAAGCCCCAACGAACCCACAAACTACACACACAAAAACCAGCGACTAAGCAAGTCCCAGACTCTTCCCAGCTCTACTAGGTGCTGGTTTTAGGCTCTTCCCACCTGTATCTTCTGCAGATTAAAGCAGAACAACCACAAGCTCTTTTACAGAATAGAAAAATGTAAACTTCCTACACCATTTCCCCCTAATCTGGGAGCTGTTAATAATCTCCAAGTGTTTTCTTGCAAATCCCAGACTGTAACGGCACAGGATATACAGAAACTCCACTCATTTTCAGCAGACGAACAATGACATCAGACCTAAATTTCAATCTAAACCCCCACAGCAGGAGCACATCCATGTGAGGTCTGACTGTGTAGGTGGCTCAGAGGTCACTACAGGTGGCTGTGAGGTGACAGATGGTGGCACTGTGGCAGCCAGGACGAACAATGTGACGGGGAAAAATTGAACCACGTACCCGCTTCTCTCTCCTCTTCAGCCTGACAGCTTTCACCACCGAGGAATCCCAGTCCTGAGGGAAATACACAGCACTGGTTAATGGCAAATGCCACACAGCCCCTGGCCAGTGTTTTCATCAAGTTTTAGCCAATAGTACACCCGGGAAATGCAAATCAGCTCAGCCAGTTTAATACCCCAGTAATCTAAACACAAAGGGTCTCTGGAGATCAACCCCCTCCCCTCGGGCTTTACAGGGGAGGAGAACTTCAGAACGTGGAGTTACATTACCAGTGAGTCATCGGTCTTGTCAAAGCTGATGTCTGACAGAATTGAGCCAGATTCATCTATTGTAGACAGCCTAAAAAACAAAAATTAGAAGAAGCTTGTATCAGTTTGGCTTTCAGTCAGTCACAGTTCCAGAACAATCTCACTGACTCAGAAGAACCGGATTTTAAAGTGGAACAAAAAGGAAAACTGTTGACACGGGTGCGGAATGTGTCACGGAGGCTGACAGCTGGATTGATGCCTGACACCTCAGATAAAATGCTGTTTCCCTACCTTTTGTTACCTGAACCTCCCACAGAAGCCTGTGGCCTGTTCAGGAAGGCAAGGACAGACTTCTGCTCCTCGCTGAGCTGGATGCTGCCGGAGGCATCACACATGAGCAGCTCCCGAATCAGCTGGATTTGCCTCTCCTGTGAACACAGATAACATCAGCAGCTGGATACACTGTGTTTAATTACTGTGAGACCCGACCAAGTGCTCGAGATACCAGAGATAAGCTCTCAGAACTTGTGTCAATGGACTGCTAATGGCTGCAGGCAGGTAATGGCAGCTCAGCTCCCCCAGCAGCCAATCTCCTCTCCCAGATCAAAGCAGAAAGCTGCTCCGAGGAGCCAAGCCAATTCCTTGCTTTTTTTTTTTCCCTTTTTTCCTTCCCATGAGTGCCAGTCCTTATTTGCCACTGATCAATGCAGTTGAATCACCTTGACTCCACGCTCTCAGGAGCTGATGGGTAACACAGGAATTACTCACCAGCTTCTCACAGTCCACTTCGGCTTTTTGCCTCCGTTTGATCTCCACATCCACCTGATTGCGGGCATGTTTCAGCTTCACGTCCAGGGCGCTGCGCTCGGCTTCTGTCTTCATGAGGAGATCTTTGTACCTGCCGAGCTCCTGCTCCGTTTTCTGCCATTTCCTCCGATACTCCTCAAAGTTCTTCGCTAACTGAATAAACTCTGGGGAGAGAGCACACGAAGCCTTAGCGGGGCAAGGAGAGGAGCAGCTGGCAGCAGCTATCTGCTCACACAGAATCCCAGGATTCCTGAGCTTGGAAAAGACCTCCAAGATCATCGAGTCCAAGCTGTGCCCGATCCCCACCTTGTCACCCAGCCCAGAGCACTGAGTGCCACATCCAGGGATGTTCCTTGGTACTCCAAACCTCCCTTGGTTCAGCACCTTCCAATGCCTGACCACCCTTTCCATGAAGAAATTCCTCTTGGTGCGCAACCTGAACCTCCACAATCTGCTCCCAGTTGAGGCGTGGAGAACCCAGCCCTTGGGCCAACCCACCCACACAAGAGATGTCCATGAGCTCTTCCATTTTTCAGAGCAAGCCCTCCCTCTCAGCACCAGGCAGAAGAGCTGGAACACGAGACGTTGCACGAAGCCAGTTTGCTACAAGCAGGACGTGGCCCTGCACAGAAATCCAGCCAGGACTTCATGTTTTTCAATAAAGGAAAAACCCAGACTGGACTGGTTTTAGCATCTTCAGCACATCCTTCAGGAACACCTCAGAGACAGAACTCACGGCATTCGTTTCCTTCGCTCAGAAGCTCGGCCTGGCGCGTGAGCTGCTCGTACAGACCCCGCAGGTTCACCATGGCAGTCTCCATCCCCCTGCCAAAAAACCACAGCTGAACAAGGAGCCCTGCCCTTCCCTCCCACCTCCCAACAGAAACCAGCCCAAAGAAAAGAGAACCAGCCTCAGAGCTACTGGTTGTAAGGCTTTCAGGCGAGTTGGAGAAGCTGCACGAACAAAACTCATGTTTTATGGAGATATGTGCATCCACTTTTTTTCCACAGGGAATGAAAATCCACAGCCCTCCACAGTTTATGGATAACACAGCCTTGCAGAGAGGCAGATCTGCCCACCTTAGTACTTCCACTATCCTCCAGCAAAGCACAGAGGCTCAGAACCCGAGGCAAGATGAGGGATCCCAAGTCCTCCCCTTCAGAAAGGATAGAGAACACAGCCCATGCCCTATCTACAAATAACTTGGTACTATATAGGCCACTAAAAACCTGCAAGTTTTCAGCACTTTGTAAGATAAAAATAGGAGCAACACTCCGGGGAATTTTAATACAGTTTTAAATTTAGCTGCATTTTAAGTTACAGCTCCTCCTGCAAATAGCTGTTAAAATTCAACCAGTCAGCACATTTCTCTCAAACAGCAGCAACAACGGCATAAACAGAGGCAGCGGAGGGGAAAGTCTCCAGCTCAGCAAGACAGAAATGACTTCACCAATGCAAGAGGTGGCTGGGGCAGGCAGGGCAGCCGGGGCTGGGAAACGAGCTGGTGCTGGAAGGCATGGAAGAGGTGCCAGGAGAGAACACAACACGCCAGCACAGAAGGCTTTGGGGTACCTGATTCACAGGTACGGACTTCACTCCGACACCTCGATACTTTCTGTATTAGGTGGACCACGAGGTGCGGAAGAGCTCTGCCCTTGCAGCGCGAACTCACACCACGGGGCACGCTCAGCTCGGTGCCTTATAAACCAGCACCAGCATCACCATCCCCTCGCCCTCCGCGACCCCCGAGGCCGGGAGGCCGCAGGGACCAGCCCAGCCCGCACAGCGCCCTCCGAGCCGGGCGAA
>NW_008237401.1:217007-221471 GCF_000691975.1 Corvus brachyrhynchos
ACTCCTTGCCCAGCGCACCAGAGGGGCTGCTCTGGGCAGGAAAAGCCGTCCTCAGGCCGAGCCCTGGTGGTTATTTCGAGCAAAACCGTTGGCAGAGGGCGCGGATGGGCCTGAGCCCCCTCGCTGGTTCTGCAGGGCGCCAAAAGGTCTGTGCCAGGGGCTCGGTGCAGCCGGTGCGTGGTGAAATTCACCGCGAGGCTGTTTATTAAGTGTTGTCGCTTGAGAAATACGATGCCTTGCCTGTTCTTTTTGTCTTTCAACGTTGATTTGAGTAACAGCCGGCAACTTGCGCCAAAGGCGAAACCCATTTCAAGCCACATACGAGTCTTCCCCGTGCAGGCGTTTAATATGCAAACGGATAAAACCCAAAACCCAACAATTACACAAAGGGAATTCACATAATCATAAAATAACAACGTGCTTTAATCTTTCAAATCTGAAACAAAACAGCGGGTAATTGAAGAACGGATATTAGCAATTAGAAAGCGGAACTAAATGCTTAAAATTGCGCAGTGGAAAAGGGAGTTCATAAAGCAGATTGCTCTCATCATCCAGCTGCTTTGTTGGAACTGCTTTATTTAGGGTATATAGTTTGTTTTAACGTAATAATAATTAATTCGCAATAGATTGTAAAAAGCCTCAAGATCTTTGGAAAAGGAAACATTAATGAGGCTTCCTTGAGGAAGAGAGCCAAAATTATCTACGTTTTATAGGGGAACTGAGGCCTAGAAGAGGCACAACTCATCCCCTGAGCCAATGGCCAAGCAAGAGAAAGGTTCTGACCTTGGTATATGACCTTATGGTACAGAAAATCACCCCAAAGCCCAATTTTCCCCTGTCTGGGAAGAAGCTGGAGGCTGAAAGTTACACCTGGCTCTGCGGTGAGCCTCTCGTGCAGGTCCATCCCCCTCGGTGATGGGGCTCAGCTGTTTTGGTGTCAGCCCCGGGCCTCCTGCAGCTCCTGCCTGTAATTAAATCTTCACAGCTAAGATGCCTCTATTGGCAGATCGTATTTATAGGCAGGCGAGTTGTTTTAGTGTCGTTCTGAAGAGTTAAGGAGGCTTTTGCTCATAAGCAAATTCCGTTCCCTTTCAAATTGTCATCCGCAATCGCGTGCCAATAAAAAGGAACATTATTTTAGATGATTGCCCCCGCGGTGCTTGTAGTGAGTTACTGCAGTAGGTGCTGGGCTTGTGTTACACAAACATTTCTTCCATATGTGTTCAACCATCGTCCTTCCAAATCCTCCTTGGAATCAGGAGGGCAGCAGGACCTGAGCGCCCCAAAAAGCTTCTCAGAACCTCCCCCCCTCCCCACCTGTGGTACGATGTGGACCTGGCAAATGGGCCCCCTGCTCAATCCCAGGCCCTAAAACCTTTGTGGAGCCTCTTTCCTCCTCCCCAGCTGATGAATGATGAGAGCAGGGAGGTCAGGAGCACCTTTCATTTGGAGCTTTATTCCAAGGGAGAAGAAAGGCAGAAGGACTGAGGGCCTTTTCAGGAGCTGCTTTATGGCAAAGTAATTATATTCTCTTTTGTTTGTGTCAGGAAGGGGGGGAGAAGCCTTGAAATGTCTCATCTGGGAAACCGTTAATAGAATTTATGCTAATTTGATGATTCCGGCGATTACTGGCGGAAGCACTTCACATTCTCAGGCAGCAGAAATTCTCCTCCAGCTCCTCCCGCAGCCTCGCTGGGTTGGTCTCCAGCCCGTTCTCCTCCTCCAGCCACCGCAGACCCTTGGCTGGGCAGCGCTGGCCGACCCCAGCGTGTGACCTCGGGAGGTGACCGGGATTGGTGCTGATGCCAAAGGGATCCCTGGTGACCCCGTGCCTCGATCTTTTGGGGCAGGATGGAAAGAAACCTGCCCCAGCACCTCACTGTGTGAGCAAAGAGCAAAGCCAAACCTCTCCCTGCCAGCCTCATCCTCTGGTGAAGCCTTGCAAACACCAATCGCTCTGCCCAGCTCCTGCAATTAACTCTGCAATTGCAAACCCATTTGTGCAGCTTTGTGCTCAAGGGAAACCTTTATTAAGTTCCTTTTAATCCAAAACCAGTTAGAGCACGATGGTCTTTATAAGCAGTCATTCAAAAAACCAAAAAAAAGCAGGGTGGGGAAGCAAGTGGAATTAAAAACTTTGAGACAGTAACATTTCCCCAGGGAAAATAAAAGGGAGAAAAAAAACGATCTTAGGTGCACTTCTCTAGATGCATTAATACAGCAGGGGTGTTCAAAAGGAGTTATTCAGTAGTGTGAGGAAAAATCCATCAGGCTGAGAAGGGAGGGCAGCCGGGCTTTAGCCAGAGGAAGATGGACATTTCAGGGAATTAATTTCTGATTTCTCCTGGCTGGCCCGAGCCAGAGGCCGGCAGATGGCATCAGGCTCATGTGCTGGGTGGGAGCTGCAGGGCCTCGGCCATCCCTCAGCAGGGCAAAATGTGGCCAGAGCAACGTCCACAGGGGCTGGGAGGAGGGGAAGGAGCCTGCGGGGAGGGGGATGAGGAGCCCATGGGGTTCGCAAGGAGGGGGATAAAGGAGCCCATGGGGTCTGTGGGGAGGGGGGCAAAGGGGCCCTGTTTTTGCCATCAGTCCAACAACAAACCAGGTTTATCTGTGATGTCCCACCTGAGTGAAGCCGGGATGTTTCCTCCAGCGCTGATCAGCTTCGGGGTAAAGAGCACTTGGATGGGATGAGCCGAACCCGCCGCCCATCCTTTGTGCTCCTCGTAGTGAAACGGTGCATTAATGTCGGCAGAGAAGCCACAGCCTTATCCTGAACTCCTTAAAAAACAAAGGGAGTCTCTATTGCCTTCATCTGGCTTTTAATGAATGACCTCTTGTCGCCGGGAGCTGCGTGCGGTGACAAAGGAGCTTTGTGGGCTGATATTTATGATTTCATTTAAGCCAGGGAGTAAGCTAAGGGAGAGCGCTGGAAAAGAAGAGCTGAGCTGATGGTTCTGGCTTTAGACTCAAGGGATCTTTATCTAGTTTTTGTATTAATACAGTTGTCATCTCTTAAATATTTGAGCGACTCTCAGCCGTGAACGCTCCCACGCCGGAGGGACACGTGAGGATGACCCCGGCTCTCCCAACCCCACACCCTCCTCTGGACCCGAATGCTGGGGAGGGGGGAAGGGTTTGCATTTTCCTAGTCCCCCCCAAACCTTGCCCACACATGAAGCCTGCTGTGAGTGCCCACGACCTGCTTGCGGGGGGCCCCGGGCCCCAACACCCCTCCCCACACCAGCAACTTGCCAACACTGATAAATTTTTTGCCTTTTCCTTCAGCAGGCCTTGGTGGAGGATTAAACAGCTGGGAGCCGGGAGTGAGAGCGTGTCCCCTCTCCTTTGCCATGCAAACAGAGAAAATTAATCTTCCAGCTTCCTCTGATATTTGGGCTGAATTACAAGCTGGGAGCGGAGATAAAGCACGGGCGAAGGAAGGCACAGGTACAGCAGAGCCGGGCTGCTGGCACAGGCCTTTGTCCGTGCAGATAACGCTCCCCTCCTGGAGTCATGCATAATTCACCAGCACTGCCTCCCTCGTCCTGGTCAGCCCTCCCTCTGCTTTCTCTGCTCTCCTCCCAGAGCAGCTGGAAGCTCCATGTCCGAGCGTGCGGTGGGTGCAGGACACGCTCGTGTGGGAGCCATCATGTGTGTGTGTGTGCAGAGACACGGCAGCGACAGCAAACCTCACTGACAGCGTGGGTCTTGTTGGGACAAAGGTAAGGGGACTTGGTCCCCTCTACCTGGAGGCTGATGGAGCACAGGGGTAGCACCCCACAGCCTGTGCTGGCGTGGGACGCCGGCACACCCTGCAACTGCCACCTGCACCCCAGGCAAACCACAGCAGCACATCTGCTCCTGCGAGGGCCTGGGCTGTGTTTGATATGCCCAGCACATCCCAGCTCCGCTAACCACGCCGTCTCCCTAAATCCCTCCATGTTACACTTGGATAGAGGTTACATCCTCCGGGATACCAACCCCAGCATTAACAGACACCAACTGCATTTTATTTGGTCGATCATCCGGAGGCTCCTCTGCGCCGCTCCTGACAGAACTGTGCCGCACAGAGCAGGAAAACCATGAAGGTTTTCCACAGCCACCAAGAGTTCCTTTCCCAGAACAAAGCAAGAGCAGCCTCGGTCACTCCCAGCCAAGCAGTGAACATGCACACACACACCTGCTTAATGATTTTTGCTTTGTAAACGAAATCGGTGCCGTGAGTTTAATGACCACTGCTTGGGAGTAATTGGGGCAATTATTGTATGGCCCAGGGGGAAAATTGCAGCTTGTTATCTCCAGGGAGTAGCATTAGGATCCAGCAGATAATCAGACCGTTACTTGTTGCACTTCAGATGACATTTCTCATGGATTTAGAAACGATAGTGATCAAACCGTGTTGTCAGAGCCACTGCAAACTGCAGAGCCCAGAGACCTGGAAGCTAAACAGCACCTGAATGT
>NW_008237401.1:221557-230529 GCF_000691975.1 Corvus brachyrhynchos
ATAGCAGACTTCTGTGCCATATCGAGCTCAAAGACATCCAGACCTGAGCAACACGCACCTCTTCTTTAATTTGATCTTCTCATAAGAGAGACAACACTCAGGATGAGGATGCAAGGGGGGATATCAGCTCTAACATGCCGCCAAACAGATCTATATTCATACTCAGTGATTAGGTTTCTTGAGACCTTCCCTCCTGTTTCTCCCTCTCCACCCCAATCGATGGTCTCTGCCTGTCCCCTCGCCTCCAGCAGCCCTGAAATCTGAGGCTTGGGCAGGAGCTGCAGCATCAGGGCGTTTGTCCGCATGGTCCTGAGGAGACCAGCAGCGCTGGGCACCCTCCCTGTGCCACGACCCCATCCCCTGAGCAGCTCCGTCAGCGCCACATCTCCGTAAGATATTTGTGCACCCCCAAGGGCAGCTTTCAGCCCCTTGAGAATTTCTGAACTGGGGGAGCCAGTTCCAGCAAACCCAGACGTGGTGGGTGGGCGAGACACAGCACAGCTCCCAGTGACACGGCCCCAGCACCAGCCCCGCTCCTGGCACCCCACACTGTGCTCACCCAGCCTGGCCTCCCTGGTGCAAAGGGGGTTTTTAGCAAGGCTAAACCGAGCCAGAACCCCTGGCACACTCTCTTTTGTAGGTTTGCTGCACACGAGCATCCCCAAATCCTGGTTTGGGCTCTGCTGCCAGGGGTGGGCTCACAGATGACACGGCAGCACCTCGGCCCCCGCACGACGCCAGCGACGGGGATCCTGCCAGGCCTGGAGAGCTCTGAGCCAAGGCAGCTCCGCTATCGATCCCCGATCAATGACAGCTCAAGGCCTGGAAATGACAGCGCCTTTCCCTGGTCCTCAGCTCTCAGCCCAGACTGGAGGCCCACGCAGAGGTTTAGCAATAATCCGAGGCAGGAGCCGGGACGGGAAGAGCCTCTTGCAGCAGGTGGGTTGTTTAACAAATTGGACACATAACGAGACAAGCGGCACAGAGGAAGGAGATCTGGTGGGACTGGACCTTTATCTCTGGCACACTGGCCGCCAAATCTTTGTGCAATATTTATCAAGGGTGAGCGGACAGGAGAATTGGCAGTCGATGCATAAGTGAGGAATTAAAGCCACTGCCATCCTTATCTCCCCGGCAGAGAGGCGAGGGGAGGGGTGGGCGGGAGCTGCGAGCCAGCCCAGGGCAATCGACTTTGAAACCATTTGTGGATTTAACGAGTCCAAACTTTATTAGCTCAGCTGATGGGGAGCAGAGCAGAAGCACCAAGAGGGCAAACCAGCATATCCACATCCTCTGGCTGCCAGAGCTGAGCCCTGCCTCCGGGCAGGCATTTCCGCTGGAAAGTCCCTTGTGTCCCTGGTCAGACATTGCACGGCTGGGGGACGTGGCAGAGTTGCCCCAGAGGCTCCAGGTAAGGGGTCTGTGGTCTTTCAAGCCGAATTAAAATGCACTTTTAAACCGAGGAGTTTAGGAGCTGCTGCACTTTCTCTCCTAGTTTTTCTCAGCAGTGAGACAAAGGCAGACGATGCTCTGCCCTCGGGACAGTCACGTTTTGCACAGTCAGAGGCACAGCTCCTGGGGAGAGCAGACACTGCTCGGCACTTCCAGCCACCCCGTGAATCTGCCTCAGGAGACACAGCCAGGAAAAACACAGGGGAAGGGATGGATACGACGCCCAAAACCACAGAGCTCCAAGTCAGTCCATCGAGGGGGTTTGTGCACAAGCCATCCCCAGGGAGGGCAGCTCAGCCCCTGGCTGGGCGCCCCGGCCCCGCTGGCTGCGGATGGCGAGCAAAGGGCTGCTCCATCGTCAGCATCCCCTGGGAATCCCCAGTGATCACATAACGTCTGTAATTAACTCGATTATTGGCTTTTCTTTTGCTGAGACTGCATGTTCAAGATGGGCTCCATCTGCTCCTTGCATGGGCCTGGCTGCCGCGGGAGGGGACAAAGCCCCTCCTTCGTGAGAAATGTGTCATTTCTGCCAACAGGGGACAAGGACAAGGCCATGCTGGGGGGCAGCAGCAGCCCCTGGACGATGGCTGTGGGTCCAGCTGCCCAGCTCCCCCAGCCCTTTCACCACACACCAAACTCTGCCAACCAGCCTCCTCCCCCTGGGCACCCACCAGCCCCAGACCTGGCTCCACCGGGGCTATCAGCTTCCTATGTCATTCAAGGGGATTTGCATCTCTCTATTTAATTTCTCGTCAACGCAAATAAGAGCCCAGGAAGCCAAGTGGGAGATGCTGGACTGCCGGGTATCAGGCGGCTGCTGGGGAGAAGATGCGCTGATCTCTGTGCCTGGAGCATCCAGTGCCATATTCCCTCCCTGCACCACACAATCCCTCCTGCGGAAATGGGACACGAGCACCGAGAAGCAACAACACCAGAGTAATTCCCAGCTACAGCCCTTTCCAGGCAGGCTCCCCCTTTGGCCCTGCTGTGGCTCCCATAAATCCTCCCCAGGTTATTCCAGCCGCTGTCACGGAGCCGTAGCAGCAAATCCGAGCTTAGCTGGGAGCAGCGCACGTGGCGCTCGCGGGTCCCCCAGCACCCATCTGCACCGCCTTTGTCTCCGCAGCCTTTGAGCTGCTCTTCCCCTCCTCTCTGCTGCAAAGAAACGCATTAGTTGCAACATTGCTTTAATTTGTTTGCCAGCTTTCGGAGATGGAGAAGCTCCTGCTCCCATCGGTGCCGTTTGAGGATGCCGGCAGCGTTAACCCTTTGGCTCCCACAGCCCCGAGCTGCTGGAGCAGCTTTTGCACACCCGAGACACACGAGCTGCCTCCTCCAACCCGGCTCCTCAGCCGACCTGGCACTTCCCAGACGGAGGGATCCATTTCCCCTTCCAGCTACCCTCAGCATTTCCGTAATGAGATGAGTTTTGTTGTGACCACAACCAGTGTCAGAGGGAATAAAAGAAAAAGTCATCCAGATGGGCTCTATGGCAGTGACAAGGACACGAGGACAAACAGCCGCCAGCAAAGCCAGGGCAGCGAGGGTGGAGGAATGTTGTGGGATGAGTGGGGCAGCACAGGGGACGGGCTGGATCCGCACCCAGAGAGGGGCTGGGGATTCCTGTTGTCCTGTCGCACGTGGCACATCCCGGGATCTCCCCCGTGTGCACACACTCAGCGCCATGACCTGCTCGTGGCCTGGGGCTGCAGCAAGGTGCCTTTTGGACACATCTCTGGGAGCACCAGCGTGGCCCAACAGGGGCATTTCTGCACAGGTAGCTCCAAACCAGCTTCTGATACGGATATCAGAGCGGGAAGAGAGCGAGGAGCCAGGAGGGATGGGCTTGGGCAGCACGGCAGGACCGCTGGCAACCACACAGGTCCCTGCTTGACCCAGCATCCTGTGGAATGATTTTGTTTAGTCTCTGCCCCCCACTTCCAGGCACAGGTCCCATCCAGCCTGAGCATCTTCAGCCCTTTCAGTCCAGGGCAGCAGCCCCAGGCCTCTGTGTGTCCCAGGAGATGCTTTCTCTGGACACTGGGTGAAACAAGTGGGGAAGGCGGGAGCCAGCCAAGGTGGAATTCGGGCACAGGGGAAGTGTTTCAGGACAGTGGTTGAGCAGGAGCCAGTGCCTTTGCATTGCCTCATGCTAATTGCTCGAGCTAATGAAGCCACACACCCATCTTGGTGATTTTCCACAGGGTTTCCATCCGCCTTTGGTTTTTAAGGTGCGGTCCACAATTCCGGAAAGATGCGGCTGATTGATTGCGAGATTCCGGGATGGAAAAAGAGTAGAAACAACCCTGAAGGGGCTGCAAAAAATGCACTCGGCCCCAAAGTAAATGAGGGGCACCCAGATGTGAGGGTGACGAGCAGCAGGACGAGGAATTCCCAGCTATCCAGCCCCAGGTGTACAGTGTTGGTGCAACACAGAGGCAGCGTTATGGCTCTTCCCAAGGCTGCTGGTGAGGAGGTGTTCCTGCCCTCCCACAGGATACCATCCCCAGGGAGTTTGCTGCCTGGCTCTTGGGGATGGTTCTTGCTGCCAAAACCTCAGGAGAGCCCGAGCCACCTTCCCCATGGCTCTGTGCCTCCAGGTCCCCCGCACCGCAAGGTGCATGGTTGTTAAGCAGTTCAACCTCCTTTTCATCCCGAGAGCAGTTCTGAAGGTTTAAATAGAAAGATATCAAAATAAAAGATAATTGTTGAGAAAGATGAATAGGGGGGAGAAAAAACCCCATCAGCACAGAGGAACTCTTGTCTAATTTCTCACCCACGCAGAGCACAGCGATATTAGTGCCTTCAACTCTGGTTCGTAAAAGCTTTCATCGCTTTATTACCAGCTCCCTGAACAGCTTGTCCTTTTAATAAGCCAAGGCCTCCAGATAGCAGATCTGCCCATGGGAGATCCCATCAGGATGTGGTTAATCCAGGCAGAAACAGCACAAAGCATCATCACACTCACCTGAATAAGGAAGCCCTTGTCTGAGGTAGGAAAAGGTTAAAACCCACTCCAAAATGCAGGGGGAGAGGGGAGGGAGGGAGAGCTGAACCTCCTCGGTGGCGGGTTAACCAGCGCTGCCGGGTGTCCTCGCCTTCCCCGTCAGCCCCGCGCTCCACAGCCGCTGGCATTGGCGATGGAGACCTTTAATTATCCAAACTGCTGCCCCTCACAAAATTAAATGCTGCTGAGGATGACTCAGTGTTTAATGGACTGGCTGCTCCTCACGCCGGGAGAGCCAAGCGGGTGCAAGCAAGAGCACGGCACAACACAGCATAAATCACACGGAGACACCGCTCACGGGGCCCGCTGACCCAGCGGCTCGGAGCAGCCACTGCTGGGTTTAAACAGTGGTGTTTTCACTCAGGATAACCCCGTGGGGACCTCCTGCGAGTAGCAGCTCCGGGCATTGCAGCTCAACCCTCCACCCAGGCTGGCTGTGACCCTTCCCCAGCTACCACTATGTGGACGCTGGGGATGTGCTCGATTTAGAAATCCCACGGATTCACCAAGCTGCCCGTGCTGGGTTCTCTGTTCTCGGCATTTAGATGCCGTGGTTTCCTTTGGAAAGGTCTCAGCAATGGTCAGATGTGGTTTAGAAGGTAAATAAGTGCCAGAGGATGCGACGCAAAGCTTGTCTCTGCCTTTGCTCACCCGCCCGGGACAGCACCACGCTCCGGGCCAGCCCAAGCCAGCATGGCAAGAAGCAGCTCTGTTAATAGCCTCGTTAGTCTCACCAAGATGCTGAGGCTTTGGCTTCCAGCAGATAATTAACGATGTGCTCATGAATTAGGAAACCCTGGACCTCTACCAGGATCTCTGTGGAGGCAACGGAGCTGCTCTTGGTTCAGAGCTGGAGCGAGGCGATGCCTCGAGGAGCAGCACAAAGCAATGGGAATGGTCAACAGGGACTGGCAGAAGCCTTCCTTGTCCCAGTCTTTAATGGCAAGACCAGTTGTTCTCCAGGTACCCAACACCTGGAGCTGGAAAACAGGAAAAATTTCTCCATGGAAAATGTTGCCAAGCCCTGGCATAGGCTGTCGCAGGCAGTGGTGGAGGCACCAGTCCTGGGGGGATTTAAAAGACATGTAGATGTGGTACTTGAGGACATGGCTTTGTCATGGCCTTGGCAGTGCTGGGGCAGCAGCTGAAGGATGATCTTGGAAGTCTTTTCCAACTTGAAGGATTCTGTGTGGATGCAAGAGTCCCTAATGCCGGAGCTGCCCTACCAGCGAGAAAGGCACATGTGAGAAGTCCTAATAAGGCCCCAGGGTGCCTCATTTGAATACAATTTACTGTCACTAATGCTGCTGATGGTTATTTCCCCAAGCTAGGAAGTATTTGGCCCCAAAATGGGCTCCTGGAAGCAATTTCAGACGGCAATCTGTAATGCTGGAGCTGATGGAAGCAATTTGCAACCCATTAGTGGGGATCGGCTGTGAAGATATTTCACACATCACTCAGTCCAGGTTTGAGGGGGGATGGAATTCTTCCCCCCTCTCCTTTGGAATTTTTGTCCTGGATGGGGTGAAGGCCTGAGCACTGCCTCTGCAGCCCCAGCAGCTTTGCCACACGCCAATGGTGGCTTCTGAATTAAATCTCTCAAATATACAAATACAGTCCCGGACTGCAGGGCCAGGCAGCCCCAGCGCCTCACGCTCCAGGAAGGAATACAGCAGTGCCGAGCACCTCCAGCACCCACAGGACTAATTGACCATTATTAATTAATTTGCCTCCTGGACAGCAGCGGGTGCAGATAAAGAAGCAATTTGCAAGCCAGGGCTGCTTCCATGCAGGGAGCAATAGCAGGGCACAACCCCAAAAAAGCATGGAAAAGCATCACTTATCCATCCTCACCCTGGGGATGCTCTTCCAAGAAGCAGGACGGGAGCTGGTTTCCGTAACTGGGATGTGTGTGGTGGAGCAGGGACAAGCACTGCTGGGAAGGTGAGGAAAGAGCCCCAGGCCCTGAGTTATCCCTTGGCCCAAGCTCCCGAGGTGTTCCCAAGACACGTCGGGGCTCCTGCCTGCCTGCCGGAGCCTGCGCTGGGAGACTCAGCTCTGCAGCACCTTCCCTTAATTACTTTTTTCACGCTAATTAGATCTGAGGGCACGCTGAGGGGAGCCCGGGCTACTGAATCCATGCTCTGAGCACCCGTTTATAACAGGAGGACTCCGCCACAGCCACTCACATCCCGCCACTCCTCACTAACCCACCCCTTTAAGGCTTCGTGTCTTGCAGTTATCACCTGGGGCTGTTACCTCCTCACCCATCCCACAGCCCTCGGCTGGGTCCGCTGTCTCTCCTAGCAGGAATTAACACAACCCTCACGTGGCTTCCCCAAAAAATAACACGGAAACGCTCCCAGTCCCCACGCTCCACTCGATTCCAAGGATGCAGCTGCATTCTCCCTGGCCGAGGGCCAGCGGTAAGGAAGTTTCCTCTGGCCGCTCTCCTCCTCCCTGGCTCCTGTAGAAAAGGGTCCTGCGGTGTCTGGGGTCCTGACAGCTCCACGAGACCCCCAGGAAACGTTCTCCATCCAGGGGATGCAGCAGAGCCTCTTCCCTGGGGTTTCTTGTGCACTGGAAGTCAAGGACTCCCAAGAACGTCCACGTGCTCACCTGCTCCAGCCTGAGACCTCCTCCTTCCCTGCCCAGCCCGCGCTGCCGGGGGATTTACCGTCAATAAAACCACTGCACAGAGCGACTTCTCATCTGGAAGAAGAGAAGGAGGGGGGGAACAACCACTTTCTAAATGTCCTTATCCCTTACCCCAGCAACACATCCTTCTCCGGGCTCCCATCAGGAGCGCTAATGGAGGGACAGCTATCAGCAGGCAGCTGTCGGCCCGGCAAGGAGCGATGCCGACTGCAGAACGGAGCGGGAAGGGAAAGGCAGAGCTGGTGCCAACTGGGAATGCTAATGCTGCTCTCCCAGCCTCACAGCCACATCCCCAAGCACAGGCAGGGTTGTCCCTGAGCCCAGCAAGGGGGGCACTGGCTCAGGGGGTGTCCCTGTGCCCCACCTCAGATCGCCTGAGCAGGTCCCGCTGTAAAACCCAGGGCTCCTGCTCGGGCAGGGGAAAGGATGCTCCAGAAAAGGACCAAACCAAGTGTGTCCAAGCCGTGGGATTTGGGGGCAGGGGTATGTGTGCCTCACCCTGCTGGATCCCAAAGTGCCCACGCTCCCATTTGCTGCGGTTCAGGTGGGGACACCGTGCTGGGAAGGCACCTCTGGGCAGGGACACAGCTTGTCGTGACAGCCCTGGGGTCTGGCTGTCCCTTTCCAACATCACACTTGTAAAGGACATTGAAACATCCTTTTCCATTTGACTGCAGCCACCTTACTGGGAGCAGTGGGCGGGCGCCTGCTGCAGCCTCCGCACCCAGAGCCGCTGCCGCGGGGGCTCAGCTCGGGTGACGAGGGCACCCCGCTCTCCGGGGCAGTCACGGGTGCAGCTGGAGGCAGTGGGAGATGTGCTGGCACTGGGGGGAATCTGGGCAGTGCTGTGCAACCCCCCCGCTCTGCCCCGGGGAGGAGCAGAGCACCCGGCAGCCGGTGCCTCCTGCCCCGGGAGCAACCCGGGGACAGCGGCAGAAGGACGATACTGGGAAAGGGGCAGCGTGTCCGGAGCAGGGCAAGGGCCCAGCGCCTCCAGGGGGGTCAGTTCCTGTCGTCGTGACAAGCGTGACAGGGACCAGCCACAGGCAGCGGAGCGGGGCTGCACGGGGTGAGCCCGGGGTGGACACTCGAGGACACGTGTGCCCCAAGGCCGGAAAGGGGCTGGAAGGCCACCGGTGCCCCCCAAAAGGACCAACCCCAGGGTGTCCCAGCAGCAGCCCCGGCGCTGGGGCCACCACGGGTGAAGCCTGAAGGGCGGGGGAGGCCGTGGCCCGGCAGAGACGGGTCAGGGCTGAGTGGGGGGACCGGGGGGCTCCGGCAGAGCGAGGAGCCGGAGCATCCCTGGAAGGCGCTGGGGGGTGGGAGCGGCACACGCACACGCACACACACATTACCCACATGCACACGGCAGCAGCACCAACAGCCCCTGCCAGCGCCTGCAATCGCTGGAGCGCCGCTCCTGCGCCTCTCCCTCCTCCTCCTCCTCCTCCTTCTCCTCCTCGCTGCCCACCGGCCTGCGGCACCCCTCACCCCTCCGCGGCCTCCGGCCCCACCAGCGCTCAGACAATGACTTCATGCGGATTATGCATCTGAAGAAATCACCAGCTCCCAGATAGCCACAGGGGGAGGTATCCATGTGTTTGGCAGGGAAGCAGCCTCCTGCTCGCCTTCCTTCTCCTCCTCTTATCTCCTCGCACACGGCAGCTGCCTCCTCTCCAGCGATGGTCGCCTGCGGTCCCCCCGCGCGGCGCTGAGCGAGGCCCCGGCGCATCCCCGCTCCCACGCTTGCACCAAGGTACCAACGAGGCTATTTTTATTCCCCCCCCTTCTTTTCCGGTTCACCCGCCGCTGCCGGGCTCGGTGCCTCAGCACCCTCGGTGCCCGCACGTCT
>NW_008237401.1:231247-231745 GCF_000691975.1 Corvus brachyrhynchos
TACTTCCTGTACCCCCACGTCACCAAGCTGGACGAGGTGGCAGCCACCAGGCTCACCTTTCCCGCCGTCACCTTCTGCAACCTCAACGAGTTTCGGTTCAGCCGAGTGACCAAGAATGACCTGTACCACGCTGGCGAGCTCCTGGCCTTGCTCAATAACAGGTGGGTGCTGGTGCCTTGAGGTGGCCCCAGGTGACATCTCAGTTAGTCCAGCTCTGCAGCTGGATGCGGCCAAGAGCCACCAGGTCCTGCTGATGCTCCTGGGCTTGTGGCTCCCACACTGGGCTGCTCCAGATGGATCCAGCACGCACAGCTCCCGTCCCCAGTGTGCAGCACATGCAACAAGGCCAGGGTCGCCCTGGGTTCTTGTGGGGCTGATCCAGCACACCTGGCTCCATGTCCTGGGTGCCTTCACACATGGCTCCAGTGCCATGTCCTTGGTGCCACCCCATGCAGCGAGACCAGGGGTGCCAGCAGGTGAAGGCACTGAGCATGACCC
>NW_008237401.1:231811-233669 GCF_000691975.1 Corvus brachyrhynchos
CTCTCGAGAGCCTGGTGCACTCCCTGCCCACGCCAGCGCCAAGGGGCTTCACCACTGTCCCCACTCCTGCCTCAGGGAGGGGTTTTCAGCCATGACAGCAGAGCTGAGGCCCAGCACATTCAGCCCATGTCCCAGCAAGGCCACCACCTCACCATGACGCCACCAAAGGCACAGGGCGGGTGCCTGGGTAGCCTCAACTAGGGCTGGTGCTGCTGGACCAGCGGTGGGGCAAGTGGGATGGGTTTGGAACATGGCCACTGCCCAGCTTCTCCTCATCCATCCTTCTGCCATCTCTCGTGTGCCTCTGGGCCAGCTTGTGCTGTTGGATGCTCTGGAATGTCAAGTGGGACTGTGCTGAGCCCATGCCGGGGTCAGGGCAGACGCAGCTCCTGGGAACCCCAAATGGCCTTTGCCACTGGGAGCAGCCGCCACAGCCGGGCCTGAGCCTCTCCCTGCTCTTTTCCCCAAGATACGAGATCCCAGACACCCAGACGGCCGACGAGAAGCAGCTGGAAATCCTGCAGGACAAGGCGAACTTCCGAAACTTCAAGCCCAAACCTTTCAACATGCTGGAGTTTTATGACCGGGCTGGCCACGACATCCGGGAGATGCTGCTGTCCTGCTTCTTCCGTGGGGAGCAGTGCACCCCCGAAGACTTCAAAGTGGTGAGTGACCTGCGGGCCCTGCCCGGTGCCACCTTTCCCCCATGCAAGGAGGGTGTTTGTCCACCTGTAGCTGCTCCTGCCTCCTTCCGGCTCGGAAAGGACTGGCAGCACCATCACTAAGGGGATGCCGCTGGGTTCTGGAGGTCCAGGTTGTCCCCAGGAGCACGTGCGGCTCCGTACAGCTCCGTGGGCTGCTCCCACGTGGGCAGAGCTCATTTGGGCTCTGCAAAGCAGGGCTGTGCGTGCCGGGCTGGAAGCTGCCATGGAGAGGAGGCTCCAGTGCAAAAGCAGGGAGAGCACGGATGGCCGAATCCCTTGGGAACACAGGTCCCAGTGGCTCAGTGCTGTGCCCTGCCACCGAGCTTGTTCTTGCGCTGGTGGATCCAGCGCACAATAAAGCCTTTATCCCTGCGGCTGCCTGGCCCCATCCAGCTGGGAATGGAACAGTGCCGGCTATTCGGGTGCTGCCTAATCAATTTGGCAGCCGCCGCGGCTGTTCCCGGGCAGCTCCGGCGTGGAGCCTGTGTCCCTGCGCTGTTCGGGGTCCCCATCCTCATCACCAGCCCAGGGATGTCTCACTTGTGCCCCACACCGAGCACGGCTGGGTGTATGCGGAGCTGCCGCCCAGGTCCCAGCGCACTTCGGGTGGTTTTAATCACCGGCATTAAATTCCCGTGATGGGCTCTTTCCACGAGCAGGTGTCTGTTGTCAGCCATGAGGCGTTTTATTTGTTAAATGGAGGCACGTTGCAGCCCGGAGGGGGCTGGATCCCCTCCAGCGGGGCTGGCGAGCAAGGCCAGCTCCAGCCTGTGCCCTGTTTGATGCCGGCTCTTCCCGGGCACAGTCGCGTTTTCTGCGTGGAACCATCCTCAGGGACCTTCATCCCAGCTCCCTCCCTTCATCTGGTGGTTCCAAATCCCTGTGTTCTGCATCCCCTTCAACCGGCAAAAGCCAAACAGACTCGCAGCTGGTTTGTTATTCCTGCCTGGATTATTCCTTGCAAGCAGGTTGGGAGGATTTAATGGATTTGATTAGAGGAAGCTGGCTCTGTGCTATGTCTCTGTTGCTCTTTGGAGTCCCCTTGCAGCCCAGCACAGGCAGGTCTGTGCGTGGTGGGGCTGGGATGGTGCTGGGATGGGGTCCTGGCACTCTCAGAAGCTTTTAGGGGATTGTTTCACCAGTAAATTCCTGCT
>NW_008237401.1:233716-234085 GCF_000691975.1 Corvus brachyrhynchos
GGTGGCCCTGGCCAGGCTGGGGGGTGCTGGGGACCAGCACTGCTGCATGCAGCATCAGCCAACACCACCCCTGTGGGGCCCCACCTTCTCACACAGGGGCTGGGTCCCCTCTGCACTTTGGGAAGCCCCGTCAGTGTCTGGGGATGCTTTTGCACCCAGAGCTGCCCCTGTCCTGTCACTGATCCAGAGGGGACAGAGAGAGATCTCTCCAGGGAGGCTTTGGGGGGCTGCCCAGACCCCACAGCCTAGGGCGGATGGGGACAAGCAGGGGGTTGATGGGGACAGCCTGGAGGTCAGAGAGGACAGCCTGGAGGTCAATGGGGACAGCCTGGAGGTCAGTGGGGCCAGGGGGGGTCCTGGGGCTGGCCG
>NW_008237401.1:248790-250776 GCF_000691975.1 Corvus brachyrhynchos
CCCGTGTGCCCCCCAAAGCACGCGCCCGGGAGCAGCCCAGGGGGGCTGTGGGCTGGTCTCAGCCCCCCCAGGTCAGCTCTCAGCATCACCTGCAGCCAGGACAGGGCCCCCCGGCACACAGGGCTCGTGCCGGATGCTGTGGGGAAGCCCATCCTGGGATGAAGTGAGCTCTTCCCACCTCCTCTTTCATCCTACGCCATCACCAGCCACATCAGGGGGCCCGGCCTTGCTCATCCCCCTCCATGTGCCCCCCGGCCGGTGTTCCCCAGAGCTTTGTGCAGGGACACTCCAGTGGAGCTGACCAGGCTCAGACTCATCCCGTACTGGAGAGTGAACCCTCTAAAAAGACCAGGGGGGGACCACTGGCCCACCCCAGCTCTGCCCTGGCTCTCCACAGCCCCTCCAGCACCAGGGTGGTGTTTGGTGTCCACCAAAGCTCCCCCCCTGCAGCAGCCCAGGACAGGGACAAGGATGCTCAGGGAGGTGCTGTGATCTCTTCCCCTCAGTCCCAAAATCCTGGCATGACCTTAAAGCCTGGAGAGGCAAACACAAAGCTGAGGGGCAAGTCTTGACCTCCCTCAGGACACGGCCCTGAGGGACAGGGGCTGAGTTGTCCCCATCCCCAGGGCCGTGCCCAGAGCCTCACACAGGGATGGCACAGGCAGGGGACAGACACGTTTTCCTTTGCAGGAGGGGGCTGGCCCTCACTGTCGCCCCGGCTCAGGGCCACACTCCCTGACACCCTCATTAGCAGCATGGATCAATGTTTCCCTCTTCCTACTTCATTATTTATGAGTTGGAGTCCTCCCTCCGCTGCGGGAACTCGCGGCCCCCCCAGCTCCCTGCTCGCTCTTCCTTCCCGCACCGTGAGGTTCCCCTGGAGCCTCGCACATCCACGGGGATCTGCGCCTCACCCACCAATGGGAAGGCCCAGAGGTCCCATCTCTGGGCTCTAAACCCCAGGAATTTTCTCTTCATCCCAGGGAAAAAGGAGAAAGGCAGAGGATGAGCCTCCTCTCCACACCCTGGTATGGGAACTGTGGCTGCAGGGAACCTCAGGAAGGTGCCCTGTGCTTGGAAAGCCCCTTTTGGGTGGTCGGTGCAGCCAGGGGGGACAGGAGCAGCCGTGCCTGGGGTGGCACAATGTGCATTTGTAGCTTTTCCTTCTCACACCCCGTGAACCCATCCCAGGGAGAGCCCCATCCCAAGCTCCCTGTCGCCGTCCTGCTGTGGGGCACAGTGGCTGAGCCTGGAGCCCTGGGCAGTGTGCACGGGACAGCCTCGATGAGCTGGAGAGGATTAAGACCTCTGGACCGTTTCCATGAGGCTCCAGGGCTGAGCTGGCACTAGGGAGAATTGAGTTTGACGTGGAGATCATGCCGCTGCCTTTTGCATTGGATTCTGCATCCTCTGCCCTGGAAACACCGGGTGCACAGAGAGACAGAGGCAGGGAGGGAGCGGGAAGGGTCTGCAGCAGTCCCAGCAAAGCCCAACCACGCTCCTCCTTCCTCCCATCTCCAGAGCAGTGCAGGAGCTCCTGCGGTGGAGAACAGATCCTGTTCCCCACAGCACCCCACTGCTCCCTGCTGAGCCTCCCCACCCTCCTTCTGACCCCACTGCACCTTGGTGAACCCCACTAGACACCGCCAGATCCTGCTGTGCCCCTCAGACCCTGCTAAACCCCAATGTGTGCCCCTCTGCTCCCCCAAAACCTCTCTGCACCCCTGGGCTCCCTGCTCAGCCCACAGCCCACCTCGCTCTAGCCAGGGGCTGTTAGAGCTCTGTTCCTGCCACCCCGGGAACACCCCTGGAAAAAAAACCCTTGTGTGCTGCAAACCTGCCCGGTTGGAGAGTGCTGGGGTGTCCTGCAGCACCCGTGGGAGCTCAGAGGGTCGGGCACGGTAGGACACGCTCAGGGGTGCTCAGCCCGGGGGTGCTGCCGGGCCCCTGCTCTCCCCTGGCTCTCAGCCCCGCAGGATCCAGGCG
>NW_008237401.1:250932-262918 GCF_000691975.1 Corvus brachyrhynchos
GTGCAGCGTTAGTGGAGAATCACGGAGCCGGAGTGAGAAGCATCTCCAACACAGCTGGAGAGACCGGGCGCGGGAATTACTGATACCCAGACATTTCCTGGAGCTTTTGACAGTTAATAAACAAACCGCATGGGTCCATCTGGCTCTGGAAAAACAACTTGGGGACAGCGTGTGGGCACCAGGCACGGCCACTGGCCCCAGATAGTCCCGTTCTGGTTTGGGGCTGCTTCCCAGCAGCATTCCGAGCCCCAGCAGCTCCCGCCACGGTCCCCAGCGGAGCCGGTTCGTTTACAAATTCTGTAAGACATTTGAGTGATTTATGCAAATCACTTTTTAAAGCGGCACACAGGCTCCTAAATAACTTATAAGCATTGGAAACTGCTGGCTTGTATCCATTGTTTCCGAGCACTGATTCACCTCGGGCATCCTGGTGGTGCTCCCGGGGGCCCAGCCGAGCATCCCCACCTGGATCATCGACAAATTCCACCCGGGCTCATCCCCCATATCGGCCTCTCTCTGCAGCCGAACAGCAGCAGAGTTTGACCCCAGAGGTTGCCCCGATTTCCAGACGAATGAAGCAAACCCAGCGGGACATGGGCTGCCTGGCGCGAGATAATCGGAGGTGATGGAGCAGAGGAGCCGCCACGCACGGGACCGCAGCCGTTTGCTGGTGGTGACTCGGCTCTCCCGGGAAGTGCAGCGGGTTGGGAGAGCCCCGACTCTGTTCTGAGCTCGGCAGCTCAGAGATTTTCCAGTATCACTGTATTTTGCTCAAAGCAAATCATCCAGAAAGCAGCCGTGAGCTGTTTCGCCCTCGGGCACGGAGCAGAGACACTCACGCGTTGCTCCTCGGCTGCCTCCTTGCCCCAGCTTCACCCGAGCGTTCCCAGACCTGGCCAGGCGGGAGGACCGGGGAGCCCTCGGCTGCTTGTGGCTTTTCTCACCCCACACTGACACGAACGTGGACGGGAACTCTTGTGGGAAGCCGGCTGCACTTCACTCTCCCTCTGCGGCAGGACAGCGATGCCACAGCACAGCCCCGGCGCCGTGGCTGTGTGGGACCAGCACCACGGAGCCCACCACGACTGATCTTGGCCAAGACGGTGCAAAAGAGGGTCAGGAACAAGAGGCATGAGAACACAGCCCTGGCATGGCACAGCGAGAGGCCACCACGTGCCTGCACCTCGCAGCCACTTTGTTAGAGCTGTGAATGGTGCATCCAGCACCTGAACCTCAGAGCTCTGGACATCGGTGGGATTAGAGAAGGACTTGCAGGATCAGGATCAGGCTCAGCCAGTGTAATTTAGTCGCTGGCTTTGCCCAGGGGCTGTGCCCAGCCCCAGCAGCTCCCCCTGCACAGCAGCACCGTGCACACCCAGAGGGGTCACACACCCCCAAAGCTCTGTGCACACCCAGAGGAGTCACACACACAAAAAGCACCTTGCACACCTGGGGATGTCACACCCCGAAGCACTTTGCACACCCAGAGGTGTCACAGCACACTCCCAAAGCACTTGGCACACCCGGAGGGGTCCAACACAGCCGGAGGTGTCATGCCAAGAGTTCAGAGCATCTCAGCTTCACCTCTGGCCATTGCTGTTCCTCTTGCAATGCCTTTGCACATAAAGACTCATTAAAAAATGAATTATTAATGATTATTAATAAGCTGTAATGGCATCTGTGGCTGCTGGAAGAGATGAGGAGGCTTTCAAGTGGTATCCGACCGCAATGGAGGTGAGGCTTTCACGGCTGAGGACAGGGCACTCTGGGCACGTGTGTCCCAAGGGATCCACGGGCTGGAAGCACAGCCCTGGACAACACCAGCATCTGAGGGGCTCCAAGTTGTTCCCCTCAGCCTCCCTTTGGTGTTTTTCCCAGCCCCAGGCTGGGCAATAGCAAGGTGCTCTCTGAGGACTCCAAAGGACCTGCCCAGGAACCTCCTGGTGCCATTTTCCCACTCTCCCTGATATCAAGTGGGGAGAAGCCAGGCTGGAGGGGGCAGATCCCCCAAGCCTCTGGAGCCACAGATCTCCACAGGGAGAGCAGAAAATTAACTGCCTCATGGCCTTTTGCCTCAGTTTAATTTCTCTGGCTGTTTAGAGCCGCCTGTGTTTTATCGCCTGTGGAGCTTGGCCGGAGCTCCTGAGGCAGCGCTGCAATTCCTGCTCCAGCCAGGGCTCAAGGAGCTCCTCGCTGGCTCTTATTTATTTATACAGCCCCCACACTTGGATATTATAACCAGTTATTTATTTTTGGAGGGTTTTTTTCTGTATGGAGGGTTTGGTGTGTTTGCATCCAGGCTCTTACCCCAAGGACGGAGCTGGGGCAGGCTGTTCCCACCCACTCTGTGCTTTATCAGGGATTTTAAACCCCTGCTCTGCTGGCAGGGACAGGGAGACCCCTCCAGAGCCACCACATGCTGGGGCTGTGTGACTGCTCTGCTTGGATTAGATTAGATTTGAAAAGCGTGATACGTGCGGAACCGGAGCGAGCGAGCACAGCAAGGAAACCAGACTGGAATACCATGGGTATCTTCCCCCCTCCGATAAAACCGCCGGCTCGAATCTGCCTGCATGAACTGTCTGAGCGATTGTGAAGGATGTCGGAAAAAATTGCAACCTGCTTACGGGGAATTCGTGATCGGCAGGAAACACGGGAAGGCGTCGGGATCAGGGTCCACAGGAATAATCCCGGATGCACGGGAATTAGCGACACCTCGGCAGCACCCTCCGCGTCCTGGCAGAGTCCTGGTGACCCGTCCACGGCACAAAGGGACACTGCCGGCGGGCAAATCACCGGGAAGCTCTCAGCAGCACAAACTGGTTCAATTACAGGAGCATAAACAGATCCTGGAGACGAGGACGCGGCGGCTGCGGAGCCGTCACGGCGGATCACAGCCAAGGCTCCAGGGACGCGCTCGACTGCCCACGGAGCTGCGGGGGGGTCCCGGTTGAGGTCCCCAAGACTCCGGGCCAGCGTGGCTGCAGGTGGCCTCGGTGCCTGGGGCAGCAGCACTGGCACCCGGCAGGGCTGGCTGGGAAGAGCTTGCCCAGGAAAGCTTTCAGAGATTAATAGAGTTTAAATGGAAGCGTTTGGAGAGGAGATAAGGCTCATCTGATATGAAATCATATGGAACAACGGGATCCAGGGAGGCCCTGGCTCTATAATGAAGTCCACTTAGCACATTACTCACCATAATGTGCTTTTTATTAAAGTCCTGCGCTGCAGGTGCTGAGTCTGCAGCCGGGGACACGGGGCTGGAATGGCACAGGGACCTGGAGTACCGGACCCCGCCACCAGAAGCAGCCGGGATGCGCCGTGAAAAAGGCACCTTTGGTTCCTGTTTCCCATCCCCTGTTTGATCCAGGGATGCGACTCCGGCATCCCCAGCGCCGCGGCATCACCGGTCCCCGCGGCTGGGGCTGATGGGCCCGCGGGGACGGGGTGGAGAGGAGGCGGAGGTGGGGAATAATACAGAGGAAAAACTCCTTTTTAATCATCAATTTTTCTGCATTAGAATGTGACATGCTAATCCACTGTGAAGCGTCTAATCTGGGGGATAAAGGGCCGGATAACACAAGCTGCGCCCGGCTTGGCTGGCGGAGCGAGCCGAGGCAAGGTGGCAGCATCTGATAAGGGGCGCAGGATTAGTCCCGGCACAGATCCCGCCTGCCGGGGCAATCCCACCTTGCTTGGCTGCCTCTGCTCTGTCTCTCGCCAGGGTCAGGGAGGGATCTGCAGCCCTGGAGCCGTCCCAGAGCGGCTCATCCCGCCCGGAGCGACGGCGGCAGCACTGCCGGTGCCTCCACCACCATCTTGGCAGCTCCGGGAGCTGCAAAGCGCATCCCTGGGCCAAGACACGTGGAAAACCTCATTTTTCTCCCTTTCGATTCGCACAGCCGGGTGCGTGGTGGGAGCAGGACAGCCCAGCTGTGGGGTCTCCATCTGCCCCAAATGTCCATCCCCACGTGCTGCTCTGGCTCCCCCGGGGCTGCACCTCACCCCCCTCCCTTCCCAGCAGCCAGCTCCGACCTCCGGGCACCCCCAGGGATGACGTGGGCAGCTCAGCCCCGGCTCAGCCAGTCTTTGGCAGGGGGGGGGGGGGGGCGAAAACCGAGCGCGTCCAGCTCCCGGGGCGCTTTCTGCGACAGCCTCCCCGGGGCTCGGAGACCTGGGATAACAGAGCTTGCAATGTTGTTTTCTCCTCGCCTCCTCGGGGATTGGTTTATCTCTATGAATAACTCCATCCCGGCTTTGATCTCCTCTGCCATTAAAGCGTGACAGGCTGTGAAATGTGCTGTTGCTGCCGTCAAATCCCGCTCCCGCTTCCCCCTCGCCGCCTCCGTGCTCCCCCGCTCCGGGGAACCTCCTTTCCCAGGCCCGTGAGGAGCTGCAGAACAGCAAGCGGGGCCGAACCGCCCCGGGACAGTGTCCAAACACGGTGCTGGAGGCAGGAAAAACCCATCTCCTTCTCCCATCCCACATCTCTCTCTGGGGCGGGGAGGAGAGCACGGAGCTTCCCCGGTCCCAGCGCCGGGTCGGGTGCGGCGGCATCATCCCAGCACCCGCCACGGGGGCTGATGTCACGGCTAATTATAGCATCCCCCGTCCCTCGCCCCCGCCAAAGCTTTACCTGAGAGAGGGTAAAAATAACTCCTGGCGAGGGAGGAGCTGGATCGAGCCCAAGGACTCCTCCAGCATCCCCAAAACTCGCACAAACCAGGGCCGCACCCTCCTGCCTGCAACACGGGGTCGCGGTTTGTCCCCGATCTGGGGGTCAGGACACTCTCCCCTTGGCGCTGGTGCCTCCGCGCTCCGGGCTGCGGCCGTCCCCGGTCACCTTCACCCCGGCTCGGGTGTCGCCGCTGGGACAGGTGGTGGTAACCGGAGCCGGGCCGCGCTCGTCCTCCCGCCCCGCTGCCAACCGGCCCTGGCGCTCCCCCCGAGCCGTTTAAGCCGAGCGAGGCAGGTTAATGGCCCCAGTCGATGATGGAATGTTTTCATTACAGCATCTTTCTCGCTCTCTCCCTGCTGCAATTGCTCCCAAGAAGACACATTAAACCTCCCCGCGCCGAGGGAGCGGATCCGCCCCTCGCTCGCACCCTCAGGGACTTGCTGCTGGTCCCGGGCAGCACCGCTCACCTACAGGGCTAAACAACCCTCTCAACCTGCAGTTCCTTAATTCCATTTCCCTTCTCCTCTCCCCGCTACAGCCATGGCACAGGAACTCAGTCCCAGAGCTGGGAGCACCAGAAATCCCAGCCCCAGACAGCTCCTACCTGCTCCTCCCTGTCAAGAGCATCCTCCAGTGCCAGTCTGTGTGGGATCAGCCCCGCGTGTTCCCAGCCTGCTCCCACAGGGCTGAACCAGCCCAGCTCTCCCAAACCCCCTCCCAGGAGCATCCCTGATGCTGTTACAGCCCAGCCCTTCCCTGCAGCTGCAGCTCATCCCCATCAGGTGCCCACAGGGCACGTGTGACCTGGCGCCCATGTCCTGGTGGCTCCCAGCCACCGAATCCACCTTCCTGACCCTCTTTCCCAGGAGGAGTTTTCATCTCAGATTCTCTGGGATGCTCCCAAAAGGTGTAACCTTGATCTTGGCTTGATGAAATTTCATCCTGTGGCTCTGGTGCTCGTCCCCAAGGTCATCCACCCTTTCTGCAGGCCCCCAAGTGGCATCTGCCAGAGTCCCTCTTACACAAGGGCCCTACTGAAGGGCATTCTGAGCTTGGGGAGCCCCAGGATGGGACAACCCACTGTCACATCACGGATCACTGTCCCCAGCAGGGATCCCCAGTGCCTGTTCCACTGGCATCACCTGCCCAGGAATCGCAGATAACTGTGCTGGTACCAGGCCAGATTTTTACTGAGTTCCTGACTGGTTTTTTCTCCCAATTTGTGGCGTCCATCTGCACTGGGATGTGCTCAGGGACTGGGAGCCCCGCAGGGTGCAAGGGGAACGAGACACAGCAGCCGAACCGAGGGGTTGGGGTGAGCTTCTCCCACGCAGGCAGCAGCCCAAACCTCCCATCCAGCCCCTGCACAGCCAGGTGCTGCCGGATTTAGATTCTCCCCCCGGGCCAGTGACGGCGGTGCCGGGATGGGGCTGGAGATTGCTCTGTGGTCTCTGGATGCTTTTATAAAGTGCTGAGTGCAGGAAAACAGCAAACCACGAGAAGGGGCTGCGCTGCTGCAGAGAGGAGACGCCCGTGCTCCTGGCAGCCACCGGCTCCATCCAGCATCCTGCACCAGAGCTGCTCTCTGGGACCCCCAGCCCAGCAGCACAAGGCCTGGATGCCATTCCTTGAGGGAAGAGGTGGCTCCCTGTGCCCCACTGGGATCCGAAGCGCGAGGTGACATAGCCAGCACTGCCTGGGCTCTGCAGAAGGACTCATTGCCTGAACAGCGCCCAAATCCTGCCCAGACCAGCCCTGCTTGGAGGAGGACGGACCTCACACCGCTCGAAACGTTGGACTTGCTGGATTCTCATGTGCCCTGTGGCACAGCAGGATGAGCCTGCAGGGATGGGCACTGCCAGGGCGGGAGGAGTGTGAGGACGCCACAGCATCCTTCCTGAACCAGGACAGTGTCACAGGCATTTTGGGAAAACCTCTGGCTCCAGCTGCCCTGAGGACGAGTGCAGAGAGCCTGGCATACGGCGGCTCTGGAGACAGCCGGGGACCCAGCAGGGAGGGCCTGGCTGGAGCAGCCGCTTGGGCTGCCAGGGCCAGACCACGCAAGGACGGAGGGCACGGCGTGGGGACGCAGTGCCGGGTACCTGCACACGCACACACTGTGTGCCCCCAGCCCGGCAGCCCCTCGGGCCCCCAGGCAGCACTGGGAGCTCCCACGGCGCTTCTGGAGCCAGCAACGTCTCTGCTCCGTCCTGGCAGCCGCAACCGGCCAGTCCCGGGGGGCCTGGGGAGCCCGCGGATCCGCCCCTCGCTCCTCCTCCCCTCCTTCTGCTCCTGATATACCCCGAGCATCCCTCTGCTCCTCTCCCTCACTCCCGCTCGCCTCACTCCTTTTCCCTTCGCCGTTTCTCCTCTCTGAACTTGCCCCTTCCCCCTCCCCTGCTCTCCCCAGCTCCTCTCCACCGAGGAACTGACTGAAGACCCCCAGGCTGTGGCAGGGCAGGGGCCAGGACCCCCACACCAGAGCCAGGACCTCCATACTACAGCTGGGACCCCCAGGCCGGGCAATGCCTCTCCAGATATTCTGCACCATCTCCTTCTCCAGTGAGGAAGGACCAGAAGATGCTGCAGCCACTGGGAAGGGAGAAGATGGAGCAGACGAGTTCCTATACGGGCAGGACGAGGATGAAGAGGACGAGGAGGACACAGCGGCAACCACGGACTTCGTGGCCTTTGCCAGCAGCTGCACCCTGCATGGGCTGAGCCACATCTTCGTGGAGGGCAGCCTGGGCGCCCGGCAGGCGCTGTGGGCGCTGGCCTTCCTCCTCTCCCTCTCCGTCTTCCTCTACCAGGTGGCCGACCGCATCGCCTACTACCTGGAGTACCACCACGTCACGCTGCTCAGCGAGGAGGACAGCCCCGAGATGACCTTCCCCGCCGTCACCTTCTGCAACATCAACCGTGTGCAGCTCTCGCAGCTCAGCCACGAGGACTTGCTCTACCTGGCCCCCCTGGTCGACTACGAGCCTGGGATGGAGCTGGGCTTCACCCCGGCCCAGCCTGGCCCCTGGGAGGAGGACGAGCCCCTAAATTTGTACGGGTTTTTTAACCGCACTTGCCACCAGCTGGAGGACATGCTGCTGAGCTGCAGCTACCGCGGCCAGCGCTGCGGCCCCAGGGACTTTGCGCCGGTGAGTAGCCCCAGGGTGGCCCGGCATGGGGAGCAGCTCCGGAGCTGATTGGTGTCGGATCAGGCACGGCAGGTGATGCTGCCCTTGGAGCTTGCTCAGGGACAGGCTGATATTTCAGCCCTGTCTGCCAGAGCTGGGGATGGCACCGGCTGTGGAGACCCGCTGGCGGGACATGGAGAGTATCCCCGGGGCTGTGCTTGCTAAGGAGGTGCCTGGCACCTCCATCCTGGTGGCATCAGGGCTTGTGGAGCACCATGTGGTCTGAGCCCTCTGCCCTCACATGCCCCTTGCCCAGGCTGGCAGCAGCTCCGTGGTGTTGGGGCCGTGCCGGCTGCCGGAGGCGAGAGCTGGAATGGCCGAGGAGGGATGGGAGAGTGCAGGATCCTGTCCAGCCCTGTCCTCTGCAGGGATGGAGGAGGGCTTGGAGGAGGCACCGGTGCAGGCATCAGGCTCCTCGGGGAGCCACAGCTGCCGTGGGCTCTCTGGGGCCAAGGTGCTGTAAATCTGCAGTGTCTCCTCTGAGTCCATCCCTGTGGGAGCATCTCATCCTCCACCAGGGCAGTTCCAACACAGAGAGATCCCTTGGGTCAGGAGCCTGGGTTGGACCATGCCCAGGCTGGGATGGCTGAGTTTTGGGGCTGGGGACGCTCTCCTGGCTCCGTGCAGAGGGGCTCAGCTTCAGCCCTGTGTCCTCTCCTGCAGGTCTTCACGCGCTACGGGAAGTGCTACACCTTCAATGCGGGGCAGGACGGGAAGCCCCGGCTGATCACCATGAAGGGGGGCACTGGCAATGGCCTGGAGATCATGCTGGACATCCAGCAGGACGAGTACCTGCCGGTGTGGGGGGAGACAGGTAACCCACTGCCCCAGCAGGTCCACTCAGTCACCGGCAGCTCCTGGGGTGCTGCCCAGCCCCTTCCCAGCTCCCCAGACCACAGATCCACATCCTGAGGCTCCCTCCTGTTCCCTCCTTCCATTTCTCATCACTTCTGGTCTTTTCTTTCCCTTTTCCTCCTTGTCTTTGCTCTTTGCCATGGCAACTCCCCATCGTTTAGACACGCAGCCATCACTTGTTTATAAATAGAGGCAAATACTTTCCCTGCCACGCTCCTGGGTGTGGAGCAGGGGGGTCGGGGTGGAGTGGAGGGGGCAAGGACGTGGAGCAGCAAACAGATGGACAGATGGATGGACACGTGGATGAATGACTTGGCCCAGGGGAAGCGTGGGAGGCAGAAGTTGTGGTGCCTCTCACAGCAGGCTCAGCACAGCCCCTCAGAGCAGGGACAGTGCCGTGCTCACCCCGCTTCTCTCTGCCACAGATGAGACCTCGTTTGAAGCCGGGATCAAGGTGCAGATCCACAGCCAGGACGAGCCCCCGCTGATCGACCAGCTGGGCTTCGGGGTGGCCCCCGGCTTCCAGACCTTTGTGTCCTGCCAGGAGCAGCGGGTAGGAACTGGGCAGGTCTGGGATGTCCCCTCCCACCCTGCGCTGCGGGAGCAGAGCCTCCTCACTGTGCCCCTGTCCCCACACTGGATTCAGAGGAGGAGCCGGTCCTGGGGACCAATGCCACCAGGGCGTCTGTCCCCTGCCACGCTGGGGGCTGGGAGGGCTTCTCTCCTCACTCCTGGCTTCTCTCCCCTTCCAGCTCATCTACCTGCCGCCTCCCTGGGGCGACTGCAAGGCCGTGGCGGGTGACTCGGAGTTCTACGACACCTACAGCATCACGGCCTGCCGGATCGACTGCGAGACCCGGTACCTGGTGGAGAACTGCAACTGCCGCATGGTGCACATGCCAGGTGAGCCCCGCGCCCAGCCCGGCCCTGGCCCAGCCCTCCAGTGTGGTCCCACCTGGAAAACCTGCTCTGTGTCTCCCCAGGCGATGCCCCTTACTGCACCCCGGAGCAGTACAAGGAGTGTGCGGATCCGGCCTTAGGTGAGGCTGCCCGGCCCCGTGGGATGGAGCTGCGGGTGTTGGGTTTCTCCATCTCTCCATCCCCCTCTCTCCCTGCACAGATTTCCTGGTGGAGAAGGACAACGAGTACTGCATCTGCGAGATGCCCTGCAACATGACCCGCTACGGCAAAGAGCTCTCCATGGTCAAGATTCCCAGCAAGGCCTCGGCCAAATACCTGGCCAAGAAGTACAACAAGTCGGAGCAGTACATCGGGTAACGCGCTGCGGCCGCGGCGGCAGGGCACCCTCTGGTCCCTCCATCCCAAACCTCAGCCTGATGTCCCTTCTGTCCTGCACAGGGAGAACATCCTGGTGCTGGATATCTTCTTTGAAGCCCTGAACTACGAGACGATCGAGCAGAAGAAGGCGTACGAGGTGGCTGGCTTGCTGGGTGAGTGTTGGTGGCTGTGGGGAGCCCTGTGACAGTCCCCAGCCAGAGTCCCCCAGCGAGGGGGTCTCGTGCTGTCCCTGTCACCGTGGTCCTGTTCCCAAGGCACCGGGATGTGCCGACAGCGCGGATGTGGAGCAGGGCGTGCTCTGCCATGACCAGGCACCGGTCACAGCGGTGACGAGCTCTGCCCCTTTCTCTGCTCCCTCTGCCACCCGACTCTGGACTCAGGCCACCCTGATGGCTTCCCTCTCCTCTGCAGGTGACATTGGAGGGCAGATGGGGCTGTTCATTGGGGCCAGTATCCTCACAGTCCTGGAGCTGTTCGACTACGCCTATGAGGTGAGCGTCTCCTCCATCCCATGGCTGTGTTCGTGTGGGACATGGGGAAGAGCCACCCCTGAGCCCCACGGTGCTGAAATGTGGCTCTGGCAGGTGATAAAGCACCGGCTGTGCCGGCGGGGCAAGTGCCGCAAGAACCACAAGAGGAGCAACACAGACAAGGGCGTCGCGCTGAGCATGGACGACGTGAAGCGCCACGTGAGTGCGGGGCACAGCACGGTGCCCTCCTGCTTGTCCCCCCCCTCCTGCTTGTCCCCTCCTGCTGCTGTGGTGTGGGCAGTCACCGTTTTGGGCAGCGCTTGGGAAAGGCGCAGAGGGGCCAGGCAGAGATGCTGGGGGGGATAACGCTGGGTCTGTGCAAGGACCTGGATGAAACCAGCGACCCCAACATCCCATTTATCCTGCAGAATCCCTGTGAAAGCATACGGGGGCACCCAGCAGGCATGACGTACGCAGCCAACATCCTACCTCACCACCCGGCCCGGGGCACCTTTGAGGACTTCACCTGCTAACCGACGTCTGGATGTACAACCTGAGCTACCAAAGCCCTGCGAGAGCTGCCCTTCTCCCCGCCAGCGCCAGCGGAGAGACACATCTAGGGGGCCTTTGCTCCTCGGCACGGTGGGACACGGACAAGAGCGACGGCCTCGGATTTTGGGGCGGGCAGTGGGGTCGGGCAATGCCGGACCCTGGCGCAGCCGCCGCGGCAGCTGCTCTGCGCCTGCCCTGCTCCTTCAGAGACTCCAGGACGCTCCAGCCCGGCCGTCCCGCGCAGCGGGAGCGACACGCACAGTGGGCCAGGGCACGGGCCTGCCCCGGCTCCCCCTTGGCGCCCCTCGGCCTTTTTAACTAAAACCCAGAAGCCAAGAAGAAGCAGCCGTTCGGCCGCAGTCTCCATCCACAGCCCTGTCCGTCTGTCCTCCGTCGTCTCCATGCTCATCCTACTCCAATGCCTTGGCCGCGCTTGCTGGGCCCCCTGTGCCTGGTGGGGGGATCATCGAGGAGCCCCCGGCGTGCCCGGCACGGGGCAGAGGCCGGGAGCTCCAGGAGAGCTCCTCTGTCCCCGGGACCCGCAGCCCAGCCTCGCCCGGGCGCTCCCGGCACGAAGACGCAGCTCCTCCACCTGTCCAGAACGTCTTCCCTGCCCTGGCATCTGCCCCGGGATCAGCCCCGGGAGCACCGAGGGGGCTCAGCTGGGAGCTGCCACCTCGGCTCTGAGGACACCGGGCACTGTCCCTCCCCGCCCACCCCTCCTGGGCTCTGGGCAGCCTGGCCAGTGCCAGCACTGCCCCGCAGTCCCTCCCGTCCCCAGGGAACCCTGTGGCCCCAAACCCAGCCATCCTCGGGGAGAAAGGCAGAAGGAAACCCCTGGCCCCATTTGGCTGCAGCCCCCAGCCGGGCCCAGCCGGGGACACCCCCTTGGCACCACCGTGGCTGGGTGGGCACCAGAGCCCCAACCCCCCCGGGGCTCACAGGGG
>NW_008237401.1:263067-266327 GCF_000691975.1 Corvus brachyrhynchos
CCATCTCCCAGCCCCCAGGCCAGAGCCCTCCCCGGGCCCAAGTGCTACTTATCTTTAAGAGCTTTTGCAATAAGTCTTTTTAGTGATTTTTGTTTCTAAACTGCAGTTTTGTTTTTATTCTTGTCATTTTTATTCTTATTATTTGCTTCCTGACCAAAATTAGGAACTGGGGGTCAGTCCTTTGTATCCAGCGATCACCCAAAGACAACGGGTCAGCCACATCCATAAATTTTCTTATGGATTTCTCCTAATGTTTCATCGCGTTTCATTTATTTATTTTCTTTCTTTCTCTTTCCCATTCAAGCTTTTAAAGATGGGGCTGGGATTTGACCTTGAGGCTCACCTGTTGAAGAAAATGCTTTTTTTGTTATTATGTCATCGGCATTTTATATTTCTTATATATAATATATATGACTATATATATATGTGTACATATATATATATATATCTATATGCATCATGCCAGTGTAGATACCCATCCAGTAGCATTTAGGCCTTGTTCTTGTGCCATTTTTTTTTTTTCTGTTACTGATCTCTGAATGCCTTCAAGTGTATAAAGTGTGGAATTCTCTCCGGTATCTGTACTATGTACACACATTTTCATAGGAAGCACAATAAGATGACAGATGCATTGTACATCAATACCTGCTACTCTTAACAACGATGATATAAAGAATGATATAAATGATATAACTCCCCCACGCTGAGCCTTTCTCTCTTGCTGAGCTGCTGGAAATGCTCCCCCGAGGAGGCAGCTGGGGACAGCCTCATCCCGGGATGCTCCTGGAGCCGAAGGAAAGGGAGGGGGAGGAAAAAGTTTTGGGCCAGACTTCAGCGCTGCCTGGGACATGCAGAGCGTCCCATGTGTCAGAGCTGAGGCTGGGCTGAGCCTTCCTTTCCTGGGTGCTCCGGGTGCCTCAGCGAGCTCCAGCCTCGCTGCCTTGCCTTGGGAATGCATCCCGAGGGACGCAGGGCTGGAGGAGGGAGCCGACTGCTGCTCCCGAGCAGGGAGAGGAGGATTAACACACACGGAGCTGTTAATTCCCGACAGCTCCAACACCTCCGTGGTTTGGGACCCACCTGAGGTCCAACAGGAGTCACCAGGTGGAGTTTTACCCTGGCAGGGGCCCTGGGAGCACAACCCAAATACAAACCACACCTTCTGTCCTAAAAGTTCCCAGCTACGAAGAGCAAAAGTTAACAACAGAGCAGATCCAAGACTGGGCATCCAAAAAAAGCCCTCAGGACTCCATGGAGACTGAATAATAGGGAGTGGGAGCGGGTAGGGAACGCTGAAATGCCAACACACATCCCCCCACCCTCCCCCCGGTCCCTTGGCTCCGACCATGGCCCCGCGGCTCCTGGAAATGGCAGAGGAGTGTTTTGCATCTCAACTAGAACAGTCTCACCCTGCTCTGGTGCTTCCCGGCCAGAGCCGGGGGTGGGATTTGAAGGAGAGCGGCCGGGCCAGGAGGGCGTTAATGAACCCGGTTAATCACGGCCAGAGCCCGCTCGCTCCCCGCGGCGCTCCCGGCCCCGCCCCGGCCCCGGGAGCCGCAATCGCCTCCCAGCTCGCCCCGGACCTGCTGGCTGTGCTGGGAGCGGGTCACCCCGTCCATCTGCCACAGCCCGGCTCTCCGAGGGCTCCGTGACGAGGTGTCCGAGCCGCACGGGCAGCGCAGCCCTGCAATTCCCGTGGGAAGGCACCGGGGACCGGGCAGGTACCGCCGGCAGCGGATGGGCCGTGCAAAAGCTGCTCTGGTCCATCGGAGCATCGCGGGACAGCAGGAGTGGGCTGGGAACATCAGCCTGGGCGGGAGCCAGGGCTTCAGCTTGTTTGGGATCTGGGGACCTTCAGTCTGCTCAGGATCTGAAGCTGCAGCCTGTTTGGGATCCAGGGAGCTTCAGCCCGTTCAGGATCCAGGGAGCCTCAGTTTATCTGAGGTCTGGAAGCTTCAGCCCGTTCAGGATCCAGGGAGCCTCAGCCCGTTCAGGATCTGGGGAGCCTCAGCCCGTCTGGGATCCAGAGACATTCAGCCCTTTCGGGTCTGTGGAGATCCCGAGGTTCCACCAGCTCCCCTCGCGGGCCAGAATTCCCGGTCACCCCTCGCTGGCTGCCAGTGGAAACAGGCACTGAGAGACAATCACACAGTCCTGGGTGCTGCTGTCCTGGAGCCAGAGCCAGGCTGGCTGGGCAGGGAAGTTTCCATGGAGCTGCCAGCAGGTGCAAGGGAGGCATTTGCAAAGCTGTTCCACCAAACCCTCGGGGCAGGAGAAAGGAGGAAGGACACAGTGAGGTCACCCGGGAGCTTCTCCTCTCCAGGCTGAACAATCCCAGCTCTCCCAGCCTTTCCTCACAGCAGAGCTGCTCCATCCCTCTGCTCATCTTGATGCCTCCTCTGGACTCGCTCCAGCAGCTCCACATCCTCCCTGTGCTGGGACCCCCAGGCTTGGAGGCAGTGCTCATCTGTTGTTTAATTAATACTCGTGGTGTGACTGTGCACTTGGCTTTTTCCATGGATTAATGCTGACTGGATTTGTGTCCCTTTTCTCTCTGAGCACCGGAAACTGCTTCAGGGAAAAGGAACTTAATGTTAATACTTGCAGAAAGTGGCCTTTAACTCCAACTTCCTGCTCTCTGTGGAACCCCAGGGGAGACAGGAATCTTCTCCCTGGTGCTCGGCCTGAACCTGCACAAACTGGACCCATTCATGGCCATTTGTTTTCCCCATAAGCTTCATGCCTAAGATCCCAGAATCCCAGAATCCCTGAGGGTGGAAAAGATCACCAAGTCCATGCTGTGATCGATCCCCACCAGAGCACCTGAGTGCCATGTCCAGTTGTTCCCTGGACATCTCCAGGGATGGGGACTCCACAACCTCCCGGAGTAGCTCCTTCCAATGCCTGACCACCCCTTCAGGGAAGAAATTCCTCCTGAACGTTATGGAGGGCAGCTCTGGTGAGGGCTGTCACTGCCACACCTGCACACTGGAGCCCTTCATTCCTGGGGAAGCCACATCCATCTCCCTCCGAGCACATCCCGGAGCGAGGGCAGCTCAGGACCAGGGCACAGGGGCTGTAATCACGGCCTTCCCAGCTTCTGGGACGATCCCGTGCCCCCAGTCCCACTCCTCAAGGTCCCCGTTCCCACCCCTGACCCCCCTTCCCGCACTCCCAACCCCTCACGGCCCCAATTCCCCCCGAATCCCGCCGCTCGGTCCTCCCCACCGGCAGGGGGCGCGCCCGGCGGGGGGGGGGGG
>NW_008237401.1:266636-274076 GCF_000691975.1 Corvus brachyrhynchos
CAACCACAAGTAAGGCACGGGGGCACGGGGAGAGGGCGCATCCTGGGGCGAACGGGGACACCCCAGGCTATTGGGGACATCCCGGGGCGTTCCCAGACAGTTGGAGCATCTCGGGGCAGCGGCGACATCCCTGGGCAGGGGGGACATCCCTGGGCAGGGGGGACATCCCTCGGCGGAGGGGACATCTCTGGGCAGAGGGACATCCCTGGGCAGAGGGGACATCCCTGGGCTGTCCTGGGGTTCAGGAGAAATTTCTTCATGGAAATGGTCAGGCCTTGGAAGGGGCTGCCCAGGGAGGTGGTGGAGCTCCCGTCCCTGGAGGTGTCCAGAGAGTGACTGGATGTGGCACTCAGTGCTCTGGGCTGGTGACAGGGTGGAGGTCGGGCACAGGTTGGATTCGAGGGGCTGGAAGGGCTTTTCCAGCCTCAAGAATTCGGGAGTTCTTGGCCATGGGGGCTGGAAGGTCCTGTCAGGAGCTTGTGCATTCCCCTGGGGTTGGAGGACTCCCCACAGACAGCACTGGGCAGGGCAGGGCTGAGTTTATGACACGTGCCTGCATCCCGATGTGATGCCCCAGCGAGAATGGAATCCATCCTGGATTTAAAATGCTATTCCTGGAAAAGCCACTCCAAAGTTGATTGAGGCTGGAGGGTCACTTGGTTGTGTCAGGTCCAGCTTCCCAAGGGATGCAACGCCCTTTCCAATGGATGCAACCCCCTTTCCAACAGATGTAACTCCCTTCTGAGCACTCAGAGGGAAGCTTTGGGATAACCAGTTAGTCACACTGGAGCAGGGCCCAGGAGTCACTGGCCAGTTGCTGCTGCAGGTTTGTGGGTTCCTGTGCCCAGAACCGTTCCCATTTTCACGCCCGTTTTGCCTCTTGCCTCTGTCAGCGCCAAGAAGAAGAAGATGGCAGATAAAATCCTCCCGCAGCGGGTGAGTGGGGCACGGGGAGGGGCTCAGGGGGAGGTGAGGCAGCCCGGGGCGCTCTGGGGAGCTGATGGGCATTTCCATCCTTGCTTGGCCACAGATCCGTGAGCTCGTGCCCGAATCCCAGGCCTACATGGACTTGTTGGCCTTCGAGAGGAAGCTGGACCAGACCATCATGAGGAAGCGCTTGGATATCCAGGAGGCTCTGAAACGCCCCATCAAGGTAGGGGAGGCCATGGGTCGTGTCCAGGGTTTGGAGGCTGCTGAGTTCAGGCAGCAGGAGGGCACTGAAGGGTCGTGTCCTGTGAGTGTGGCATGTCAGGGGTCCCAGTGCTCTGCACACAGCCGAGGACTGGGACCAGCACCACCTCTGTCCTCGCTGTCTGCCCCAGGAGAGGGGGAACGTGAGGCAGCTGAAAACATTGAGCTCAGTTTTAGCAAAACCTGTGCAGGACAGTTGGCCCTGTACGTGGGGATTAACACTGGGCTGATGCTTTTTCTCGTAGCAAAAGCGAAAGCTGCGTATTTTTATCTCCAACACCTTCAACCCAGCCAAGTCGGATGCGGAGGATGGCGAAGGAACCGTCGCCTCCTGGGAGCTTCGGGTGGAAGGACGGCTGTTGGAGGATGTAAGTGGGAAGTACCCAACCTCAGAGGAGACTGTGGGTCTGGAATTGGCAATGAAACCAGTTTCCTAGTGTCTGAGAGCACAGCTAGGGCTTGATGTCCTCCTTCATCTCTGTTTTCCAAGGAGTCTGATGGTGACGAGACCGAGAGCCCAGCTTGGAGACCGATGGGTATCCCCACGGCAGGACATGAGTTGTCCAAAGCTCTTAGAGTTGTGAGAATCACTGGTGAGAGCAGCTCAGTGGCACTTGTGTCCCCGGCTCTGAGAACCAGGGCACTGGCACTGTACGTAACTGCTGAGGGGTTTAACTCCTGCGAGCTCATCTTTAACTCCAGTCTTTCCCTTTCTGACTTGGGAACTTGATTTTTGAGCACACGTTGGTGAATTCAGGCGTTCAGAACTTACAGGAGCTGTCGTGCACGGTGGCTGTGCTTGAGTGCTGAGACTTGCTGCCCTAACCCTCTTCCTCCCTGTGTTGCTTGCAGTCTGCTCTGTCCAAATATGATGCCACCAAGCAGAAAAGAAAATTTTCGTCCTTCTTTAAATCTCTGGTCATTGAACTTGATAAAGACCTGTATGGCCCTGACAATCACCTAGTAGAGGTGAGCTGCTTTTTGCTGTGTTTCCTCTAAAAGTGGGTTGGTGTTTCAGCAGGTTGGGTTTGTGTGACATTAATAACTTGGCAGGTGGGAATCCTTGAGGCTCCTGACAGCCAGGAGCTCTTGAATTCTCCCTTTGGCTTTTCCTCTCACTTGCCGAAGGTCGGAACAAATGTACTGACTCTTGTTTCAAGCTCTGAGCGGGAAGAATTGGAGCTTTCTCTAGTTGGGTGGGATTTACTGGCAAAGCTTTTGGATGCCCAGTAGCAGGAGCAGGAGGAATCACGTGTGGAGGGGCTTCTAAATTCCCTCTCATTTTCCAGTGGCACAGGACTGCTACGACTCAGGAGACAGACGGCTTCCAGGTGAAGAGGCCGGGAGATGTGAACGTGCGCTGCACTGTCCTGCTGATGCTGGATTACCAGGTAGCACAGCAGGGAGAAATCCCTCCCTCTGGGGGTGGGCAGGCCCTGGCACAGGATGCCCAGAGAGGCTGTGGCTGCCCCATCTGTGGAAGTGCCCAAGACCAGGTTGGATGGGGTCTGGAGCAACCTGGGATAGCAGGAGGTGTCCCTGCCATGGCAGGGAGTGGAATGGGATTTCTTTAAGGTTCTTCCCAGCCCAAACCATTCCACAATTCCATGCTGGGAGCAGCAGTGCTGGGCATGTGCCATTACCTGTGTCTGGGGCCGCCTCACCTCTCCGTGCTCTTTGTTCAGCCTCCCCAGTTCAAACTGGATCCACGCCTGGCTCGGCTCCTGGGCATCCACACCCAGACCCGGCCCGTGATCATCCAGGCCCTGTGGCAGTACATCAAGACCCACAAGCTGCAGGACCCCCACGAGCGGGAGTTCGTCATCTGTGACAAGTACCTGCAGCAGGTGAGGAACGGCGGGGCTGGAACAGCAGCAGCTGCATCAGTTTCCCCGTGTGGGCAGCCGGGGGTGGCTGCACGGAGCCCCTGCTCCTCCCTCAGCCCTGTCTCTGTCACAGATATTTGAGTCGCAGCGGATGAAGTTCTCTGAAATCCCACAAAGGCTTCACGCCCTGCTGATGCCCCCTGAACCGATCATCATCAATCACGTGATCAGGTGAGCTCCTGTTTCCAGGAAGGAGCGGGAGGGATGGATGAGGCTGGCACGGGAAGACAGTGTGGTATATGTCCTGATGTTCAGCAGCAGTTCCCGTGTTGCCTGTCACTGTTCCTTTGTACAAGAGCAGCCACCTCCCTCGTGGCCACACCCCTCTTCCAAAGGCACATCCCTGCTGTCCTTTGCTGTGGATGGAAACCTTGGAGCAATCACTCATTTCTTTTGCTGCAAAGCCCTTGGTGGGCTTTTGCTACTTTTGGGGCTGAGGCTGACAGTGGCATGGTTTGTCCCTGTCCCTGCCTGCAGTCCGTTCGCTGCAGCATCCCAGAGGAGCTGCATTTGCTGCTTTCTTGAACTAGTCCCAGATTTTGCCTTCTTTCTGGAGCTACTCCCTGATTTTGGCTTCTTGTGGATGTCCTCAGTGTTGACCCAAATGACCAGAAGAAAACAGCCTGCTATGACATTGACGTGGAGGTGGACGATACCCTGAAAACTCAGATGAATTCCTTTCTGCTCTCCACAGCCAGTCAACAGGAAATTGCTGCTCTGGATAACAAGGTAGGAAAAGCTCCTTCAGGTCTGCTGTCCTTGTTGCTGGGCAGGGATGTGTCTGTGGATGGGACAGGAGTGCTCTGTTGTTTGGAAGCTGCAGTGGGATGAGCCGTGCTTACAAACATGTGGCTGTACCTGGAAGTGTAATTTTTAAAGCAAATGATAGTCTGTGGGAAAATTGGTGATATTTAGAGCAGGAAAGTGAGAACTGAAAATCCTGGTAAGTGTAAGTCAACCAGAGAGTGTAAGAATTTGCCTTCATGTGTTGGATCTCTTTATGTTTCTGACTTCCCTGTTCAGCAGTTCCGTTCTGTATTTGTCTCCTTCAGATCCATGAAACAATTGAGACCATCAACCAGCTGAAGACACAGCGCGAGTTCATGCTGAGCTTTGCCCGAGATCCTCAGGGCTTCATCAATGACTGGCTCCAGTCCCAGTGCCGGGATCTGAAGGTAAAAGCTTTGTCTTGTGTGGAAGGTTCATACTTTTCCCTCATTAGAATGAGCTCCCACAGAGAGAAAGAGGCAATTTCCTCCTCAGAAAGCGAGGCTGGGATTTGAGTCAAGCATAAGAAGCTGAGCTGAGTGCACTGAGATGTCTGTGAGGAAAGGGGAGGGGATGGGTTTGCTCAGCACAGGCAGAGCTGTTGCACTCGCTGAGCTGTTGTGTCTTTGTGCTCCCCAGACAATGACTGATGTCGTTGGGAATCCCGAGGAGGAGCGCAGAGCCGAGTTCTACTTCCAGCCGTGGGCGCAGGAGGCCGTGTGCCGATACTTCTACTCCAAGGTGAGTGTCCCCGAGCAGGGGTCCCTCTCCGTGCCTGTCCCTCCTCGGGCCGCACGGTGCTGGGGGAAGGTGGCGGTTGCATCTCGCTCCCAGTTTGAGCTCACCCTTTCCCAGCTGGCTCCTGTGTTAACTGGGTGCTCTGGTGCTGCACCACCCAAGTGTGTTAATGCTGCGACTTGGCTCCTCTTGCAGGTGCAGCAGAGACGGCAGGAATTGGAGCAGGCCCTGGGGATCCGGAACACATAGGCTGCTCTGCTCCTCCCCAGGCAGAAGCATCACAGCTGTTTGTGGAGACAGAGCTGCAGAGCTCCCTGTTCCAGCTCACAGAATCCCACTCCGGCAGCGAGGCCCACGTTACTCATCCTGGTGTTGTCCCTGCTGGGGCAAGTCCAGGACACCTGGGGTCTCGTGGGCTGTGGCAAGCAGACAGGCTCCAATGAGCGCACATTTCTACCTGGTTTTCTTCCTGACTGTTGCCTTGTCAGTCCCAAGGCTTTCACAAGCGTCCCCATGACTCTGCACTGCCTGTAGTGTCCCCGGTAGCCAGAGTGACTCAGTGACTCTCAGCCCATTCCTCCCCAGCCAGCACCTGGTTGGGCACTCAGAGCTGGCTCTGAAGCCTGGCTCTGCTTTAAGGTGTGGCTGGGCTCTTCCGTGCCACATTTTACAGCCCGTGCCAGGCGCTGTTGTGGGCAGGATGCTGTGAGCTGACATACCTCCCTGCCCTCACCCCCTCCTCAGAGGGTGCTGCTGCACTGGGCTGCCTCATAGGTCACTCTCCTCTTTGAGGAAGTAACTGAACTGTGTAGAGAATTGCTTCTTCCCTTCTCCCTTCTTCCCTGCCCCGTTCCCTTCGTGTTCCGTGACGGACTGTCCCAGGCTGGGATCACAGGGAGACAAGGCGTTGGCTTCCTGCAGGGATGTGGAAGCGTTGGAGTGATGCAGCGCTCTGCACTTCAAACACCTGCAAGTGGGTTCCAGCAAACCACGTGGCTGCTTGTTTTCCCTGGAGCAGGGAGAAGGAATGCAGCAGCTGCCTGGAATTCTGCAGGGACAGTGTTGTAGGCTCATTCCTTTGGGACAGTTGTCCTGTGTCACTTGCTGTGGGGACCAGAGGCTCCTTCGTGTGGATCCAAGGGTGTAACAGGACAGTCCTTGGAAATGGACATTTTTCCAAGCATATATGTGAGTTAGCAGGTATTTCCATGCTGAAGCTCCTGTGGTTTTTAGTCAAGTTTTAGGCTGTGGGGCTGCCATAGGGCCCAGCATGGTTCAGGAATGTACAAATAGATTTTCTCCACTGTGAGGAGTAGCAGCCCCGATGCCTCCTCCTGGAATGAGTTACTGGTGGTCAGGCTTAGGAGAATGAAATAGCTCCTCTTCACCCTGATCCCAGTGTTTCTGCTCGGGACTGTAATGCAAATGGACTCAAAGGTTCGTCTGACTCTTGGAATAGCTGCAGGATCATGTTACTGATGAGCCCTCACCCAGTTCAGTGTGGCTGGGGAGCTGCTGTGAGTTGGAGCGCCTGGGTGGCCCTACTACTCCTTGTGTCTGTGTTACTACATGTCTGTGAGTAATAGACTCTCGACTTCCCCTCTCCTTTGCCCTTCTGAAATGCTCCTCTGTGGTACTGGGGTGAAGGTCTTGGTGCTGGAGAAGCAGCCCCTGACTCCTCAGGGTACTCCCACAGGAGGGATGCTGAGTTCTACATAGGCAAACGTAGCTGTTGCAGAGTAACTGCTTTTCTTAACTGAATATTACGGTTTTTTCCATGGACCAAATTTTTTTTTTGTACTGTATCCTTGTAGACGTCACCCAGTTTTAATAAAAGACTCCTGTGAAGGAAGCTGTCCTCCTTCCATGCTGACAGCCACACTCTTCCAGCTGCCATGGGGGATGAGACTGGTGACTCCCAGAGAAGGGACAGGATTATCTCTGCCTTCTTTTCAAAGCCAGCAGGGTTAAGTGACTGGAGAGAAAATGTTCTTCATATTTTGGCCATTTATAGCGAGCCCTTCATGAAGGGATGTCCCAGCTTGCAGACTCTGCTAAGCTGCTTTTGTGGTAAACAAAGTAACTTGAGCAAAACTGGAAATCCAGTGGCCAGGGCTAATAAATCCTGAACTGCCCCGTGTCCAGTTTGTTGGATTGTGGCAGCCGGTTGGACATCCCAGGGGAGTAGGGCAGAATTTGGGGGAAACTGTACTAAAGTGTACATACAAGGGTTTAAAATTATGCAAAAGGAGATTTATTCTCTTCACCCTGCTTGTTTATAGAACGTAAATGCCTTGCTGCAGACCTGGGAGCCCCTGGGGCAAGGGAAGGATCCTCTGTGTGACAAGAAAAGTGCTGCTGCCTCAGGCTGTGATGGGGGCAGGAGCCGAGTCCTGGGGCTGCACCAGGCAGTTCTGTTCCTTCGTGGTGGGGAAATGGCACTTTTTAGCAGGAGGGGGACAATGAAATTCTTTAATGCAGAAAGGCTCAGCAGTCACGAGTCACAGGCCTCACGGGGTCTGCAGCTTCCTCACGAGGGGCAGCTCTGATCGCTGCTCTCTGGGACAGGGACAGGACCCGGGGGAACGGCTGGAGCTGTGTCAGGGGGGTCGGGATGGGTATTAGGAAGAGGATTTTTTCCCCCAGAGGGTGCTCAGGCACTGAACAGGCTCCCCAGGGAATGGTCACAACCCTGACTGTGCCAGAGCTCCAGGAGCATTTGGACAACGCTGTCAGGCACAGGGTGGGATTGTTGGGGTGTCCTGTGCAGGGCCAGGGCTTGGACTCAATGACCCTTGTGGGTCCCTTCCAACTCGGGATATTCCGTTATTCTGTGATTCTGTGACTCCTGGTTCTG
>NW_008237401.1:274525-279111 GCF_000691975.1 Corvus brachyrhynchos
GACATCATCAACACGGAGCACGAGAATGTCAAGTACCTGCCGGGGCACAAGCTGCCCCCCAACGTGGTAAGTGTGGGCTGCCAGCAGCCTCTCCGAGGGGCAGAGCTGACGACCGGGCTCTGCAGAGAGGCCAGCAGCTCTGGGGGTTGCTGGAACCCCGGGGTGTGAAGGCAGGGGATGCACCGGGCTGTGCGGGGCTCAGTTGTGCCCTCCCTCTGACCTTCATCTGTGCTTGGATGAGCTGCAGCCCTGGCTGCTCTCACTGCCCACCTTTGCCCCTGCTCTGGCATCCCACAGACTGGGCTGGAGGCCATGTGGATACCTCTGAGCTGGCATCATCCCATCTGCTCCAGCCCCTCTGCCCTGCCAGCTCCAGCAGGGACCTCAGCATGGTGACTTTGGGCTCTTCCTTCCCTTCCAGCTTCCCAGTCCCTAATGACAGTCACATTTTATTCAGGTGGCAGAGCCAGACTTGCTCAAAGCCTGTGCAGGGGCCGATGTCCTCCTGTTCGTGGTGCCCCACCAGTTCATCGGCCAAGTCTGTGACCAGCTCAAGGGCCACGTGAAGAAAGAGGCTGTTGGGGTGTCGCTCATCAAGGTGTGAGCAGGAGCAGCACTCGCCAGGGTGCTGGGCCAAGGCAGGGGAGCTGGAAGCAGCCTGGCTTGGAGGGGCTGCTAGGGGGATCCAGGGATTTTGGAGAAGAAATGGGCAGTGGGGGGAAGAAGGGAAGTGGGGGCAGAGTCTTTGTGGGGATTTGGAGGTGTTGGTGAAGAAGGGTGAGGGCATATGGGGGATCTCAGGTGCTGAGCAGGGCGCAGCTCTGCGTGTCAGGATTGGTTGGAGCATTGCAGCACAGGGAATGACGGGATTGGTGTCCAGGAGGGGCAGGTGCTCATGGTCTGGTTGGCAAGGTGATGTTCAGTCAAAGGTTGGACTCAGTGTCCTTAGAGATCTTTCCCAGTCTAATTAATTCTGTGCTCTCTGTCCCTGGCTGTCTCCCAGGGCGTGGATGAAGGACCAGATGGGCTGAGATTGATCTCAGACATCATCCATGAGAAACTGGGAATAGAAATGAACGTGCTCATGGGGGCCAACATTGCCAGCGAAGTGGCAGAAGAGAAGTTCTGTGAAACCACCATCGGTAAGGAGCCAGCATCCCTCCTCGTTAGCAGCTTTCGTTTGTGATGAGCAGAAGAGGCAAAGGGTGGAGTACAGCGCAGCTCAGAGTCCTGCTGCCTCGGGTGAACTGGCCCTGTTCCCTGGGAAGGCAGGAGACTCCATAGGAGCTGGCTGAGCTCATTCCCAGGGTTTACAATGGGATCACTTGCTTCATTAACAATAGAGTTGTGTAGCTGAAAATTCCTGCCAGCATGGACCCGGCATCAGGCAGCTGCCTGGCACAAATTAAAGGAGTGGGCACCAAGAGGCCCTTTAGGAATAAGTTCCATCCTTGATCTCCTTGGGCTTCACAGGATGCCCACCTGGATCTCATGTTGTTACCAGCGAGGGCTGCTTGGAAGTTCATCTGGTGACTGTTCCAACATCCTCCACGCTGTTGGGAACTGTGCAGAGCTCACCAGCTGTACAGAGCCAAAACAAACAGGACTGTTTGCTGGGTCAGAAGTTGTGGCCTGATCTCAGACATCATCCATGAGAAACTGGGAATAGAAATGAACGTGCTCATGGGGGCCAACATTGCCAGCGAAGTGGCAGAAGAGAAGTTCTGTGAAACCACCATCGGTAAGGAGCCAGCATCCCTCCTCGTTAGCAGCTTTCGTTTGTGATGAGCAGAAGAGGCAAAGGGTGGAGTACAGCGCAGCTCAGAGTCCTGCTGCCTCGGGTGAACTGGCCCTGTTCCCTGGGAAGGCAGGAGACTCCATAGGAGCTGGCTGAGCTCATTCCCAGGGTTTACAATGGGATCACTTGCTTCATTAACAATAGAGTTGTGTAGCTGAAAATTCCTGCCAGCATGGACCCGGCATCAGGCAGCTGCCTGGCACAAATTAAAGGAGTGGGCACCAAGAGGCCCTTTAGGAATAAGTTCCATCCTTGATCTCCTTGGGCTTCACAGGATGCCCACCTGGATCTCATGTTGTTACCAGCGAGGGCTGCTTGGAAGTTCATCTGGTGACTGTTCCAACATCCTCCACGCTGTTGGGAACTGTGCAGAGCTCACCAGCTGTACAGAGCCAAAACAAACAGGACTGTTTGCTGGGTCAGAAGTTGTGGCATTCAAAGTGTCTGTTTTATTAAACAACAGCAAACCTGCTGGGCAGAAGGCTGGGGAAGTGGAGCAGAGCCCACAACCCCTGTGAGCACACAGGACCCCGCAGGGACAGGGAGGACAAAAAGCTCCAACCCCAAATTTGCAACCTTTGAAGATGCCTTTAACCTATTGAGCATTCAGTAGGTCATTTCTGTCTTGCTTGACACAGCAGCAGGGGTTTTCCCTGTCTTCTGGGAATGCCAAGGTTGAACGTTGCTTATCTGTCAGGCAATGTGTGCCTGGCTCTCTGTGGACCTGCAAATGTTTAGCAATGTCCAGCGGTTGGGCAATAGGTTCCTCTCACTGGATGACCTTCATGAGAGCATGGACCTGCCTCAGGGTCTTCCCCATCATCTTCCTTCTCGTCCCTTTGTCTCCTCAGGCTGCAAGAACATGAAGCACGGGCAGATGCTGAAGGACCTGATGCAGACACCCAACTTCCGTGTGTCAGTGGTGCAGGAAGCCGATGCTGTAGAGATCTGTGGGGCTCTCAAGGTGGGTGTGCAGGGCTTGGTTAGCAGAGCCTGGGAGTCTGCAGGGCTCTGCAGGGAGCTCAGGGGAGGAGGGATGATGGGCACTGGCACAGACTGCAGCAAGTGCTTGGGATACACAGGCTGCTCATGGATGCAGCCAGGCCCTGAGCTCCGTTGGGAAGAGATCCCTCCACGTTGCCATTGTTTTCCAGAATGTGGTAGCCGTAGGAGCTGGTTTCTGTGACGGGCTTGGCTACGGCGACAACACGAAGGCTGCCGTGATCCGCCTGGGCCTGATGGAGATGATTGGCTTTGCCAAACTCTTCTGTAAGGGCCCTGTCACCCCCTCCACCTTCCTGGAGAGCTGCGGCGTTGCAGACCTCATCACCACCTGCTATGGGGGCCGCAACCGCAAGGTTGCCGAGGCTTTTGCCAAGACTGGGAAGGTGAGCAGAGCTGGAAGCGGCTGACCCTGATGTGTGTGGAGGAAGCTGTGTCAGGGGAGGTTTAGGTTGGATATCAGGAAAAGGTTCTTCACCTCCCCAAGGCTGCCAGAGTTCAAGGGGCGTTTGGACAACGCTCTCAGGCACAGGGTGGGATTGTTGGGGTGTCTGTGCAGGGCCAGGAGTTCAACTGGATGATCCTTGTGGGTCCCTTCCAACTCAGGATATTCCATGATTCTATGATACCTACATCAACCTGGTGAGCAGGCAGGGAGGTGATCCTGTGGGTTCTGCCTGCACTTGGCTGGTGCTGCAGTCCAGCTCCAGAGCAGGAACGTGGTGCAGCAGCCGGATTGCAGGTCCAGCTCCTCACTGCTGGGTTGTTTCAGTCCATCGAGCAGCTGGAGAAGGAGATGCTGAATGGGCAGAAGCTGCAGGGTCCCCAGACATCTGCTGAGCTGCATCGAATCCTCAAGAGCAAGAATGTAGTGGAGAAGTGAGTGCTGGAATCTCTGTGTGCTTTGTTGGGGTGGGGCTGGGACCTTTTCAGAAGCAGCAGGAGGGGAAAGCCCCTTGGTGTCTCTGCACTGCCCATGTCACACCAGCTGGGCAGGAATGGCCTGTTGGATGGGCCACAGTGCCACTGGCCCACCTGCTCCTGCGTGCCATGACAGAAGGCGAGGTGCTCAGACTCTGCCATCTCTGGTGACTTTCTTTGTCTGCCCACAGGTTCCCCCTCTTGACTGCTGTGTATCGGATCTGCTACGAGGGAAAACCTGTCACTGACTTCATCACGTGTCTCCAGAACCACCCTGAGCACATGTAAGGGGCTCTGCCTGCAGACCACAGGCCCTGCCGAGATGTGCTGAGAGCTCCTGCCCACACCAACCTGATCTGCTGCCACAGCCTTGGATGGAGTCCGGGTCTCCTGGGAGCCTTTTCAGACTGCTGGAAGGGCAGAGGTTCCCTTCCCCAGCCCTGGACACTGCCCCAGACACTAAGCCTGGCACAGAAGTACCTGCTGACCTCTTTCTCTCTTTGAAGGGCTCATTTAATTTCTGCTGCTGTCTAAGGTCTGCCCTGAGCAGGGCTGAACATCTTCCTCCTTCCACTTCTCTTGCCACAGTGGATTCAGCTCTGGGAAGGACTATGCCAGGCCATCGTGATAGATAAGGGCTGGGCACTGCCTGAGAGGGCAAACAGTGTCCCAAGTCCTCCCTCTTAGCCCCATGGGGCCACTCTGGGTGACACCAGCTCTTCCCTACCCGCTGCTGCTTTTGCATTCCCTGTCTGGTGGAGAGGGCACAGTCCCCTGCCAGGCTCCACCTGGTGAGTGGAGCTCCTCAGGACTTCCAGAGGTGCTGAGGATCTTTCTAAGCAGCACCAGCACAGACAATGGCATT
>NW_008237401.1:279143-281474 GCF_000691975.1 Corvus brachyrhynchos
CTGACTCAGGGACACTCTGGAGCTTGTTTGTTTAGAACTTTTGCTCTCTCTATCAGACCTGGCCCCAGGCCTGGGGGGCTCCCCTGTTGTCACAGGTTTGCCTGTGCTAATTCCATGCCCGCTGACTTCTCTGTCTGTCTCAGTTTGTCCTCTGGAGCTTGGGACTGCGGGGACCAACTGCCCCCGAGTCTGTGTGAGCAGCTGGTGTGACCCCTGGCTCGTACCTGCGCAGCAGGCAGATGGGTCACCACAAGGCACCTGGGTCATGTTGCTGTTAAGTAAATGCTCCACAGCCACCCTTTGCCTTCCTCTGGCTCGCTTCAGCCTGTGCTTTAGACCGCTCTGTGCTTCCACGTGTGGCTGTCCAGGAGCTCAGGAAGGAGGTCCCACACTTTCCCTCGTGTGGGGATGCTGCAAGCTGCCCACTGGCACCAGGGCAGGAACAGGCATATGATCCACAACAGGTACATGGAGATGTCCAACGTCCCAGGACAGGATAGAGGTTTTGGGCCTCACACTGAGCCTTTGAAGTTTGTCCCTTGTCCGGCCAGGTGCCACGTGTCCCTCTGCTCCTCTGAAGCTGGTGGTGTTTGCTCAGGCCAGCGTGTCCAGCGGTCACCGATCCTACCTGGGCTGGAAGGCTGGAGTGCTGCAGGGCTCCCTGTTCTCCCCCATTCGAGTCCCAGAGCCAAGGGGTCTCTGACTGGCAGTGTGCCTTTAAAATAACAATAAACATGGAGAGGAGATAGGAGATGCTCTCCTTGTTCTGCAGCTCCAGTGCGTCGCTGTCGCTGGGTTGGTGCCTGCTGGACTTGCTGAGTGCTCAGAACAGGGCACTGCCCGTTCCCTCCTGGCTCTGCACCCTCCCGTGCTGTCCCAGAAACAGCAAGAATGTCCCTCTAGGTCCCTGTTTAGCCACAACGTCACATAGTGTCCCACTTGCTTTGTCTTAGCAACGGTTCCAGGATTAAAATTTGCCCATAGGACTATGGCGGGTTGGGATTGCAACATTGAGCCAGGTCCAGAGTCCTCACCTGGGGGCTGCAGGAGCCAGGCCAGGACCCCACGGTGCCCCACACACCCCAGGCCTCCCCTCCTCTGATGTTTGGGCTTCCCAGGACACGCTGTGGGATTTTATTCATCTGTTCCCAGCTGCTTTTCTCAGACTCTCCTTTTCCCTGTGTGTCTTTAAAGGAGCCCCGTACTGAGTGACCTTTCCAGGGCTCTGAACCCTCTGCTCGGTGTCTTACGAGGGGAATTTAATCTGCTGGCACTGCACTTGTTTCTGTGCCTTTTATTAGCCACGTTTTCTCAGCAGGCACTCTGCGACCTTTAAATTCAGCAGAGCTGTCATATGGGGAGAGCCAACACGGCTTCCTCTGTTGAGGAGCTTTATTGAGCTTGGAGGGAGGATAAAGGAAGTCCAGCGTGTTCCTGCAGGGCTGGCACGACTTGTAGTTCTCTTTGTCTTCAAGGGCTTCAGGAATCCAAGTGTTTGGATATGAGGCTCATGCAGGAGAGAGGGTCCCTGAGCTCTGCTCTCTCACACAAACTCCTGTCAGCAGCTGCCTGGAGCTGCAGCAGGACCAAGCAGGGATTTGTGTTTAGCTGGGAGCTCCTCTGAGATGGAAATGCTTTGTGCATTCCCCTTGTCCACGTTTCTTTGACCCTGGAAGAGCCCAAGTCCCTGCAGACCCTTGCTGAAGGTCCCAGGTCTCATGTGGGGGGACCAGCACACTGATCTCTTGCTTTTAGACATCCCACACTGGAGCTGGATTTCCCGACCTATAAAAAGTCTTCCCTTTGCCATTTGGAATTATGTTCTGCAGGCTCAGCACCTCCCAGTGCTGCAGCCCTGGGAGCTGCTGCTAGGGAAAGGAGGATGAGGAGGGGGAAAAGAGTGACTCTGGCAGCTTTGGAGCTCGAGAGAGCCCTGGATAGAGCAGGGCTGGGACAGCAGAGTTCAAGTGCTGGAAAGGAGCTCCTGAGGGGAGCAGCTGCCACAGAGGGGACGGGCAGGAGCTTGGGGGAACACGGCCTCTAGGGAAGGAGGCTCCGGGCTGGGGGCACACTGGGACCCTGGGCAGGCACCAGGGCCCTTGGGAGGGCGCCGGGGTCCTTGGAATGGCACTGAGACCCTCAAGAAAGTACTGGGACCCTCAGGAGGCACTGGGACCCTCAGGATGGCACCACAGCCCTTGTGAAGCCACCATGACCACTGGGATGGCACCGCGCCTCCGAGGCTCAGCGCTGCAGCAGGGCCCGGAGAGCCTCGGCTCCATCCATGCGCGGCCAAGGACTGTCCCTTGCGGGCTGCCGGCGCCGCACCTC
>NW_008237401.1:282083-304495 GCF_000691975.1 Corvus brachyrhynchos
GGCCTCCATCAGCTGGAGAATTGGGCAAACAGAAACCTAGTGATTTAGTAGAATAATGAGGCTCAACAAGAGCAAGTGCAGGCTCCTGCACCTGCGGAGGAATAGCCCCAAGTACCATCACTGGTTGGGGGTGATCTGCTGGAGAGCAGCTCTGTGGAGAAGGACCTGGGGTTCCTGGTGGGTGACAAGTTGCCCATGAGCTGGCAGAGTGACCTGGGGTCAGGAGGAGCAGCAGGATCCTGGGATGCATCGGGAAGAGCGTGGCCAGCAGGTCAGGGAGGGGATCCTGCCCCTTGGCCTTAGAGAAGCACATCTGGAGTGCTCTGTCCAGTTCTGGGCTCCTCACAACAGGACAGACAAGGAGCTGCTGGAGAGGGTCCAGTGCAGGCCACAAAGACGTTGAGGGATCTGGAGCATCTCTCTGAGGAGAGACTCTGGGAGCTGGTCCTGGTTAGTCTGGAGAGGAGAAGACTGAGAGGGGATTTTATGAATACATATAAGTATCTCCAAGGGGTCAGAGGATGGTGCCAGACTCTTTCTGGTGATGCCCAGAAACAGGACAAGGAGCAACAGCCATAAATTACACCACAAGGAAGTTTTACCTCAACATGAGGAAGAACTTCTTTCCATGGGGGGCAGAGCACTGGAACAGCTGCCCATGGAGTTATGGGAGTCTCCCTCTCTGGAGACACTCCAAGCCCACCTGGACACATTTCAGTGCCACCTGCCCTGGGTGACCGTGCCTGGACACAGGGGGGTTGGACTGGATGATCTCCAGAGGTCCCTTCCAACCCTGCCTATCCTGGGATTCCGTGTCTGTCTCGCAGGTGCAGCCATGGTGTCCAGAAAGCAGCTGGCAGACTTTGGCTACAAGGCGTTCTCGGGCTCCATGATGCTGCTGACGGTGTACGCCGGGTACCTGTGCAGTGTCCGCGTCCAGCGGATTCTCCAGCGCCGCCGCGAGCGGGAGAAGGCGCCCGGCCCCGAGAGCTGAGCCCACCCTGGGACCGGCCCTGGGAGCTGGGACCGGCCCTGGGAGCTGCACCCAGCCCCGAGAGCTGCGACTGGCGCCGCGTTCCCGGTCCCCCCTGGGCTGGGGGAGGCAGATGGAGCGCAATAAAACCCCTGTGAAAGTGGATGGTGTGGTGCTGTGTGGTGTCCCCCAAGTCACAGACTGGGCTGGGCTGGGAGGAACCTCAAAGGTCACTCGGTTCCACCCCCCTTCCGTGGGCAGGGACACCTTCCACGAGTTCATCACCTCTATTCTGTCCTTCCAGAAAGTTGCAGCAGCTCAGGTGCTCAGGGACAGCCAAGGGACAGACCCTGTCCTCTGTTCTATTTCCTCAAGATGAAACACATCACCCCAAGTTTCTGAAGCAACTTTTAATTGGAGATAAGAGTAAACAACAGTATAAAATGGTAACAACTTGAGAAGTTTCCAAAATTCTGCTCCTGATTGATCGTTTCATTGCCCCCAAGTACCATTGAATAAAAAAAGAGAAGCAAAGCCCATAGTGTGGCTGCTCTTCCAGCCCCAGGTTCCTCCACAGCTCTAACATCAGAGCAGCAACAATCACTTGTCTCAGAGTACAGGAACAAAACATCTCATTTTTTGGAGAGTTAAACCCAGCCCACCAGTTCTGATCCTCCCTCTGATCCTGGCTTAGCCAACTGAATCCAGCAGGTCTAGAGAAGTCTTCAAAACCACAATTTCAACAGGAAGAAAACAATTAAAAGGCCTGGATTGTGCTGGTTGTCTCAGGGGCAATAAACCACCCCCCCTCTCCCCTTGCAGAAGGCTTTGGTCAAGACTTCAGAGGGGGTTTGCAGCACCAAAAGAGGCAGCAGATGCTGGCCTGGTCCCTGGTGACAGCAGAGATGAGCAGCTGGGACCTCCCCAGCAGCCTGGGGCGAGGCAGAGCAGTGGTTCCGGGGCAGCACAGTTCAAAGCTTGGCTGGGAGAAGAGTCTCTGCCTCACCCAGGGCAGTTGGGATGTGGAACCTGCATTCTCCATGCTCTGAAGTGGCTTCTGGACTGCATCAAGAGCAGCTGCACTTGCCTGGAGTGAACCGTCACTGAGTGGCACCAAACCCCGCGGTCTAAACCTGCTCTGCCTTGAGCTGATCCCAGTAAAAGCCAGTTTGTCAAAGACAAAGACACCTCTGCAAATATCAACAGGACTCAGGGGTGGCTTTTGGTACTTCTGAAGTACAAAATGGCTTGAAGTGAAATCTGCAGCTTTGTTTTTGCCCCGGTCTTTGGCTTCATCCCTTGTGCCGTGCAAAGCCTCTGACTGGTCAGGGTTGTGCCCGTCTCGGGTCTGCTGGAGGTTTCTGGGGAAGGGGTTTTTGATTAAAGATCACTTGGGAATGTGGAGCTCAACACAACTAGATATTGAAAGAGAAGTTCGTGTTTGCTCAAGGCCAGCCCAGGGCCTTACTCCTCTCCTGTCCCCTGGCCACCGGCCACATGGCCGTTCAGGCGGTTGGAACCGTTACTGGAAGTGCTGAAAATTCCTTTTGTGCTGTTGGAAGTCACATCCTCCTCCTCGGAGCTGCTCTCCACGTCACTGCGGTCATCCTTGGATACCTAAACATTGCCAGTGGAATTGGGTAGTGGGAGAGGAGAAGGGGAGTTGAAAAATTGACAGAAACCAGCAGTTAGAAGGTTGTGTCCATGTGATGAACCACCTTCACTCACATCTACCTCCTACATTTGAGTCTTGGTCAGTTCAACTTCCCAAGAAGGAGCCTGTCATCACATTAGGAACAAGACACAGACACTGAAAAAGACAATTTGTAAAGATGAGTTCCATTTTCCAAATATTCTGAATATCTGTGAAAGCACTTCACTCTTGCTCTCAGCAGATCAGATTGTATTACAGATCTGGCATTGTTCTTGTCTTCCAAGAGCTCCTCTCTAGATCAGTTAAAGATCATTTTTCTAAATAATTTGTTTTGAAGCAAAATTTTCTCATGCCACAATCACAAGTAGGTCCGACAACCAAAAACCAGGAAGGTGTCAGTCTGAGAGAGAACACTTTGTCCTACAAGGAGCAGCTTTGCTATTTTAAAAATTAACCAGCTTTATTTATAACATCACTGCTCGAACAAAGCACCTCCATTTCCACAGCCTGTGCTTCATCTGGGAGATCCCATTTAGGACCAGGAGCCTGTTTGGACAGAGGGATGGAGAACAAAGGCAGTGTCTGATCCAGCAAACACCCGCTCAGAACAGGAGGAGTCTCAGCCCAGGGATCCAGATCTGCTTACAGACTTATGCCTTAGAGACTGGCTGCAAATCCAGCTCAGTTTGACTTTCATGTGGATTTTGAACCTTCCCAGGAGGACTTTGGTGCCAGCTGCCCCAAGTGCCACAGCAGGGCCCTGCTCCAGCCCTGCAGAGCCAGAAGGGGAAGGGAAGAGCCCATAAACCCGGCCCCAACTGCAAACACACACCTTGGGTGGTGGCAGGTGCCAGAGCCAAACCTCCCCAGCACAAGCTGGGCCTGGGGAGCGGCCCCTGCTCTGCCCAAGGCAGCTCCTCACTCCCCTCCCTCTGCAGCCAACAGCCCTCAGTAACTCCACATGCCAGCACTCTGGCTTGCAGCTTTCCAAGGATTCCAGGATTTCACTCTGCTCTGCTCTCTTGGAGTCAGGCTTAGGGCTCTCCAGCAGCAGGAAGTGGTTGAACTCCAGGGAAGATCTGGCTGGAAGCCAGGTGAAGTTAATGATCTGCAGGAACTTGTTGGATGTCCTGGCTTCTGCCTGTTGCCAGAACTTTTGCTATCTTTCCCCAATCTCCTGCTATATTGAATGTTCAAAGGGTCACTGGAAGGAAGCAGAAATCCCTTGGAAATTTTCCCATTCTTGAGGGAGAAGTGACTGTTTTACTCCTTTTCACAAAAAGGAGTAAATTCCTTCTGCCCTCTCCTCCTCAGTGCGGTGCTGATGAGGAGCAAAGACAGAAACTGGAGTGTGTGGGTGTGTAACAGCAGAAAGTGAAGGTTGTGCAGGCAGGTGACAGCAGCTAAGAACAGACCCCAGGACACTGCTCTGACCTTTGGAAAAAACAATATTTTAGCACTCTGTCTGGACCAGGGAGAGAAGGAGAAGGCACCAAAACCCCAAGACCAGGGCTCTGCTTTTGTCTTGGCCTCGACACAGACGTGTTTCAGTGAACAAACAGAACCACAGGTCACACTTACATGCACAGGGTGAAACTGTCCAGCTCCAATCTGGCACAGAGAAAAGGAGAAAAGAATGAAGAAGACAGAGCTTAGAGTCCTTTCTCTGGCTAGGTCACCTGGACAGGAGAGAACCAAGGAAAGGGAAAAGGTGTAGAACTCAGGATACAGAAACAGCTGCAGAGAATGAAAATCAGGCATTTGTAGTAGCAGCTGTGGGGAACAGATGAAGAGCTCGTACCCTGAAACCTGCTGGCCCCCAGAATGAACCCGAATATTTCTATTTTTCAAAGCCACATTCCATGTGTAGGGGCAGCTGAAGTCAAACACAAAATAATGCAGAGCTGTCAGAGAAACCCAGATCAGAATATCAATATCTGAGAGGAAAAAGCATTTTGATTCAGAGAATCATGGAATGGTTTGGATTGGAAGGACCTTAAAGCTCACCTTGTTCCACCCCCTGCCATGGGCAGGGACACCTTCCAGTATCCCAGGTTGCTCCAAGCCCTGTCCAACCTGGCCTTGAACTCGATGATCTTTAGGGTCCCTTCCAACCCAGGCCATTCTGTGATTTTTGACAACCAGCAAACCCCACTGCACCCCTGGGAACCCTTTCCCTGAGTGCTGGAGCTCAGTGCCTGCACTGGCAGACAGAAGCCAGTGAAGATGCACAATCCCCAACACATCCCAAGGACCAAGTGAAGCTGAGAAACATTCTGTACGTTCATCCTGTTGTCCAAAAGAGAGCCTGCTACCAACCTTAAACTCCAGAGTGTGTAACAAGTCTGCCATAATCGCTATTTTAGGACATTTGAATGTACTGGAAAATTGAGTTATTTCCCTGCCTGCCCAGGAGAGACTCCCTGCCTCTGAACACACCTGGGGACTCAAAAGTAGAGAGCAATCAAGGTAAAAAACTGCCGTTTTTGTGAACTCCTGATGCAAGTCCCACAAAAACCAACACCAGCCCTCATTGAAAAGCCCAGTTTCTCATGATTCCTTCAAAGGGCTTGTACGAAAAGGCTTGTACCCAGAAGCCTCCGAGTCTTACCTTGCCTCGCACCAGGGCCTTGGAGGCCGTGCGGATGATGAGGTAAGACCAGATGATGTGCAAGACCTGCAAGATCACCAGGAGCCCGTTGAACAGCCACCAGGAAGGGTAGGGACCGATCAACTCCCAGCTTTCAAACAGGGTTGTGTTCAAAATCCTTAAAGAGATCCAGAAACACATTTCAGATCGGCTGTGCTGGTGCAGGGCTTCCAGCTCTGACTGGAGGTGCCAGGCCAGATGCACAACGGGGTTTGTGTCTCACTGAGCATCTGCTGCTCTGCTCCTGCCAGAGTCAGGAGACTGAGTAAAGCTCATTAGGAACATTTGAACTGAGCAACAAACAGAACATGTGAATGTGCTGCAATTCGGTTACACACACGGATCTGCTGCCAATTTTCTTCTCCAAAGCACAAGCATTTATTTATAACAACTTCACAGGAAGTGATGTCAGGCTGCTCTGGTCACCAAAACAACCGTTAACACCTTCCTGCTTGGGCAGCTTTCACACGGATTTAAAGATCAAAAATCATATCAGAAATAGCATGGGCACTGTCCCTCCGTGCTGGGCACTGTGAGGCTGTGTCCTGTTCTGGGCCCTCACAGCAAGGGATATTGAGGGGCTGGAGCACATCCAGAGCTGGGAACAGCTGGGGAAAAGGAGGCTCAGGGGGAACCTCCTGGCACTGCACAACTCCCTGACAGGAGGGGGCAGCTGGGGGGGGTATCAGGCTCTGCTCCCAGGGAATAGGGACAGGACAAGAGGAAAGGGCCTCAGGATGTGCCAAGAAAGGTTCAGGTTGGACATCAGGAGGAATTTTTTCATGGAAAGGGAGGTCAGGCCTTGGAAGGCACTGCCCAGGGAGGTTTGGAGTCCCCATCTCTGGAGGTGCCCAAGGAACAACTGGACATGGCACTCAGTGCTCTGGTGGGGATTGGGTCACAGGTTGGACTCCATGGTCTTGGAGGGCTTTTCCAATCTCAAGGATTCTGGGATCAGGAAGGAATTTTGTTCCCAGAAGGCCTCCCTCCCTCCCTGGGTGCTCTTCTCCTCCTTTGGAGTTTTACAGATTCCTCTGGCCAGGCTGGAAGACTCAAAACTGCTTTATAGCCCACGTCTTGTGTTTCTTTCATTACTGTTTTGCTGTTCTTGTTGCTGGGAGTTATTGCCAGTCCTTCAGCAATTTAATAAACACTTTAGATTTTATGATGCAGAGAGGTATGGAGAGACCTTTAACAGCCACATTAATTTCACACAGCTTTTAACATTTCACAAGAAAAGCAAAACAAGCCTTTCAAACAAGAACCAAAATCCCCCAAAAGGCAGCTCCAGAAATATTTAACTCATAGCAGGTTTATGAGGGAATTAAATGCAATTCCAGAGATCTGTTGATATTTTACATTACTAATTACAGGAGGGAATACACATGAAGTGAAACAGCACAGGGTCTGCAGTACTGCTGCAGCTTGCCAGATTCCTCTACAAAGCTGAGGAGTGACATTAGAGCCAGTGGAAAACACATTAAAGATTTACAGGATGCTGAGCACTGGTGTGAGGTAAGGGCATCCCCTCATGACAGACAGCAGCTGCAAAAACAACTCTCTTGTCTGTCCCTGGAAGGAGCCTACGAAGAAAAAAGAATTAAAGCTCTTCTTCATCCAGAGTCCTTTGGTGCATTTACTGGAAAATAAGCAAGAGCTTTAACTGCAAGCCTGATCCTAAAGTGAAAGGATTGTTGCTGCCTACCAGGCACCCAAAAAGAATGGGAGTGCCAGGTGTCCATGGAAATAAATACATGCAGTAAAATGGTGTAACCAAATTGTCACCACACACAATAAACAGACAACAGCTCATCAACCAAAGCACCTCTCCAGGTCTGACCTACTGAGGTGAGAGGGAATCTCCTTATGGGATGATTCTCTCTAAGCCATTTATCCAGGGTTTTACCTCCCAAGAAACCTCAGACCTATTTCAGGCTCTGAACAGTCACGACACAAGGACAGGACAGAAGTGTCATAAGAATCAGAAACTGCAGTGATGACTAAGCCAGATACAAACAAAAATTACCTCAAGAGACTGTGCCTCACTTGTAATTATTTCTAGAACTTCTTCAGAGAAGCAAAGAATCCTTCAAGCCTCTCAGAGCAGATTCTGGCTGACTCTGTCATCACTGCAGCAGGGGAGGGGCAGCTGTGAATGGGATTCTGGACTCTTCTCCCAGTCCCTCAGCTGACTGGGGAGAGATTTCTTCATGTGCCTACTCAAACCTCCTGCCCCAAAGAGCACTTGGGCCTTGTGCAGCTTCAGGCTGCCTCGAGGGACAGCTGGGATGCTTGGGAAAAGTCTAAAACAAAGGCTCTGCTGAAAGGATTGGGAGAACAACCAAGACCTCCCAGCTCTAGGTGCTTACCAGAAGGGGTAAATGCCCAGCCGGGTCACGATGAACACAACCCCAAAAAGCATGAAGAAAGCATCACACAGGCGTTGGTACTTGGCATAATTGGCCAGTTTTGCAGCCTACAAGAGACAAGAAACATGCCAATATTACTCCCTTTGTGCATGCCTGTAATTACCCAGCTGGAGAGCTGCAAGAAACTCTCCATCACATTTGTACAGTTTGGAACAAAGAGGGATTATTATACTGCATTACTATTTTTATACTATTATTTATATGGTCCTACAAGAACAATGGGAGAGACTATTTACAAGGGCCTGGAGTGACAGGACAAGAGGGAATGGCTTCCCACTGCCAGAGGATATGATCACCCTCCCTGAGAGGGTGCTGAGGCTGTGGCACAGGGTGCCCAGAGAAGCTGTGGCTGCTCCATCCATGGAAGTGTCCAAGGCCAGGTTGGATGGGACTTGGAGCAACCTGGGACAGTGGAACTGGATGATCTTTAAGGTTCCTTCCAACCCAAACCATTCCATGGTTCTGTGACTCTCACCACTCAAGCAGTTTGGAGGAAAAGCTGACAAGGCTTTTTTCTGGTCAGCAGCACAAATTCCATGGCACATTTAATGCAGTTTATCAAGAATGGGAATGTCAGCTTGTTCCCCTGAGATCACACCAGCATTAGGGATGCAAAGATTTGAAAGGAAAATCACCTCCAAGAGGAAATCTGAAGCATCGTGGAGGCATAGCACCAGAGTTCCAACCCGCACCATGTTATTCATGTACGAGAACGTGATGAGTCCGATTGTGGCCAAATGATGGACGAACATGATCAGGAAGTCCTGGAAACAGGAAAACTACGAATGAAGACTCTTTGGCCATCACACAAATGCAAAAGTTTGGAACAGAGCCACCCAACTGAGTCACCGGGGTCCCAGGATTCTTTCGGTTCAGGGTCTGACTCCACAGCAAGGCCAGCTCATCACACTCCCACCGTCTCCACAAAAGCTTCCAAAAAGGTCTCTCAGCTTTGGTGCTGCTCAAGTCAGAGCTCTGCCTGCTCAGGGATCAGCACAGTCTCTCTGGCACACACACAACTATACCTGCAGACCCCATAGAAATGATTCAGACGACAAGATGACCCTTATTTTTGGCTCCTTGTGGTTTTACAGATACACTGCTCGTCCCCTCAGCTCCTGGCACACATTTAAGTGCTGTCAGTGACCAAACCCTGCCAGGGCAGAGCAGGCAGAGAACACCAGAAAGAACCAGAAGAACAAAAAATGTTTACAATGCCCAATATTCAGGGCTGGTTTGCACTTCAGCCCCCAGGTTCTTGTACCTCCCCCTGCTGCGCTGGGGAATGTCATCCACTTGATAAAGTCAAAATTAACCATTACAGAGTCCCAGAGGTTGTTCATCACTCCCTGTCTGCAGCTCCACTGTACTCCATAGTGCTTCACCTGCTAATATTTCAGCACAGAAAAAAGCCTGGCTAAATTTGGTTTTTTTAACAGCCAATGCAAAAATTGGGATAATTTGCTGCTTTGTGGCTCACCTCCGTGAGAGGTGGCTGAGGCTGTGGCACAGGGTGCCCAGAGAAGCTGTGGCTGCTCCATCCATGGAAGTGTCCAAGGCCAGGTTGGATGGGACTTGGAGCAACCTGGGACAGTGGAACTGGATGATCTTTAAGGTTCCTTCCAACCCAAACCATTCCATGGTTCTGTGACTCTCACCACTCAAGCAGTTTGGAGGAAAAGCTGACAAGGCTTTGTCAGCTTTTTCTGGTCAGCAGCACAAATTCCATGGCACATTTAATGCAGTTTATCAAGAATGGGAATGTCAGCTTGTTCCCCTGAGATCACACCAGCATTAGGGATGCAAAGATTTGAAAGGAAAATCACCTCCAAGAGGAAATCTGAAGCATCGTGGAGGCATAGCACCAGAGTTCCAACCCGCACCATGTTATTCATGTACGAGAACGTGATGAGTCCGATTGTGGCCAAATGATGGACGAACATGATCAGGAAGTCCTGGAAACAGGAAAACTACGAATGAAGACTCTTTGGCCATCACACAAATGCAAAAGTTTGGAACAGAGCCACCCAACTGAGTCACCGGGGTCCCAGGATTCTTTCGGTTCAGGGTCTGACTCCACAGCAAGCCCAGCTCATCACACTCCCACCGTCTCCACAAAAGCTTCCAAAAAGGTCTCTCAGCTTTGGTGCTGCTCAAGTCAGAGCTCTGCCTGCTCAGGGATCAGCACAGTCTCTCTGGCACACACACAACTATACCTGCAGACCCCATAGAAATGATTCAGACGACAAGATGACCCTTATTTTTGGCTCCTTGTGGTTTTACAGATACACTGCTCGTCCCCTCAGCTCCTGGCACACATTTAAGTGCTGTCAGTGACCAAACCCTGCCAGGGCAGAGCAGGCAGAGAACACCAGAAAGAACCAGAAGAACAAAAAATGTTTACAATGCCCAATATTCAGGGCTGGTTTGCACTTCAGCCCCCAGGTTCTTGTACCTCCCCCTGCTGCGCTGGGGAATGTCATCCACTTGATAAAGTCAAAATTAACCATTACAGAGTCCCAGAGGTTGTTCATCACTCCCTGTCTGCAGCTCCACTGTACTCCATAGTGCTTCACCTGCTAATATTTCAGCACAGAAAAAAGCCTGGCTAAATTTGGTTTTTTTAACAGCCAATGCAAAAATTGGGATAATTTGCTGCTTTGTGGCTCATGTAAAGGAAGCAATAAGCCAGGATTTACTGGGGACTGTTCTCCAACAGCAACAATAACCAAATCCTGGAACGCAGCGTGACAGAATTAGATCTGAGCAACTGCAACCACTCATCATCTGCTCCTCACACAGATGAGAAATTCCTTTCAAAACCCCATTTATTATTGCCTTAGCGTTTGCCATTTCCTCAGCAGCTTCAGCAAGTACTGCTTTGAGCAGCTCGTTTTCTTGCAAGCCTTCCAGTTAAATCTAATTTTGGGAATGATTTGTTAACTTTTGATTGGGAGGTATTGAGTGATGCTGTTCTTTCCCCTGGAAGGCGAAAGGAACTCAAGGATACCCAAGGCTGCAGGTCAGCCTTGCTCCCCTCTTTTTCCCAGGACTGCATCGTGCTTACTGGAGAGGGGAGGCTCACAAAGGTGTAAATGAAGAAAAAACATAGTTATCACTACATTTTGGCTTTGCTGGCCAGGCACACGCCCATTTTTTTGTTAGTCCTATCTATTTATTATTATTTTTATTATAGCTATTGCGTGGTTAATGCAATTCTGGTTCATCTCACCTTCCGTTTAATGTCTGTAAACTGAGAAAACATGAGGGACCAGTAGAAGGCCAGCTCCAAGACATAGTAATAATAAAGCCTGGATGTTAGAGGCTGGAAAACACACAGAGATAGCACAGTTACAAGACAAAGGAATTCAAAATTTACATTAAAATCACTTTTTTCCTTCCTCCTTTTCCAACCCACTTTGTTCCTCCAGAATAGCTGAGGCACAAGTTAAATCGTTCAGGTTTAATAAAAACAAGCTTAAGCAACAGGCATTTTACTCCAGGCTTACTCACACAAATATTATTGTGTTTGAGCTTTCTTCCAAAGGAGTAAATTCCCTTGTCAATATTTAAACAGACTGTGGGCCTCTATGCAGTAAATAAATAAATTACCACTATGATTTTATGCCTTTTTCTCCCACTTTTAATAATCTCAGCAGCAAGTAAACATAAAGTGACTATGAGTCAGATGTATCTGAGGAAACCTTGCTGTTGCCAAACCTAACCAGGATGTAAAGGCACAAAGAGTAAATGCCAGAGTTTTAATCCAGTATCAATAACAAAAATAAAAACTCTAATTGTCCAAAAAGTTGGAGTTTAGGAGGTGTTTCTCTCATACCTGGAAAGGGTAGTTGTACCAGCACTGTCGTGTGTCCCAAAACCAGGGTGCCTAAAGGAAACAGTAAGTTTTTATTATATAGAAATAAGAAGTTCTATGAAACCCCAGTTTGTACTGGGTGTTTTCCTCCCCAGCACCTAAAGGCACCTGACACTACAGCATTGCTTCACTGAAATTTTACCTTCATTCTGCCATTCAAACTACATTTATTGTAAAAAACCCTAGTGATTTAAAATCTAATTTGTGCTGCCAATGTGACTTCTGCTGCAATGGAAATTTCTAGAATAATCATACAGCTCTAATAATAACAAAGACCCAAGGAGATGAACCTGTATCCCTTCAAGAGGGAGAGAAGAAAAAAAAAGCAGCAGCTCTCCATAGCAAAAAAACCCAAACCCCACCTTGTTTCTTCCAACATTCTGGGGTAACACGACAAATAATTTTCTATTGTTTCCAAAATGACATATCTGTATAGAAGCTTCCCTAAAGTGTGTGGAAGGTCTTTAACAGAACTCCCAGGATCCCAAATCAGGGATCATTCAGCTGCAACCACACAGAACAACAACAGGGGTAACAGAGCAACTCACCGTCCAGAGAAACCTGATTCCATAAAAAAATATACTTAAATAAAATGTAAATCTCCACCTGGAAAAAGAAGTAAAAAATAAACTTAGGACATAGAAGCAGCTTCTGGTTAACATTTGTAAAGTTAATTGAAATAGTTGGGAGAACCCCCAAATCTGACACCTGAAAAGCTTTCACCCACCTTCATTTCTAAACATTTCAGGTCAGATAAACCTATTGAAGAGTTTTCACACCACCCATGAGCTTGCATCAACAGCCAAGTTTGAAATTCAGGGTGAACATGCATCATTCATATGCTTTAAGAGACAACAAGGTAACAACAAGCAAAGTTGTTGTTATCCAGAGGTATCCTAATGTATGTATTTGTCCCTCTTACCTTGTGGCTTTAAGTAGACAAAACCATACTGGGGGAAGAATTGAAAGTTACTGGAAAGGAAAGAAAGCAGCAGAGGAGAAATAAGTCAGGAAAAAATACTGAGGTTCTACAGCACTACAAAGAAAACTGCAGGAGCATGGGGGGAACAGGGAACAAAGAATGGACTGAACAGAGAAGAAAAGGAAGCCAAGGAGTGTCTGTAACTGGGAAAGCCAGAAGGTCGTTCCTGTGGGAACGGGAACGAGCTCTGGGCAGGAGCAGAGAGTGCAGGGGCGTTCCAGGGGATTTACACCCAGTGTGGGCACACGGGCACACAGAGGTGGGCATGGACACACACACATACACGTGTGTGCACAGAGACATGGGCATGGACACTCAAACACACACGTGTGCACACAGATATAGACATGGACACACACACCCGTGTGCACACAGATATAGACATGGACACACACACCCGTGTGCACACAGATATAGACATGGACACACACACCCGTGTGCACACAGATATAGACATGGACACACACACCCGTGTGCACACAGATATAGACATGGACACACACACCCGTGTGCACACAGATATAGACATGGACACACACACCCGTGTGCACACAGATATAGACATGGACACACACACCCGTGTGCACACAGATATAGACATGGACACACACACCCGTGTGCACACAGATATAGACATGGACACACACACCCGTGTGCACACAGATATAGACATGGACACACACACCCGTGTGCACACAGATATAGACATGGACACACACACCCGTGTGCACACAGATATAGACATGGACACACACACCCGTGTGCACACAGATATAGACATGGACACACACACCCGTGTGCACACAGATATAGACATGGACACACACACCCGTGTGCACACAGATATAGACATGGACACACACACCCGTGTGCACACAGATATAGACATGGACACACACACCCGTGTGCACACAGATATAGACATGGACACACACACCCGTGTGCACACAGACGTGGACATGGACACACACACACCCGTGTGCACACAGATATAGACATGGACACACACACACACACACGTGCACACAGACATGGACATGGACACACAAACACACCCGTGTGCACACAGACAGACATGGACACACACACACACGTGTGCACACAGACATAGACATGGACACACACACACACGCACACAGACGTGGGCATGGACACACACACACACCCGTGTGCACACAGACGTGGACATGGACACACACACACACACGTGTGCACACAGACGTGGACATGGACACACAAACACACACACGTGCACACAGACATAGACATGGGATGGACACACACGTGTGCACACAGACATGGACATGGACACAAACACACACATGTGTGCACACAGACATGGGCATGGGCACACAAACACACACACGTGTGCACACAGACAGACATGGGCATGGATACACAAACACACACGTGTGCACACAGACGTGGGCATGGACACACAGACACCCATGTGCACACAGACATGGGCACACAAACACACACACGTGTGCACACAGACATGGGCATGGGCACACAAACACACACACGTGTGCACACAGACATAGACATGGACACACAAACACACACCCGTGTGCACACAGACATGGGCATGGACACACACACACACACCCGTGTGCACACAGACGTGGACATGGACACACACACACACGTGTGCACACAGACATAGACATGGACACACACACACACACCCGTGTGCACACAGACGTGGGCATGGACACACACAAGTGTGTGCACACACATGGATATGGACACACATGAGCACACACACACGCTCTCAAGTGCCATGAAGGAGCTGGCCCAGCATCTAAAGCTGCTCAGCACTGACTCCTGTACCCCATTCTGGTCTCTCAGGCATGCCCACAAAATATTTTACAATTTTAATATTTTACAATTTTAAAACCTCCTTTAACTGCCCCCGTTTGCTTGTACACGGATTTCGGCCCTGGTCTGGCAGAGCAGCTGCCCCCAGGCCCAGCTAGAGGAGAACACACAGCCAGAGCTCTAAGATGAAGCCCCTCTGCACAAACATACATGCTCTCACAAAATTTAGTGAGGGTGGTGGGTTTGTCCTGGTTCCTCCGATGCCGAAACCAGCGCTGGATCTTTCGGACATCCCAGTCCAGCTGCTTGGACAAGCCTTCTAACCTTTTTCCATCTGGAGACTGAAGGAAAATGAAACAAATGTCATTTCTCCCACTCCTCAACCTACTTGCAGTCCTGCATTGTGACAGAAATAATGCACAGATAACAAAAAGCACTCCAGGAAGGGACCATAGAGAGTCTGGAAGCAAGAACCCATTGCCACAAATGGTCATTCAGGTTTAACCTTCATAAGCCACTAATTACTTAATTACTCAGAGTGGTTTTGGTTGAGCATTTCCTCACCTATTTCATCAGTTGACAGCACGTTAAGACAAAGAATGTGACTGTTCAGCGTTAATTTGGGGGGAGGAGCTGTAAAGTTTCCTGTCCTACCTTTTAAAGCTGCACAACAATTCAAGCAGCCCAGAACTCAGGAGGAGCAAAGCTGAAGATGTTTAAGGGTTGCTACTCACAGCAAGGACAGGGAAACTTTAAAGTAAGAGTTGGTTTAACACAGTAGATATTTGTATATTCCAAAAGGGCATTGTAGAAACTGTGGTATTTCTGTTATCAAAGTTTATAAATGAAAATATATTTGAACACTGAAACACTTCCATGACAAATATAGATGTAATATATCCCTGTTCTCCACCTGGGAACTCTACTGGGATTTTGTCTGAATGAACACAAATGGATTTATCAAAGTGAACCAAACCTGGTAACTCCCTCTACAATGGCCCAGGAGTGAGATAATTCAGACCAGCTCTGCCAGGGAGCTCTACCACTGAAAGATGATAAACACATTTTACTATTTGAGTTACATACAAACCACGAAAGCTACGCAGAATGCTGATTTAATACAAAATCATCAGTCTGTCCAGCTGAAAAACAAAATCAAGAGTAATTGGATTTTCAGCCTTGAGACCACGACTGCCCTGTCACTCCACCACACCACATCTCTTAGCACCTTCCTGGGATTTAATGGCTGGGGCACTGGGAAAGCACCTGCCTCCAAGGGGAATTCAGAGCTCCCAGCTCAGAGCAGCAGTGAAATCCTTCCCCTGCACCAGGGCCACCCCCAGCCTGACTCTCCAAACCCAACAGAAGCCACAGCACACTGGGACAGTGAAAGGTTTCGTAAGCCAGACAAATTCTGCACAGCCTGTGACACCTCCTGGGTTTTCTAAACATTAATTTCAAGGACATCCCCTACATTAAAGTTCTCCCAACAAAGGGCATCAGATTCTGGGGATTTTTCAGTTCACACGGCATTCCAAATGCCTCAAAACTTTAATGTTCCCACAAGGCAAGTTTTTTGAGGTTTTTATAGAATTTCCCTTTATCTGCTCCAGTAGATGAGGTTCAGCATCACCAAATCTCAACAGAAAACCTTCCATTTTGTTATCTTTAATGAAATTCTATTGCACTTATTCAATATTGAATAAAATACAGTGGGATTCTGTAATTCTGTAGTGGTGTAGGCCCGTGAGCTTAAGGGAAGGAAGGGCCAGGAAACGACCCAAAGAAACACCTCCTGCCACCATTAAATGTCCTGCCCTTCATCTGGACATACTTCATTGACTCAACACTTCCCTGAATAACCCACTTCCACTGATGACTGCTGTCTGGGTTCACAGTAAATGGTAAAAATGAGAGGAAGACATTCACAATAAAACCAGTAAAATCAGAAAAGGAACTGAGCTCAAGAAAAAGAGGAACACTTTCCCAATAAAAGTGGCAGATGCTGGGAAATCCCTTGTTAAACCAAGAATCCCCACGGTACAACTTGGACCAAAGGCAGGGAACCAAAGGAAGAAGCTCAGACCTGTCTACAAGGGGAACATTTGTATTCCAAAGATGGAAACACACATGGCTCAGCTGTACAGGGAATTTATTTTGCTACCACAAGGACATGCCAAAGGCAAAGTAAAACCAGAATGAGCCCACTCATGGATGCACAGTGTGAAATGTGCATCTCAAACCAGAAAAGTGGAAGCAAAAAGCCCCCCCCGTGACACTTCCAGGCCTCCATTCCCTTTGGAATGGAGGAGGAATTTGAAGCGTGACTCACCTTAGTGATGGATGTAAACACTTTCTCTAAAATTGCATTGGGCTGGGCTCTGTGAGGTCCACTGTCCTGAATGCCAAGGTTTATGGCACATGGCTTGGCAATAAACCTGCAAGAATTCCCCAGAAAGAGCTGGATTAAAACGAGACATTTATTTCCCTCCTTTGCCTGAATCACAAAGACCTGGATTTGTCACCAACTGCAAAACCTGGTGAAAAAGCTTTTGAAATCTCCACTCCACCAATTCCCAGGTGAAGAAATTTCTTTTATTAGTCCATATGGTAACTGCAGACAGCACATACTGTGCACATCAGAACGAAAAATTAAATCTTAATGCCCTTGGCTTGTAAGGATCCGAATGTGCTCCCCAGGGGGATTCTCATTCCTCAGCAATAAAACAACAGACTGATAGCAGTCTGCTGTGAACAGAAATGCTGGAGATGAAGCCCTAAAACAAAGTATCTTGTTTCCAAAACAGGCCTTGGTGTCACATAGCTCAGAAAAAAAGGGAAGTTCAAGTGACACAGCTCCCAAAAGAAACTTGGTTTTTTTAATTTTCTTTTTGTCTTTGGGAAAAATAAAGTGGCTTGTTTCCTTCAGGACAGAGAGGAAGATGCAAGTCCCCCAGTCTGAAAGATCCCTGATCTCGGGATCTCATCCATCCCACGTGCTCTGTGTATTCCAAACTGATTTAACTCTTCCTGGATTTTATAGGACAGACTCTGGAAACAAGCCTGGGTTTGCAGCTAAAACGAATTTAAACATGTTCAAAATTACCAGGTTTTGCTGCACGTTTGTCTCAGAATGGGCTCAGGGTTCCAAGAGAAATGTCTGCATTACCTGACATGTGAATTGTTCCTCTCCTGTTGGTGGGCAAAAGCGGGGGTTGAAGGAGCAATATTCAATATTTTTTTATCAGTTATTTTGAGAAAGAATCTGTTTCTCAAAACAATTTTGAAAAGGACATAACATTTGTACCATTAAAAACCATTTTGCTTTCAAAAAGAGATTGTTTCAGAGAGAGCTAAGCCGAAATTACACATATTTAGGAGCCTCCCAGTGCCATCAAGCAGAAAATGCTGCTTTTTCCAACCACAATCATTATGATTTCTCCTTGTGTTTAAAAGGAAAGATTAAAATTCAGGAGAATCGCGGCTCTAAATGCTCCAACAGCAATTATTCTCAGGAATACTCACTTAGTGCTTCAGGAACAAATATCTGTGGCTGTGTTTAAGAACAGTCCCAGGTTGTGGGGTTTTCCCTTGAGGAATTACAGATCATCTTGTGACTGATCCCAAAGGAACACCCAGCTCTCAGAAAACACTAAACAAATGACAGACACTGCAGGCCCAGGCTTCCCGGTCTGCCCCAGTTCTTCATGTCTCTACCCAGCATCCCAGAGGTTGAAAAATCCCTCCAGGACCACCGAGTCCAAGCTGTGCCAAATCCCCACCTTGTCCCCAGCCCAGAGCGCTGAGTGCCACGTCCAGGCCTCCCTTGGACACCTCCAGGAATGGGGACTCCAAACCTCCCTGGGCAGCACTTTCCAAGGCCTGACCACCCTTTTCATGAAGAAATTCCTCCTGATGCCCAACCTGACCCCTCTGCCAGGGAGCTGTGCAGAGCCAGAAGGTCCCCCCTGAGCCTCCTTTTCTCCAGGCTGAGCCCCGCTGCTCCCTCAGCCTCTCTTTGTGCTCCAGACCCTTCCCAGATCTGCTCCCATCTCTGGACACGCTAAACTACATTTCAACACCCACAGCTTTAAAAAAAAAATAATTAAAAAATAAAAAAGGAAGGAGTGATTTCCTTTGAGCTTGGCTCCAAAGGCTCACAGCTTCCGCCATAATCCAGACCACCAGCCAGAAATCGCGTCCTGATGTTATGAAACATTTGGCAAGACCCCCACAAAAATGTAAAGTATTAAAAAAATATATAAAGTATTGAACATCTTTATACTCTGCTTTCCTACAGGATGTACCACAAGTGCAGCACAGAAGTTCACATGTGCAATTACAGGATTACAAATAGTTTTATTTCATTTTCTGGGACACAGTGCTAAACAGCTCTACTAACAAAAAAACCCCACCAAACCTGGCCTGAAGGTACTCAGTTTGGATGGTTACCTCATATCAGAGAGGAAACCGAAAAAATCTAAAAATCTGCACATTCACAGAATCCCATGGAATAGCTGGGGTTGGAAGGCACCTCTGGAAATCATCTACTCCAACCCTCTAACAAGACAGGATCAGCTAGAGCAGATTAATTTAATTAATTTATTATCATTAGGGTCTTCTTTTGGCTTAAAAACAAGTAAAGAGGACAAGGAATGATTAGGAAAGCGCACAGTGATCCATACAAAGTCTGGGCATTATTGTAGAACGCAAAAGGAAAGAAGAAACAGATTCTGCCCAGGAAAACAAAAGAAATAAGGCAAACAAAACTCAAAACTTTACAGGAAACTGGTCCTCAGCACTAGGCCTACTTCACTGAGAGGCTTCAGGATAAATAGGGTGTTTCCAGAAATCAGGAGGAGGGGAAAATAAAAATCAAAAGGAAGGCACAGGCTATGGACACTGCCCAGGGCTCAAGCACCTGGTGAAAAAGAGCAACCCAGAACCCAGAGACATTTACAGGGGCACTGAAAGTGCCAGACACCAACAGACAGACACTGGAAAAGGGACGTGGTCCCAGTCACAAAAATGGGAAGGAAAAGGACTGCATGGATTTCCCCACTTTTAAGGAAGTCTGACCCAGTCATAATGGAGCTTCTGGAGCTCCTCAAGCTCCAGGCAGGTGATGCCTGGCCTTCCATGGGGCTCCTGACCAGATGGGGATTCACCTGGACAACGCTCCTGAGTCCACTCCACAGCCACAGTGCAACTGCTTGGACCACTTGCAGGTGGAATGTGAAGTGAATGGTCAATCCTGTGCTCAGCCAGGAAAGTCCCAAGCTGACCTGCTATTTAGGTAAACTCACCAAGGTAAACTCACACTTTAAACTGCTGTGGCACTTCAAGTTTTTGGTCCCAGAGCAGATTTTCAGATGTGTTTTGCACTGGATCCTACAGTGACAAAGTTCCGCACAACCCCCAAAATAGGAAAAAATACTGCCCAGACAGTAGAATTTCCATTCTTGGGGATATTCAAACTGAACAGCAGAAGACCACAGGCGACCTGAGTTGTCTGAATGCCGGCCTTGCTTTGAGGAGAGGATTGGATGAGGTGGCCTTGGAAGGTCCCTTTTAATCTAAATGATTTTATGATTGCACAGAAATCTTAACAGCAACAAACTATACCCAAGGTCAACCTACTGCCACACCTTCCAGCAAGAAATTATCATCACATCAACACTTCTGTTAAACTTTTATCAACAGAGATCAGCTCACACCTGAGCCTTTTTCACACTAATTGTTAATGCAGACTGATTTTAAAACCAACACCTTTTCAAGTCCACAGACTCATACGTTATAACAAATAGTTCTCAGGCATGTTGTGCTTCACAAAAAGGCACAATCTGTTTTTATGGAACATTCCAGTTTGGCTGGTGACTCTCTATTACAGCTCTGAAAGGAAGAACAATCTCCAAAGTGAGATTTATTAAATGTGCGCTCGTTGAGTTTGTATTTCCATCATCTCTCAATTTCATTGTGTTAAGATTTAACCACCTCATTCCACAATAGACCTGATGAAGTAACATCTCAAATCATCTTTTTCTCCCCCTCCCTAGCTGGAGCACAAGCTGCAGATCCTTCCTCAGACCTGTCCAGTAACACCCACAGCTGGTTCCAAAGAGTGTTCCAGTACAGCTAGAAAACACCACATCCAGGTTTTTGCAGATACCTGGGATTTTTTTTTTCTTTTGTGCCTGCAGTGAGACAAGATGTGCAAGGAGAAATACTGAAAAGGATAATCAAGGATAAAAAATATAAACCCAAATTTATGGGCAGAAGTCTTTCTTTTTGCTGACTGGACAAAAATCCTCACCCTGCCACTGTCTTTACCTTCCTGTACAAGTCCTGCCTCATCCCTACAGTCAGAAACTGCCCACAGACAGCTAAACTAATGATTATTTTGTCAATGGTATGATGCAAAAGGTAATTTTCAGTGGAATTCTAACTAACAGAAATGTGTCAGTGTTACAAGTGCTGTAGCACAAAGCACTTCCTCACACTGAGGAGCTACAAAAGGAGAGAGAAAAGAAGCAGCTAAACTAAAAGAGCTGCATGAGTCTGCAATTCAAATTCTGAGTCACCAAGTCCAACTGCCAAATGTGTGTCAAGAAAGACATTTGACACAAAAATCAAAGCCTGAATTGGGATGAATGCACCACAGGAGTTTATTGAGATAAAGCTGAACTTTAACGACATGTTCAAAGTGGATGGAGGAAACAGAAAGGAGTTTATTCAAAGATATGTACTTTTAAAATAAACACACTAAAAACTGCCTGGGATGTGCTGTCACAAATTGCTTTTACTTTGGGATACCACCGAGACACAGCTGAGATCAGGAACAACCCCCTCAGGAACCAGACCTCGGCCTCTGAGTTTTGCTCTGCAGGCTCAGGAGTTAAATCATCATTTGACTCCACCCTAAATTAACACCACAAAAGAAATTTCATAAACCAGGGAGACACTATCAGGACAAAGTAAATGCTGTCTGGAGGACTGTGCCATTAGGTGTAGTAGGATGCGCTGCATGTCCCCCAACAACTCCAGGAAAAGAGAATATTCTGCACCTCTTCCCCAGACTGACACCTGGACTAAGGACCTCCCTATAACATCCTTTTCAGGGTTGTGTCTCACAACCTCCTTTCCTTATGTACTGGCAAGTACCAAGGTTTGGCCAGAACCAGCAGCACACCAAGCTGAGATGGGAGTGTTATGTGTGTTCCTGGGTCCTCTGCACTGGTCTTCTGAGGCCTTTTTTCCCCTAAGGGCAGAAAGATAGGATGGGGAAGAAAGAGCCTCTCAAGTTTCTTTCCTGTCTGCTGACCTGCTTCATTTTCCTCCATATTTGCCATCTTTTTACTTCATCCCAACCACTTCTTCTTAATTTCTGAAGGCTCAGGAAAATTCACACCTCTTAAAGAAAACCCACAGAAAAAAACCCAACTCAATTCCCACTCACTTTAATCCCGCAGCCCTTTTCATGCTTAGAAATACCTATGGAATCACAGAATGGTTTGGGTTGGAAAGGACCTTAAAGTTTATCCAGTCCCACCCCTACCATGAGCAGAGACACTTTCCACTAATCCAGGTTACTCCAAGCCCATCCAACCTGGCCAACTTCTGCCCTTTCAAAGCAGAAATTTAAGATTAGATCAATGTTTAATGAACCACCTGAACAGCAATACAGAGTGTCTTGGTCCGTTTCACCTAAGGGTTTCCTAAGTAAGCCGCTTTACTAATTAATATCTCTGCCACCCACACACTGCTGTGGGAGAACCGCACCACACGCAGATCTACCTCTGCCCCAGGGCTAAGTTCGCATGTTTATGGATGCCCAGGTAAATGAGGAATCCCGTATTACACCTGTTTATGGGCAGAGATGACGATCCGCACTCACATCCATCGTGCCTGAGACGAGGGACAGCCACAAAGTATTTAATGATACATCGGGCCATGTCAGCCCTATTTCCTCATCCAGGAACTCAGGGAAAGTACAATAAAGCACACACGGAAGCCAAGTGCGGAGCAG
>NW_008237401.1:304569-304800 GCF_000691975.1 Corvus brachyrhynchos
GCAGGAATGAAAGTGAATTCCTATATAAAACACGGCATTTCTCGTGCACTACCTCAGCACCGCCAGACTGGAAGGGCCTCTCGTTATCCAGACCCAGGGCAGCGGAGCCCCACGGGCTAGTGCATGTCACGACAGACACGGCTCCCCCGACAGATTCCCGATTACACAATGTCTCCTTTCCACACACGAAGGGCCTCGCGGAGGCCCCGAAGGATGCGGGGGAGCCCCCTC
>NW_008237401.1:305593-330857 GCF_000691975.1 Corvus brachyrhynchos
CGTTCCCGCCGGCGCGGGGCGCGCGGGCTCGTGAGGGAGAAGCGCGCGGGCTCGTGAGGGAGAAGCGCGCGCACGGTGCCGCCATCGCCTCGGCGCTCCCTGAGGGGACAGAACTAGAGTGACAGTAAAGAGTCACAGAAAACACGGCGAGAGAGTCACAGAGCCACTGAGCCACAGAATATCCTGAGGTGGAAGGGACCCGCAAGGATCGCCAAAGTCCGACTCCCCCTGCACTGGACACCCCAACAATCCCACCGTGACAAGGCCGTAACGTTGATGCTTCACGCACTGCTGAGCCCTCGGGATTTCTACAAGCAGAGAGGACTTCTAACTGGTAAAAGTCCTCAAGGCAGCAAGACAGGGCAGTAAACGATCCATCGTTAGTGTAATGTCTCTTTTGGCACCTGTCCAGTGGAGAACAGATTAAATGGCCCATTAAGCACTCAAATACTATGATAACTAATAGATTCAAGGATAGACTAATTTATGATCTATTCACCTGGGATATTTTTTAATCAATTACTTCATTTAGAAGTACCCTGTGTGCTAATTTCTCCTTGAAGATGTTCAGCTGGTCTCAGTGACCAGGTGTGGGTCCCTGTATGTCAGAGACTCACAGATGCCTCAGATTTAACTAGAATTAATGATTTTCTGATTACAGTCTCTGGTAAGTGCAGCCAATATTGCTTTGGTATCACATAACCAGGAAGACACTGTAAAATTCAATTGCGTTTCCTAAGAAACAAGCAGTTGGCATATTCCGTAAATCCAAGTCCACGACAAATAGTCTTCCCTCCCTTTTCAAACAGCACAATTTCCAGTCAGAGAGATCTCTGGTTGCTTAGCAATTTGAGGAAATCTGATACTAAATGGATTTTGTTAGGAACAGAGAAAGGTGACAGAAAGCAACTTGGATTTGTGCCTCAGCTTTTTTAGCTTTTTCTCTGTACAAAGCAAGTCTTACTTCCCCATCTAAAAGAAAGGAAAATGAGCACTAGGTTGTGGAACTGCTAACACCTTCCAACTAGGCAGCAGGCTTTTCCCTTCTCCTTCCCAATATCCATGTCATACACATGAGCATTTCCTCACGCTGCTGCAGAACTTTCACTGCATTGCTTCTGGCTCTTATACCTCTATCCCAACCAAACCCATCTCAGGCTCAAGTGACAGTAACTTAAATAAAAAGCAGCTGATAGGAAGAGGGGAAAAAAACCTCAGTTGTCCTCAGCTGTCCTCGAGAGCCACCTGGAGCCAGAAATGGAAGTGAAAAATCCCTGCATGTCCTTATTTCTTTTGCCAGTCCTGTTCTAATCCCTCTTCCACACGCTCTTCAGTCTGAGAGCAGAAACTGCTCATTTGAGTCAAGCAGGAAACCACGGACACACAGTGTCACCTAGTGGGGCACCAGAGCCAGCCCGGGCTGGCTTCCAGTAGAAGCACGGGGAATTCACCCATCTTTTCCCCTCCATTTTTATAGATGGAGAGCAGCCCTGGGGAGAAGGGTTTTCGGTGCTGGTGGAGGAGAGCTGGACGTGCCCCAGGAACCCCCTGAGCCTGGGCTGAGGCCCCTCTGTCCTGCTCAGGTGAGACCCCACCTGCAGAGCTGCCTCCAGGCTGGAGAAGAGAAGCTTTGGGGGGAATCTAATTGTGGCCATCCAGTGCCTGAAGGAGCTGCAGGAAAGATGGAGAGAGACCTTTTACATGGGCCTGGAGTGCCAGGACAAGGGGTAATGGCTTCAAACTGCCAGAGGGCAGGGATGGATGGGATATTGGGAAAGAATTCCTCCCTGGGAGGGTGGTAGGTCATTGGGATGGATTTCCCAGAGGATGCCCTGGATCCCTGGAAGTGTCCAAGGCCAGGTTGGACAGGGCTTGGAGCAACCAGGTCTAGTGGAAGGTGTCCTTGCCATGGCAGGGGATGGAACGGGATGAGGTTTAAGGTCCCCCTCAACCCAAACCATCCCATGATTTCATGACAATTCTTTAAACACTGCCTCTTTGTGCAACAAGATGAATGCAGACTTCAATTATAGTGGAAACGACCAAACTTTATTGAAGGTTTTGTCGTTAGCAGAACTGTTAAGAAAGCAGAATATTTTACACCTCAAGAATTGTTAAGATCTAATTCTCTTGAGAATACAGTACAAATGAAAGCTAATAAAAAAAAAAAGGGCCTCCTCCCCCCATTAAGATTTTATTATTTGTAAAATAATGAAGTCAAATTAAAAAATGTTCTAATCTTCAACACTGGCAATTGGAAAAGTGTCACTGATTCCAGAGATTTTTGCAATGCAGCACAATTTCACAGCTGTAAGGAAAAGATTTATGGCAGCTTGATACAAGTAGGATTTCAGAGTTGTCAAAAGGCCTTAAGAATCTTATCTGCAGTTTTAAATGATGATGAAGAACTCCAAGTAAAAAAAGAAATGACAACAAAAACAAAACGAACAAAAAACTCCACTTCAAATGCGTGTGAAATGCAGAAGTAATGCCCTGCGGGCTGCTCCAAAGCGTTCACTTGTCTTTTGCAGAGACCTGGCAGCCAGCACAGCTCCTGGGAAAGCACTGAAATACACATGGTCCAGCAACGGGCACCATTCCAGTTGTGCAGGGACTCCTCAACCGATCACAGGCAGGTTTGAGACAGAAATTCACACTGCACTCAGTTTAGGATGCTTTAGTTGTTGGACTCTACACACAGAAATGTTTTTATTATTAAAAAAAAAGCCCAGTTGTGCCCTTTCCATGTATTAAAGTGCATTAAGTGACCATTTTAAAGCAGGCCAGGAAGTCCCTTTGAAGTTGGTCCCTAAGCACTGCAGTAGCATTTGTAGTGGTTACAGGTGGTGTGTTCCAGAGGCCCTGTCCCACACCACCACGGCAAGTGCAGTGGAATTCCATAAATTGTTAGTGAAATACCTATTGAAGCTCAAAGGGATAAGACAGCAGAGAACAGCTCTGTTCTCGTGCTGGGGACAGACACTACCTGCTGAAGCCATCCCACAGCCAGACGCTTGTTCCATGCACCTAAAGAATTTGCAGGCTTCCAGAGTTTTCTAGCTGAGATAATTTGTACGCAGATTCCCTTAACGCCGATGTGCAGTGCAGCATCACTTCATCCAGGAGAGCTGTTCGTTAAAGCTAAAAATACCCATTTCAAAAGGCCCAGCACCTTGCAGCGAGTTTTCTAGTAAAAGGCCAGTTTATTCTTCATCATCATCTTCATAGTAGCGATTCCTTTTGATCTGTTCTTCCACAGATAGATCTTCCACGTCTTCACCCTCCCAAAACCCAACGTCTTGGGATTTGCGATTCTGGTTTGGACATGATTCCTTAGCAGTCACGACATTGGCTAAGCTGGAATGTTTAGGAGAATTTGGTTCAAGGAGTTCTTCCTTTGGAATTTCTGGCTCCTCCGTAGCATGTTCTTCCTCATCTGTGTCTGCATTCACCTGGCCATTCTCTACAACGTTATGCTCTACTGTTTTGACACCAGACAATTCCCGTTCTTCCTCCACATTTTTCTCCCCAACGTCCTGGATGTTCCTATGCTCAACCTTCTTTTCCTTTTCCTTTTTCTGTATGACAACCTCTCTCTCCAGTTCCTCACTCCTTTTCAAGGTATCTCTCTCTGCCTTAGAAGGAGACAGTGAATTCTCTGTTTTATGGCCTTTAACAGATATTGTTCTAAATGAGGCTGCGACAGTAAAGGGGCGACTTCGCTCCTTCAGCGAGGAAGATCTTCTTAACTTTTTGAGATCCAGATCCACATCCTCCTGCACATCTGGCTTGGAAATCTCTTCTTCTGGAGGCCACTTGGGTTTAAGTACTTTGATGCCCTCATCTAAGGCACTTCCTTGGATACTTTGGTCAGATGGAGGTGGCCAGGCAATCCTGAGCTTTTTTGTTTCCGCTGGTCTTTCTTCTCTTTCAGGAACAGCTGAAGCTTTTGCTTCCATACTTGCTGCCAGAACTCCCACTTTTGCAATCGGGGCATCCTCTACTCCTGGGCTTTGTGGAGTTTCTGGTGCATTTACACCATGGACGGTTTTCTCCAGGGATTCTTCACATTCAGCTTTACCTGCCCACAATTCCTTATGCTGTTTGTGTCCAAAGCCCTCATCGTAATTGCCTTTGGACTTGAAGAGCTGATTGAAGTGAGGCTTGCAGTAGATGTTCCCACGCAGAGACGCGTACGTCCCGAGGCTGTTCAGGAAACACAGGTCAAACGTTAGAGCTCAGGGCCACTGACACGGGTGTCTATTTTAGTTGTGTTACAGAAGAGATTCAATTTCAGTCTTCCACACATTCAGAAAAACAAGCTTACAGCCCTCAGGGTTTGTATGGCTCTTTCTAGGAATTCTTTATAAAGCCGGACATTATATTTTTCCCCACATAAAATTACATTAAGAGTTTAAAAATGGCATCAAGTGCACCAGGCACTGGCAGAACTAGGCCTGCGTTACCTCTCCTACACGCCTGCACAAATCACTGGATTATGGTGACTTCCAGCTCAGCTAGGCCTGAGCAGCACCTTCCTCAGCTGCAAGAGGAAAATACACTTCCCAGAGGGCAGCCAAGGGAGCAGTGCAGGTACCTGAGTTTGCTGTTGCAATACGAACAGCGGAAGCAGCTGATGTGAAACACCTGCTGGTTGGCAAAGAGCCTTTCCATGGGGTACACGGTCTTCTGACACCCAACACAGGTTTCCTTCATTGGCAACTGGAATTTCTACAGGGGGAAGAGAAAGTTTGTTAACGGGAAAACACATCAACTGCTGGGGACTTGGCAAGAGTTCATGCACAGCTTCCTGAGCTCTCAAGAACTGCAGAGAGTCACTCTCTAATTATGGTGCAGCGGGGTCTGGTGGGCAGCAAGAAGCTATGACAGGCCCATGGGATTGCTGTGGCTTGACAGGGAGCCAAGATTTCACCCCAGTGAATCCCACAGCTGAAGCATCACATGCTGAGCAATGGTTGGGAAAGAACAATGAGAGCACTAAAACTGAGCCAGTTCCCCAAAGCTGTCTCGTTCCTGCAGCCCCAGTTTTTATTGACAGGAGATTGATGAAACATTCCAGTTGATTACAGTCAGTGTGAGACATACCAAAATAATAAAAACCATGCAGAAAAAGAGAATCTCGAAATGGTTTGGGTTGGAAAGGACCTTGAAGGTCATCTAGTTCCAATCCCCTGCTACGGCCAGGGACACTGTCCACCAGAAGAACTGAAATAGCCTCAAAAAGTGCAGGGTGGGAGAGGAAAGAGGTGAAACAGGCTGCTCAGTGGTTTGAAATTATCCATTTTTGTTAAATCTTTCCTCTCAAAGAGGAGGAAATAGTCTCAGCACCGATACAACAGCAGGAAACACTCCTGACTTCACTTGTAAACAATTCCAGCTCTATCCCAAAGAAACTACACTCAGATTTCAGGACTTGCAGCCCCCCAAACTTGCTCAAGATTCAAAGTGAGCAGAGCTTTGAGGTTAAACAGCTAAAATTCTTATGTGCTTACTGAATTTCCTGAGGGGTTAGTGCAAGGATAAACTTGAGCACTGAGGAGTCGAGTGTCACTGCTGTGCAGCAACGATCGCGTGTTAGTTTTTCAACAGCATCAAGGAAGCAAGAACATTGTCCATGAGAAAAGGTCACTGGATGCCATTTACTCCTTGAAATCTATTAACACTGGCCAATGGGGAGGACACTTTACAGGATAAATTAAATAACACAACACTGGCATTTTGAGGCTCCATGTTGATTACAAATGATTTAGCAGCCCAGGCTCCACTCTGAAGTCTGCACAGACATACTTATAGTGTGGCTTTTCCGTGGGAAAGAATTACCTGCTACAAACTTACAAAAAGCTTTACGGAAAAATCTGATGGCTAAAGAAAAAACAGGAAGGTCAAAGGAAGACATAATCACAGAAATTTATTTATAACAGTCTAGAAACAATGGTTAGGAATGAAAGTTCCAGTGTGTAAGGGCAGATTGCTGAAGATGGAGCCAGCTCAAGTCATTTTGTCACCACCATAAAGTTTGCTGCCAATTTAATTCCATTTTAATATGTATTTCAGGGTTTCCAGGCATTGCTTGAAGTTACAGTAGATTAAAGTTCCAGTGATGACAGCTTCACTAACAAAATTCGGAATTCCTTTTGAAAAAGAATCCAAAGTTTCTAGGTGCTGCCTAAACTCTGAATCTCGAGTCACTAAATGAAATCTCAAAAAAAAAGAGATTTAGTGATGCAAACAAAAATCTCATCACCTGTGCTTGCCACATGGAGCAAGGCAGTAACAATTTGCTTGCCCATCAAAACGTTTTCTCCCTGAAAGCTCAGTGAGCTCAATGATGGCATTGGTTTTGCATGGTGACACAACAGTGCTGGCATGGGCTTCTGCAATCACATCCCCATCCAAGGAGAGGAACTTACTTGCATACAATGAGCCCTATGTCTGTGGAGAGGCGTTTTGGGCTGTGAAGAGACAGAAATTCCTTTCCAGGACACTACAAATAGGAGCTACAGGAGGAAGATGAGGCCCAGTAAGTATAAAAAGGACTTGAGAGAAAGCTGAGAGTTGAGCTCACATTAGGAGGGAAGCAGAAGGCAGGAGGAGAGGTTAGGAACCAAGAACAGGAGACAGAAGCTGGAAGAGACAAATAGGAACCTTGCATGAATAAACAGCAGCTTCTATCTCACAGTGCAGCATCTAAAGCAGTAACTGGGCAAAAGGCTAAAATGGTTTTGATAATATCAAGAGAGAGCAGAGAGCACCAGGACATGCACGTTGTGTGTCACAGACTGGGATCACACAACTCTCACTGGCAGCTCAAGTTTCCCATACTGGCATTTCTTCCCTGGCACACTGGGAAGCCACATCTCCCCAGTCTCCGAGCTCAGGGCTGTTCCTCCCAAAGATGGGGAAAACAACAAAAGCCCAGTTGTTTCCTCAGGAGTGAGCCAGGAAGTGTCTGGCAGCCGAGGGAATCAGCATCCCAACCCCAAACAACACATGTGATGAGCAAGTACAGCCTGACCGAACCATCCAGCACTGCCATTTGTTATCTAATCAGATTAGCAACTACATCCCTGTCCCAAAGTTCTCCATCTGCTTTTTCGCTCCCTAAAGAAACTGTAACATCAAAGACTCATTACTCAGAAAGCCATACTTATTTTTATGGAGTCAGGCACCACAGTGCCCTCACTATAAAGTTACTACCAGTTGCAGTTACCTTGGGAACAGCTGGAAGAGGAGCAAAGCAAAGTCCCAGACTGATAAAAGCTCTGGAGATCAGTACCAGGACCTCATCTGAGACCATCCTCTGCTCGAGCCCTTCTGCCACACTGAAGAGAAGCAGCCCCTCTGTCGCAGGGGTGTAACAGCAACAAGCAACTCCCCCCCAGTCTGTGGGGAAAACCTGACCGTTCTGAGGTGCTTTCCCACCCCGAATTAAAGTGCCCTCACAATCACACTCTGATGAGGATGGAGCAGGTATTGATCCAGTTACTGCCAGACCTTTATGCTTAAGCACGTTTAGGCTTTTCAGTATTAAATAGGGACAACAGTTGGTTTTAACCTTCACCAGTGCTTGAGACTAAAGAGCTGCGTTACCTTCACAGCTTTCGGTGGGGAGGCCTCTGTCTGCCCAGCTGCTTTAGCACCAAGGTTCTGCTGCTTTGAGCTGACATGTTTCTGAGCTTCTGCCTCGCTCTCCGACTGTCCAACTGAGGAGCAGAGGAGGGAGAAAAGACAATTACAATGGCGTTAAACCGTGGGCAGCTTATGCTCACAAGACCCACCAGAGTATCAGTTCAAGTTAAACAGTGAGGGAGCTACATTTAGAAGTGTTCAATCAGGGCAACAGGAGTTAGAGATGTTTTAAAATTACAGCTGCAAATGAACTTCTAAACAGGAAAGCAATTCTTGTAAAGTCTGTGTTAGGCACAGGACAGATTTTTAGTACAAGACAGTTTTTATTAATTAATCATTTGATAGGGCTCACCATGGCCATCCTCCAGCAGACCAGAGTGCAAAGACAAGCTGTTCTCACCTACAGAAACCTGCAAGAGAAAATGAGACAATGAGAACCTCTGACCTTCTGAGATCTGAACAATCATGGCCCCAGGAAGGCACCAGGCAGTTTGAGCACCGAGACAGGGAGAGACCTGAGGGGCTCAGGAAAGGACTCCTTGTTTTTGAGGCACAAAAGGCTCCAGCTGATGGTCAAGAGAGTCCTGGCTATAAAGCAGACACCCTCACAGGGTTCACACACAAACATCAGATTTCTGTTTCTTTGTACACCTTTATTAACCCTCAAATCTTGGTTGATTTGCTGAGGTTCCTCCCAGGTTTTCTCTCTTACAAATCCCTTGACCCCAAGCAGCACATTTACTGGAAATCTCATGGCTCCCTCCAACATTTGACCAATCTCTGACACTTAAACATTCAGCAGAGACTGTGCTCTTGGGAAAAAAAAAAACAAAACACCAAAACAAACCCCAAAATAAAAAAGAACATCTGAATTAAAAAAAAAAAACAAACAAGTTCGTAATTAAAAAAGATTAAAAACTGGAGAAACTGGATCTAAACCAGTTTCAAATACTAAACAGAATCACAGCATTGTTTAGTTTGGAAAAGACCTTTAAGATCATCAAGTGCAACCATGAACAAAACATGCTACAGATAAAGCTCTTGACATATAACTCCTTATTAAACTTGGCACTATTGCTATTTAATCACTGAGGAACTAAAGTACTGTAAACAAGATTAACTGCAAATCATCACTAATTCACCTTAATGATTGAAAAGTCCGTTGCGAGCAACCGAAATTTGTAAATTAACGAGGTAACGAGGAGGCAAGTTACACGTATTAACATCCTCTGGTCTGCTGAAAACAGAGCTGTACCCCACTGTCCTGGGCAGAGCATGAACATGTTCTGAGACTGCTGAAGCCACACACGTCTGGCTACTGAATGTGCCACGGGTGCAGTGTGAAAAATGACAGAGTGAAGTGTCTTTTGTTTCCTTTTTGCCAGAGGATTCCCATTTCTGACATTAACGACAAGCAGCTTTAATTAGGCTCATTTCCAAGTTCACCACATCCCTTCCAAAGGACAATCCTGGCTCCCAAACAATGCTCTATTCAGGTTCTCGTTGCACCTGGACACCTCAACAAGTAACTCTGCAATTACAGCTGAATACAAGAAATTTTATTCAAATCTTCCATTCACAACAGGGAGATACTCTGATTTAACAGGTGGTCTTTTAATTAACTCACCTTGGAGCAGGAAGCAGCCTCCACCAGTCAGACATGAAGCTGCTCAGCTGTCTCTGAGGAACAGCTGAAAGCAAAGATTTGGCCCCTTGCCCAAGGAAGGCTGAAAAGCTCTAAAAGCCCTCCTGGCATTAAGCTGCCACGTGTTCAGCCTGGATGGAATACACAGTACCCCAATTATTATTCAGCTACTTTTATCCCGTCTGCTGTCCCCAGTTCAGGGAACAAATGCTTGAGTCCAGTTTACAGAGTCTCAATTTATAGCTGAAGCTCAAAACCAGGAACAAACCCAAACTGCCATTCCCAGTTACCCTAAAATTTAGCCACTAAATGCAGAAGAAACAGTGATAAACTCCTTTTACTTGGGTCATATAAAGTTGCTTATGGGGTTTTTTTTTAAATTGGTGTGGATTTTTTCATTTATAAAAAACCCACCATAAAACAAACCTACCAATACAGAAAAACTCTCCCAGAAAACTTCTCTAGACATTCTCTTCCACAGACACTTGCTGGCTTATAATTCAGAGACAGACTAAAAAAAAATTTTAAAAAAATCAGGAATTTTGCAGCATGTAACTAATCTGCATCAGCTGCTCATGTTCGATTCCCAGATGGCATGTGGGACACGGAACCAGTGTATCAGCTGTGCTTCCACAGCCAGTTCCACTTAAAACAAAGCCCTTGATCTCCACCAGAACGGACATCTTACCTTCTCCCCATCCTGACAGGAATTGGAGTCCTCAATTGGTGCCAGATTCTCCTTCTGCCCAGATTTGTAATTCTTGAGTTCACTCTCACTGGCTTGAATCTCACTCTATAGGACAAAGCACTGGAAAGGTGACAAGTTCTTTTCTCCTAAGAAAATATGTGCTTTCTATTTTTCTTGAAATGTTTTAAAAACTGTTTTTTGAGTACATGGAGTGATAACTAAAGGAAGGGCCATAAAAATGTATAAACACTTGTTAAGTGACATATTCTAGTGAGGGAACAGGATTGGGCTGTAGAATTTTACTGTGCTCTAAGGAGGTAATGCCAGCGTTTTCCTGAACAACCCTTTTCTTCCAAATTCCTGTTTAAAATCAACTCCTAAATATTCCCTGCTCAATCCACATCTCCCTTTTCAAGAAATGTTAACTTTTCACTTGGAATGACAAGTATTTCCAGACAAGCATTGCCTAAAGTACAGTGTCATTCCTAAATACAATTTGACATAAAAGCAAATCCCACATTTGCTTCAATTCTAGTCAAAACCCTGACTCTGTTTTCCTGAGATTTTTGTTCTTAATAGACTGACTTAAGACTTTCACAGAAGGATCTTTCAGACTTTAAAACCAATAAAATCCAGTGAAACCTCGTGTTTCTTTCATTGCCACAGGACACAAGATCATTGGAAGCCTCGTGCTTTTCACAAGGCATCTTCTCTATGACATGAAAGACGAAGAGCCACATGCCAGCACCAGTGTCTTCCTGCACTTGGACACAAGTCTCCACAAAACCAACCACATCCAAGAGGTTTGTAACCGAATGTTGGCATTTTCGTGTTTAGATCTCTGTATCTGCTGCCCAGCACCTTTCCCTCCCCTTCCTGCATCCCTTGCAACACTGATTGTTCCTCACCCCTGCTCGAACCAAGTGTGCATCAGTTTTAATCCAGGCCTCATTACACCACAATGCCCCAAAATAGTTGATCCCAAGACAGATTCTGGCTTTCCTTTGTAGCCCAGATGTGAGAAGGGCAGCACAAACACCACACTTCCATATCAAGAAAGCCCTGGTTGCTTTGCTAGCAGGGGAGGAAAAGATCCAAAGGTTAGGGCTGCTGTTGGAACAGTGGCTCTGCAAACGGGAGCCCCTGTCTGCTCTATCTTACGCTGCCCTCGTCCAAGTGCCAGGTCAAAATGAGAAGAGATTGTGCCCAAATGGGGCATCCTGAGAGCATCAGGGTGGACTGACACTAAACCAAGAGCATTGGGGGGCTGCAAACAGGAGCCTCTGGAGAAACGGCAAATCTCTTGCCATCAGGACAGAATTTAGTGACTCAGCCAGCACTCTGAGCCCCAAACTGGAAAAGGCATCAGGAAACGAGTCCAGGAGGCAGAAATGGGCAATTAGGTTAATCAGATTTGTTGCAGTGGCTGCAAGGACTTTCCATTCATGCAGGGAAGGTTTTACTGACCCTCCTCCCACAGCTGGAGAATCTGGCCCACGTGCAGATGAAATTCAGGAATCATTCGAGCTGGGAAGAGGCCCTTGGCTCTCTACAGAGACTCCTGGGAAGCAGGCGCTCCTCTGAGGGAGAACCAGCACTTCGGGCTCTCATTTCCAGGGCAAGTTTCCCAGCTTAAAAAGGCCTTCCCTCTTCAAATCTATTACTCTGGTTAATAAAAGTAATGCTTGAGCAATATAAGTTCCCACCATTCAGCAAAAGTATCAGAAACTTCCAGCAAATGTACCTAAGCAGCTTTTAACAAAAGCTGAGATTCCTGAAACCTCCTCAGCTGCAACACTTCATTAATTGTTCAGTTCCTGATCAAATATTTGCAAAACAGGCAGAGGTTCATTCACTGCAAGAGTCTAATTGGATTCAGAGAGTGGTGAGAAGTCCTGACGGGAGATGAAAAGCAAAGTGAGGAGAAGCGACTGGAGATCCCAAAGCTGCAGGCCAAGAGATCCAAGTTCTGAGCACTGTGTGACACAAAGTCACTTCATCTTGCCGTGCCTCAGTTTCCCACAGCTTAGAGCTCATGGAAAACATGGAATTGAGTTGAGTTTTCTTTTTTAAACAAAACCAAGAAACATGCAGAGAGCTACAGACACTCAGAAAGAAAAAGAACATCAACTATGCTTCAGAAGGACTTCGGTCAGGGTGCCAGCAATTAATCCCTTGGAAAACTTTCAACATTATTCCAGGAAGATGCAAATATACTTATTTCTTCCTGCAGTATGTAGAGACAACTCTTCATAAGAAATTACTCCTATGGGCACAGAATTGTTTTCCAAAAAAAACAGCATTACCCTCAAGCAGCCTGCTTTCCATAAGATCATCTTTTCAGTCTCAGGCTGGGACAAAAATTCACTTCCACACAAGCCAAGACTTACCATGGGAATGATGCCTGAGGAACTGCCCTGCTTAGACACAGCTGCCTGGTACTTGGCCAGCCTGTCCTTTATTGACGTCTCAGATAAACGGGGCATGTCCAGGTTCCTCCTGGTCTCTGCCTTGTCTGGGCTGACTCCTGGACTGGTCTCTACAAGATACCCTGGTAAAAAAAACCAAACATGAATAATGGATAATTCTCAGAGCACTTACCAAGATCCTTCTTGGGGAGGAGAAACATTGCCATTCTCTCCAGGATCATGCCAGTGAGGACACAACGTGTATCAGTAAGGAGTGAGAGCCAAGGGAACGGCTGGAGATGTGTCAGGGAAGGGTTAGGTTGGATATCAGGAAAAGGTTCTTCCCCCTGAGGGGAGTTGGGGACTGAAAAGGCTCCCCAGGAATGGTCACGGCCCCAAGGCTGCCAGAGCTCCAGGAGAATTTGAACAATGCTCTCAGGCACAGGGTGGGATTGTTGGGGTGTCCTGTACAGGGCCAGGAGTTGGGCTGGATGATCCTTGTGGGTCCTTTCCAATTTAGGATGTTCTATGAGTATTTATAATATCAGCTATTCCTTGAAACCCCAAAAGACTGCAAATGGTTTGCTAGAAAAAGGTCTCCAAACAGATAAAAATACATAATTTTGTTTAAGTCAAAGCTCACAGTAGCTCCCTGTGCCTGGCCAGGGTAGGAGGGATGAGGACTGAAGCAAGGAGGAAGAAGGAACATTGACTGTCTGTTCACTGCTTCCTAAATTAGCTTGACTATTCAAAGTAGTTCTAGGATTGAGACACAGGGAAAGAATGGGTTGCATTCCTTAACTTGTTGGTTATTCCCTGTGCCTTGGTTTCCCATGCTTCAGAGTGGAATGGTTTAAAACTCCCAGCAAGGCTTCACTCATTAAATGGCATGCTGGTGGCCATTGCAGCTGGAAGGTGGCTGCATTTCCTTCCATTTTGGAAAGGCAAAAGTTATTTCATAGAATCCTTGAGATTGGAAAAACCCTCCAAGACCAGTGAGTCCAACCTCTGACCGATCCCCACCCTGTCATCCAGACCAGAGCACTGAGTGCCATGTCCAGTTGTTCCTTGGCCACCTCCAGGAAAATTTCTATTGTGTTGTATAAAGTAGATTTATCTCATAAACAAAAAACAAACCAACCCAGCCAAGCCCCAGCCCCGAGGTTTCCTGACCTGCTGTGCTGTGGCTCCTCTCTCCTTGGGCGGCATCGCAGTCCTCTGAGGAGAGGCTGTTCTCTGAAATCCTCCTGCCCAAGGCTGCCCTCCGTGGCTCCCGGGGGCCCTGCTGGGGACACACCCTCCCATCAGCTGCCTGGACACACAGGGATTGCTGTGGGTAATCCCTTAAGAGGCACAGGTGTCACTAGCAAATCTGCTTTACTGGAATAAACAAGTCTAGCAGGTGACATCTTATTTAACCAATATAAAGTTTGATCACAGAGTACCTGACCCTCTGTCACCTGGAAAACACTTTCTTAGAGAGGTCAGTTGGTTCCCTTTGGCAGTTGTCTTGGTTGAAAAGGACCACAGAGATCAGATTTTTAGGTTGTTCCCACTGCATATACAAAACTTCAGTCTAGATTTTTACATTTTGTGCAATTTCTGTTGAAGCCAATAGTCACAGTCATTGTATGACAATTTAAAATCAGAAGAAGGATGCAAGGAACCACTTATCCGAAATCTGCATTCATTTTCAGCCATGGAAAAAGGAATTCATAGTTTTGTAATAAAATTTATCTAGAGATACTTGTTTTGATTTGGATAGTTCATGCATTTGGTACCAAATAATTCCCTAATTAGGTCTGATAAGGCTGAAGCTTAAGCAGGAGAGTGTTAGAGATAAATATTCTCGGATCCCCAGGATAATCACTCTCTGCTGCAGAGCTGGACAGGGTGTCCTGTAGCACCACACAGATGCTCTGGCTGCCTCAACCAGATTTTATTCTTATTTATTGAGACCAGCTCCTCAGAATCTAAATCTCAATAAAAGAAAGCGCAAAAAGAAATTTCCACAGCTTTGATAAAAGTTTGTGAGCACAGGGTTAAACTGGACTCCATCAAGATAGGATGTACTCACAGCTGAAAGTCAACCTATAAAATCCTAGAAGGTGCTGGACCTTTGTTTCCTCTCTAGGAAGAGTTAAATCACAGATGGAAATTCAGATTGAGGCTAGTGTAGAGAAAAAGACAGGTTTGGCAAGATGCTCCAACCACACATTTCCCCCCAGATTTTCTTATTTGCTGGTCACCAAACTGAAGGAAATTCCAAAGTTTTATTTTCACAGAACTGCAGTGTAAGATAATCACTGTGAAAAATCAGGCTGCTTTCCATACAAACAGCAACTTCACCAGGAAAGGAAAATGCAGCTGGAAGACCTCTTTTTCCATTAGCACGGGAAATAGTTTCTATTTCTGTGGTTTAAGACTTTGGTAACTTTTCTTACTGGAAAAGAGCTTTAGCTCTGACAAGTCTTGCACTGACCAATAGGCTCAGGTCTGGGAGTGCCTGCACACTTGTAAAGACTTGCAGAGGACTTTCATTCTGTGAAAACTATTCTTAGATGATCCTTATTCAGCCAATGTCCCCTTTAACATCACCCTGAACCCACGAGTCTAGGGCTCTTGCAGCTCAGAAATTCGGGGTCCAAAGGGTCCAGCAGGAAAAGCTCAATCAGCAGAAGCAGCTCGAGAGATAAGGAGTGCTCCAACTGCACCACTCCAGAGCCCTGCCAGCTCCTCCTCCTGCCCTTTGCCACCTCACATCCGCAGGTGTCACAACCTCACCTGAAGAGCCCTTCTGTGGGTGAGCTGCAGAACACAGAGAGTAAAAATCCCAACTACCAGAACACAAAAGCTTTAGAGGTCAGGGATATTTCAGTAAACCTACAAACATTCAGTAAATCTACAAATATCCTACAAATATGTGTAGGTTTTGTATCAACAGTTTTATCTTGGGGGGAGGAAAAAAGCAGAGTAAAAGAAAAAAAAATGTTTAACAGAGGGGAAGATGAGGGACTTTCCCCACCACATCTGATGGACTGACCAACTGCAGGGAATCAGCAGGATCATGGCTTGTGGAAGGTAACTCCTCTCACATGGACAAAGCCCCCCAGGGGTTTGTCACTCTTTGGCTGGGCCACAATTCCCAGGGCACAGTTTCTGCTGCTTTGGAAATGAGATAAAATATTCCTCGTTTATGGAAAGCTCCAAGTTCTCAGACTTGGGCAAGTGCAGAAGCACCAGGAGCACAGGTAAAGCTTTGCCTGGGGCACAGAGCTGGGCAAAAACCCAAATCAAAGTTACACCTATTTCATTACAAACCATCTGTGTCAGACATGACCCTGCCACGAGGTCACCTACACGCCACAGCCAGGTTTTGCCTTAAAGGAAAAGCACAAACCAGCCTGGAGACAACTTTTTCAGAAGTGTTGCAGATCTGATTCTCCTCCCCCTCGGATGTGCTTTCACTATCACTTACAGGAAGAATCCTTTGGACATTAGGTCTTTTATCAGTTCCAGTCTTTGCTTAGCACTGAGCAATCCAGGCTGCTGTGCCTGCCCCTAATGGGATTAGGGCAGCTTATTTCCATGAAAATGCAATAAAAGAAGATCTGCCTCCTATCTATTGCAGAAGACAGAGCAAGATTTGAGTGAATAAATGAATAAATGATGGGATTTTACCTATAATTCTGAAAATGAGAGTAGGTTTGTTTGGAGTGGGAGATGGAATCAGGAAATCCAGGCTCTAACCTGGATCCCTGCCCCAGACCTGCCCAGCAGCCATGAAAGTTGATTTATCAGCACTGCCACGAGCTTCCAGCCGTGGTGCTGCTTAGTTCACACATAGCCAGCAAAGCTCTGACAGCACCAACACATTAAGTCTTCAGTAAAGTCCAAGGAAAACTGCCATCTCTCAGCTGAATTTACAGTTGGACTCAATGATAGAAAGGAATTTTCCACCAAAACGGTTCCACGAAGCCTCACTCAGGAAAAAGCACAGGAAATAAGTGGGAGAGGCAACTGCAGAGCTGCAGTGCTGTCGTGGCTCCCACCTCACCGAGCCACACCTGGGTCCCCACAGCATCCAGCTCCCTCCACTGTACTGACTGACACCATCCTCCCATCCACAGATCAATTCCCAGAACGAGGAATTGAATTCCAAACACGCCCCCTCTCCCCCACACATCTAAACTTCAGAACGTTCCTTTTCCCTTCTGCAGTAAGGGTAACAGATTAACTTGGAATAGGAATTCTGAACCAAACCCGACCAGTTTTGTGCCTCCTGGATGGTGTTTACTGCGTTTAGTTGGTTTTCAACAGTGTTTGAACTGCTAAACTTGACAAACTATCAGTTTCAGATTCACTCAGCTCCAAAACAATTTATTCCCCAGGCTGAGATAAAGTTACTCGAAGCCCATCTGCAGAACTCCTGAAGAATCCTGAGTGATTAATCCTACAGCAAGAGTTCAGCGAAGGTCTCATATCATGACAAAGACTCCAAAAATTCAAGTTGTGAAATGACTTCACACAGACCCAAAATTCCCTTTAACACCGAGCTGCTCCTCTGAGCCCTAAATTGTTACATATTAAAACAACTTTTGTCCAAAATGTGTTTGTTTTAGTCAATACTGCAAGAAAACCACCCGCAGTAAAACAAAGCCAGGAGGAGAGGAAACTATGAGAAAACTGGAAAATCCACCAGCATCGAGGCCTCGGGACTGTGTTGCAAGTCCCCAGCATATGCAACTCATTTTGGAGTTAAGCAATTCCCCCCGGGACACGCCGGCTGCAGTCCACATGCGGGATCAGATTTCATGAGCAGTTGGAAGAAAAATGCGAGCCCTGAGCATTTGCAAGTCAAAACTAGTGAGGGCAGGAGCTGCTCTGGCCATCTCGGCTTCGTCTTCCCCCAGTGAGGATTTTTTTTTTTCCCGATAAGAAATATTTTGTAAGATACAAAGATGAGGGAAGAGCAAGGAAAGGATGGGAGTATTTCACTGTGTGTATGTGTGAGCTTGTGCGACTCATACTGATACAGATATCAAAAACTCTCACTCCTTAGTGCTTCATCTCAACTGCAACAGTCCTGATTGCTGAGCTCACTTCAAACAGTTACTTACTCTTTTATATATTAAAAAGTACATAAATATCTACATATGTATTTTGTGCAATTCACATTTTCATAACTCATTGTAATCTTCACACGAGACACAAACAATCCCAACTCACTTTACAAAACTTAATAAATTCCACACTTATTTTCCCCTCTTCCACTGAACCCTATCAAAAGCAAATTCACTTTACTCCAACGAGTAACCACAAGCTGCCACAACTCCGAGCACCCTGCACATATTTGTGTGGCTCGAGTAAGTTACTAACACCACGATGTTCTGCTTTCACTAAAACAATGAACACAATATTTGCAGAGTCAATAGTTGGAGCCACTCCCTCCCGGGATTTTCCTGATGCCGCGGAGGCAGCAGCTTTAGCTTCTCCAAGATTTGGAGGGACAGATCCTTACCTTGGCCTGAGGGGCTTCACCCTTCTCGAACATCATCTTGAGCTTGGTCAGGGGCACGTTGTACTTCTCGATCCTCCCCGGAGACTCCGACCTCTCGCTGGCTTCGGGCTTTTCCATTTCACGGGGCTCTCTCACACAGTTTTCCATGCTGCCGCTCTCCCGTGAGTGGATGTGGGGCTCTGTGCTGTCAGCAGCGGGACACTGCGCCTGGCCGGAGGCAGCTCCAGCCCCCGGGGGTGGCGAAGGGGTGCGGCTGGTCCCGACCTTGTGCCTCACCTCAGCGCAGCTGCTCCGGACCGTTTCCTTCCCAGACTCCGCTCCCAGCACCGGATTCTCCCACTTCTTCTTCAGCACGCTCAGATTCCCCCTCGTAAAGTGAGCGGGCAGGTTTTCTGTGTTCTGCAAGGAACAAGGAGTTAATTCCAGCTCTCCAAAGCACTTCCTTTCCGTGCAGGAGGAAGCTCAGCACCGATCCCCGCTCCCGGCCAGCTGTGAACAGTTACAGCTGTGCCACATGGAGAAAGCATCCAGGATAGGGAAGGAAGGAGGGGGGAGAAGAGAAAAGTCAGGAGTAAGGCAGGAAGTGAGCAAACAGGAATGGCCTTATAAGGCAAAAGGGAGTCAAACCCCAGGAGTTAAATGCCACACAAAAGACCTGAATCCACACATGAAGGAAATGGGACTCAAATCCACACAAGGAGGGCCTCCAGTCCCAGAACAAGGAAACAGGAGCACAGGCGGCCATAGGAGAGGCTGGTGTACCAAATGCTGCAGTGTCTTCAGAAGACAACAGCCATCAGGCCTTCCAAAAGCTACAAATTAGCTCCCAGAAACCACTAAATCCTTGGAGTTACCTGTTCCTGCTCTCGGGTAACAGCAACACTTCAGCTCCCAGAGACCTGCCCAGGATTTTACACCACACAGCCAAAGCTCAAGCCAAGCACTCACAACAAACATCCTTCTGCTCCAGTTTAAAAATAACCAATAACTTGCTGGGATTTTTGTTCTATTTCACTCAGCCCGTTGAAAGCACCGATGGGGACACGCACACGGGTCACTGGCACTGCCTCACCCCCAAGGGAAGGCCCGGAGCAGCATCACCTCACATCCAGCTGCTTCCCAGACCAGCTCTGCCCCCAGCAGTTCCCTCTCCCCAGAGCAACAGCCCAGCCCCTGTTTGAGCCATTCCAATCCAATACCTGCCACCATTGCATGTTTCCTGTCTCTCCCTTACGGAGACCACTCCAAACTCATTGCAAGTGGAGCAGGGCTGCCAGGCTTACAGGAATTAACTGGGATTAGCGGCTATATTAGGATTTAAGTCTCTCACCCTATTACTCTTCTGGTCACATTTTGAACGCTGCTTTGCAAATTGACTTGAATCCACCAACACTTCAAAAAAAAAAAAAAAATCAGCGTGTTTGCTGACTACTGAAAAGAAAGTATTAAAATTATAAGGGAAGTGCTGTAATGGAACAGAAATACTGGAAATTGTGTGGCACGTTCCTGCGGGAACACCTCTGGAATCCCAGCATGCTTCCTAACACAAGTCCCTCCTGCGTGAGACTTGCCTGTTCCCTGATCACAGGAAGATTGACAGACACAAGCACAAGCAATGAAGAAAATTTAAGACTGAAAAGTAATTTTTAGAATGCTTATTTTATCTCACCTACATCCCAAACAGCAAAGAGTGGCTCCCCAAGCATTAAAGAAATCAAGGCAGCAAATCTTTCCTATAGATCCTGAAAATACTGGCAGTGCTTTAAAATACAAATTACCCCGAGGACCAGGACAAAGCCCTGCAACCTTCATGCCTGATATGTCAGCCAAGGTTCCCTGACCCCTGAACACCTAAGTGCAATGGAGTTTACAGGAAGGAATGTGGGGCTGTAACAGAGCCAAAAAGTTGGTGCTGCCTCATCCAGGGGCATTTACAGCCCTGGAAGTCACTTCAGAGAAGATCCTACAGCTCTCAAAGACACATTGGATTTCAGGGAGGCTTGGAGGCTCCTTTTAAGCACTTTTAAATTTAGTTAAGAAAGGGAGAGGCACCACACAAGTGCCTCCAGCTAAGAACAGGAGGTGGGTATTCCTGGCTTGTGGTTAACTCATTTTGCCTTTTGCTTAGGAGAGAATTGGTGATTCAACACAGCTTTGGGCAAGAAACTTGATTTCCTTTCCTTTCCTCCACATTGGGAAAAAGCATGGACCATGAAGCAAAAGCAAACCCTATATCTAAGCCAGGTTTTCTGTAGGACACACAGCAGCAATTTTGATATTCCAAAAATCAACTGTCACAGCAATATTCATGCGTGATCCATCCTGATTGCAGGCTGTGCTTATTCCCAAGGAAACAAACATTTATACAAAACACTTACACTTCTCTTCTTCTCAGCAGCGGCTTCTTCAGCAGCTTTCTGATACCTTTGAGAGAGTGAAAAACAAACAAAACCCAAGTTTTAACCAAAATACTGAATGCTCCTGAAGACAGCTAAGATTTTTCTTCCCCCACCAAGGGTTCTGTGCACTCCCCTCAACTAAAACTAGAGGCTGGACCAACAGCAGCAAATAACACAAAGCCAAGTGACAGACACATTTTCAGTCATCCAGTTTACAATAATAACGTGCATTCATATTTTTCATTCCCTAAGCACTCTGATCCCCAAATAGAGACAGTTTACCTTGGAATAGCTGCATTGTTTCCGCCACCCAGCTGTCTGCTGTGCCCCCTTGCAAGAATAACTCAGCTAGAACAAATTCCAGCTTGGCATACGCCGAAAATCTCCATAAGTGCCAGGGGATTTTACTCTGCGGGCTGGGAACTGCCCCCATTCAGCACTTGCCTCCTGGGCAGCTGAGCCATCACGGCAGCGGGATGGGTGATCACAGCCCTCTGGAGATAAGCCACCCTGGATCATGAATCAAAGTCCTTTAAGGAGCTGAAGGAAGCTCCCAGCAACCTGCACTGTGCTGGGTGCAAGTCCCTGCACAGTCCTCACTGTGCAAGATGATTGCACTTGGCCTTTGAAATATGAAAATTAGTGACAAATGTTGCCATTTTAAGGAGAGCTCTGCCTTTCAGAGAGAAGGAGCCCAGCATCTGCTTGGGCAAAGGGTGTTTCTGTTTTCCTTATCTGTGGAATTCTGCTTTTGACACAACAGTGAGTGTGTTACAGGCTGTTGCTGCTCTCTGAGCGTAAGCTCCTCTTTAATCCGTGCAAACACACTAACCCACATCTCTGCACTATAAAGGGTCCGAATTTGAACACAACGTGCTGAGACAGTGATGCTGGAGGAAGAGGGATCACTACTGGAAGAAGAAACAAAGAAGAACACAGATGAAAGTCAAGTAGCACCTGGAAAATGATGATGAGGAGTCCCAGCCCTCGCTCTGTGAGTCAGCCCAGCATGGGGCACTTTTTGAGTCTCTGCTGTTGCCTTTTGTGTCTCTGACCTGACAAAACTCATTACATGGGATGGACAAAAATGCTTTCACATATGAATATTTAATTAACGTCATTTTAAAAAGTCACACTCTTCCCTGCAGGCATCAGGGCGGCAAAGCCAGAGAGCAGGACTGTGGTTTTTCCAAGGAACTGACCCCACCTATGTAGAGGGATGCTACTTGATTAAGGAATAGCAGTTTGGATTACTTCCAGTAAGCCTTTTTCAAGGGATTATCAACATTTAGCAAGATGACCAGGTTCTGTAATCAAGCTTCAGCGAGTGAATAAATTACCTTAACAAGGTGGTGACAGCAAACAGCTTCTCCCTGGGCCAGAGAGGAACTCTGGAGCTGTGGGTGTGTAACTATCCCACTCCTACAGATTCCATAACGTTTGCCCCACACTCAAGGTCCAAATACCCCAAAACTTTGTTAAACTATTAATGCAAGAGCCTCGGAGACTCAATTGCCCAAATCCCATTGAAAACCCCAGCTGTAGCCTACATAATTCCTTAAGGAAATAAAAGCCTTTCCAGGAAATGCATTGGTTACTGCCACTCAGCTTTCTCAGGGTATACAATATTTATAGTTTGAGTGTAACCCTTTATCTGTCTCTCAGAGAAAAGGGAAGCTTAATATTCCTTTTCTACCTACGTCAGGAGAGGTTTAGGCTAGAAATCAGGAAAAGGTTCTTCCCCCAGAGACTGGTCAGGCACTGAAAAGGTTTCTCAGGGAATGGTCGGAGTCCCAAGGCTGCCAGAGCTCCAGAAGCATTTGCTCACCGCTCCCAGGGATGCGCAGGGTGGGATTGTTGGTGTGTCTGTGCAGGGCACAGCAACTGCGAGCACAGCAGTCCCTGCCCAAGGTACCAGCTGTCACCTACACACACAGCTGGTGCTCCCCGGCCCCACAGCACTTACTTGGAGAACCTCTCTGCGAGGGCCGAGGACTTGTTCTTGTTGACCAGGGAAAGCTCTTTTGCAGTGATTTTCAAGGACTGGGACATCCATTGCCTTCTATTGAACGGGGAAGGCTCCATCTTATCTCCCAAATCCCTGCTCAGGAGGAAGGAATAGTGTCAGCAGTAGGAACTGGGAGCAGAAAAGAAGTTTCACAAAGTGATTTGCTCCTGCGTCCCTATTCAGGTGCTCCAGCATCCCAGTGCCACCAATCCTAACCCCTCAGGATCTCGTCCATCAACTGACTTTAAAAAGGCAGCAGATGACAGTTATAATTTCCTCTGCAAATGCCATTGAGATGGTGCCCTGATAAAGCCACAGGCACAATGCTGGGGGGGGTGAGAGCAGTGGGAGCCGGCGGAGTGACACAGGAGCTGTGGACATGGAGGATGCCAGAGTGACACTGCTATGTCACACACACACACAAGCTCCAGAAGCCCCAAAGTGCCCTCACTTGTTCCAGTTTCAAACCAAATGTGCTGGCATTTATGTAAGAGGGTTTAAGTTACGAAACTTAAGAGGATGTAATTACTATACAAACATTTTTCATTCACTCTTGTGTTCGGTCTCAGCACAGCAGCGTTTCCTCTGTGAGCTCAAACAAGTCTCATGTTCATGGAGGCAGCTGTGCCCCTCCTGTTGCAGTAGTTACCATAATATCAGTTAATAGTATTAATTACTTAAAGAACAACTCCAACCACCCCATCCTGCTGGAAATGGGAAGAGATTTTGTCCAGCTTTTCACCACAGAAGCCAACAAGACTATATCAGATTTATTTTCTACATAGTTTTCTTTTGTGGAGGAGGAAAGGAGGGGAGATTAATTTAAAGAGTTCTCTGATAAGACAAAAATAAAGCCTGTAGGGCAACGCCTTTCCTTTTTTCCTCTTTTCTTTTATCCCTAGTCCCATGTCACACAATGCCTGTGGCAAGGGCACGAACTGACCCTGCAATTCCAACTCCAGGCAGGCTGAGCTCTTCCTTGTATTTTCCATTAATACCTTTAACGGATTTGCAGAGTCACGGAACTCTGGATCCAGTCTGAGTCCAGGTCTGCCGAACAACTGGTCACACATAAACAGAAACCCCCTCAGACAACGTGGTGTAAACAGTCGATCAAAGGGAGAAAAGCCAACGTTTTCGAAATCCTCACACATACAGAATGCACCTGCTCAGAAGTGACAGAGATGTGGGATTCTGCAACACCTCAGTCCAGGAGAATTCAGGGGCACAGGCAGAGTTTGGCAGTTCCCAGTGCTGGAATGGGAGCCCTGGGAGCAGAGAAGCCTCTCCAGTGCTGCTCCCTGCCTGGAGACACAACAGGTGGCAGGTGAACACGTCTCTGTCCTGGGAGATGCAGTCAGGAAGAACGGGCCTTTCTCTCACATTCCATAATTCCCCCATGTCCTGGAGAGAACGGCACGCCGTGACAGGACGTGTTTTATCAGGACAGTGATTTTGGTGGAGCTTTCGGACGCGCAGGTTGAACTATCGCTGCAAACAAGTGACGCTGGTTTTGTGGGGACGATGAAACACACTGAAACCACTTATCCATGTTACCTTTCCAGGTGCAGCTATCTGCAGCCTCAGCCTCTGAAAGGCACACAGAGCCCCTTCCAACCAGCAAGAGAAACCTAAACTGGAGTTATTTTCTGAAATTCCTGCCTTTTTGAACACACTCTGCATCACCAAGTCCCCTGTAAACCTCCATCCAGGCTGCACTGAGAGGAGAGGGCTCTGCATTTGACTGGCCTTTGACAACAGCACAAATCACCATCTACAAAGACAAAGGATCTCATTTCCACCTTCTACCTTTTAAAAAAATCGTATTTCATACACAAATAAAACCAGTATTTCTGTGACTGCAGGATACAGCCCCCAGTCTCGATCCCCAGAATACACACAGAGAGATTACAGATAGAATTTCCTGCTGGAAAATCCCCAAAAAAATAATTCTGTCCATGTTAAAGACCAATGCTGAATGAGCCATATCATGCCACAGTTTGAACTTTGTTTTATGACTAATCTTGAGCCAAAGGGAGCTCACCTGAGGCCCTGCTGCAGTTTAAATGGCCTTTCACAGAGCAGAGTCAGCTGTGCCCAGGAAACAGGAGCGGGGCATTCATCAGAGCTCCCCTGGCACAGGGAACAGGTGCTCATTGACACACGGAAGGACAGTTCAGTAAAATACTGAGAAACAAAACTGAATGTAGTTGTTCAGAAAATAACCCTGCTCTGGATGCCTGAGCATCCCACTGCAGCTCCAGCCAGCCCTGTCCAGGGCTGCACATTCTCCCTATTGAGTTTTTCTCTTCCCCTGCCATTCTCCATCAAAACCACAGGTACATTGAGTTAATCTGGCCTGCTAAGGCAAAAATCTCTTTATAAAGGTAGTACCTGCTGCTGGGACATTCAGCTGAAAAGAGAAGCGGCATATCTGGAATCTCAGTCGCTAGAAATGACACGAAGCAGAACTCTGACATGCCTTGAAACTTGTGCTCCCACATTTTTATGCCATTCCACATTCTTAGCACTTTCTCATTCATTTACAGTTTTGGCATGGTCAAATATCTCTGGGCTTTCTCTGCTGCTCTTTCTGAATGGTTTATTCAGAGTAATTTCAAAAAATACATCTTAAGATTTAAACAAGACTATGAATGCTCTGCCTACTGCAGTGAAGACAGGTTCTGTGGAAGGTGGCAGAGAGTGCAGAGGAGATAGAAGAGGAAACAGGGATGCCAGAGACGTGCCAGATGTTAGGGAAGGACTGTGATTGAGCCACAACGCATCAAATCTACCTCCAATAACTTTATCCAAGAGTTTAACAGCAGAACGTAAATCCCTCTATCTGGAAAAATCCTAAAAAAAAACCGAAACCAACTTACTAACACTTGCCCAAGGTGGAAGTGGCCTATTCTTCTTTACAAGTGGCTACAGGAACCGGCCAC
>NW_008237401.1:331668-333639 GCF_000691975.1 Corvus brachyrhynchos
TAGAACATCCCTGTGTTCCTTAGCAAGACACCGGTGCTGCTCCTGGCCAGCCCTGTAGCTCCTAGAAGAATTCATCTGAACAATTCATTGTGTTTCTTTAGATGTTTCTATTTCTTTCCTCGTTAATCTTCCTAATGTGTCAACTACCAAATTCCTGACTTTAAAAAAAATTGTGTATATTTGGTGCTCCAGCTACTTTCCCAGCTGCAGGTCTTGGATGTTGACATTGTCCCAAATTCTGGGCTGTCCCAAATTCCTTGGGAGATGCTTGCAGAGCAGCTCAGGATCTGTCGGCCATTAAGACGGGAAGTGACTAATTAAATTAATATGTTGGTGTTACTTTTATGACAGTCTCAGCATTGACATGTGAAATTTAGTCATTCCAGTAAAAAGTCTGAATTGTGGCCCAGAAAATCCACACACTGTAAATTACAGCTCCCGTGGCTGGATCCTGGTGGGATGGGGGCAGGTCCAGGTGGAGCAGTTGTGACAGTGGTATTGGAGCATGTCAAATAAACTTGGATGTACTGCTGTTAAACGTGTGACATGTACAGGAAACTGCCTTTTTCTCTGGGTTAGGTGAGCAGGACACTTCCAGATGGAATCTGCTGCCATTTGGGACACCCCTGACTGTCCCTTTGCCCTGCTCAGGTGAGACCCCACCTGCAGAGCTGCCTCCAGCCCTGGGTCCCAGCACAGGGAGGATGTGGAGCTGCTGGAGAGAGCCCACAGGAGGCATCAGGGGGATCAGAGGGATGGAGCAGCTCTGCTGGGAGGAAAGCCTGGGAGAATTAGGATTGTTCAGCCTAGAGAAGAGAAGCTCTGGGGTGACCTAATTATTTACAAGGGCCTGGAGTGCCAGGAGGAATGGCTTCAAACTGCCACAGGGCAGGATTAGATGGGATGTTGGGAAAGAATTCCTCCCTGTGAGGATGGGGAGGCCCTGGCACAGGTTGCCCAGAGAAGCTGTGGCTGTCCCATCCCTGGAAGTGTCCAAGGCCAAGTTGGACAGGGCTTGGAGCACCCTGGGATAGTGGGAGGTGTCCTTGTGTTGGAAGGGTCACTGGCAGTGACAGTGCTGTGATCTCATTCCCGAGGTGCAGCTGAGGGCTCTGAGCTCTGATCTCATTCCCCAGTTGCAGCTGAGGGCTCTGAGCTCAGCATTATCTAAAATGGGGTTTCTGGTGCTTTGGTGAGAGGTGGTGAATTGCAGGTTGATGAGTCAATGAGATAGGAACAATCCTCCTCCAGGGTAAGCAACCCCAGGTGTAATTATTAATGTGTTGGTAGTGCCTGTTGCTTTCCAGGGACATTTTCCTGGAGTCACACTTGGGGCTGCAGAATCTGCACTCTGGTAGGTTTATACCAGAGGGGAGAATACAAAGAAACAAACATTTTCTGTCTTCACCCCTCTCTTTCTAATGTTTCACCTGAATGTCGCTTGGGGCATGGCAGCATTTCCCGAGGAGCCAGCACTGACTCCGAGTGTTGGGGCTCCTGAGCTTCCCACAGCCCAGGCCCAGCACCAGCAGACAGGATGAGGCAGCAGCTGAAGAAACCCCCAGAAAAGGCTGGGACACCCTCACGGAATTTTTTTGGTTTTGAGGTCCCCGCCCAATCTGTAAACTCCAAGTGACCCCTCCCAACAGCACCACTGGTTTGTTTAATCACTGATTAAACTGGAATTTTACTTCCATTTCCAAACATACTCTGTCGGTCTGTACATTCCCTTTTTGTTTTGTGATAAAGCCAAGGCAACAGAAAAACACCATCATGAGACTTCAGCGGCACAGCTTTGCTAAGGCAGGGCTGCACACCTGTGGTTCTGATGGGACAGCCTGAGCTCTTCCCTGAGCTCTCCCCTTTCTGCCTGCAGGTAACTTTAGCCAGGAGCTGCTCACTGAGACTCTTTTATTCCTGGGCAGTCTTGGGTTACAGAATCCTTTCTTCCTCAGCCTTTGGGGCTGGGAG
>NW_008237401.1:333662-337578 GCF_000691975.1 Corvus brachyrhynchos
ATTGGTTCCTTCCCATCCATGTCAGGTTATTGCAGAGGCCACAAATGAACAGGATGGATGGATCCCCTGCAGGATGTGTGTTCCCTGTGGGACAGAGGCAGAACTGCTGAGTCCTTTCCCGGCAGCTCCTGACAGCCTGGCTGTCCTTGGCATCCCGGCTGGAGCTCTGGCTTGTGGAGCAGGAAAATCGGAGTTCCTGATCCCCTAACAAGGAAGCGTGTCACAGCCACTCATCCAGTGTTTTTGGATTTTCCTAATTAGCCCTCGGACATGACTCTGGCAGCGTTGGGAATTCAGGAAGCACCATTCCCACTTCACAAGGGTGAAGTGAGGAACAGGAATCCAAAATTGCTGTTGAGTAACCTGAGCTGGGATTAAAGTCTGGGGTCCTGCCCTGCCCCTGGGGCACTATGTGCTACTTTTTAGCCAAGACTGTCACGCGTGCATTTAAACGCCCTTGGGAAGAGGAATGAAAGATGGAGAAAGAAGGGAGAGCAGGAGCTCCTGTGGCTTTGCCAAGATCGTTAGTAACAATATCTCCCAAGCTACTCATGAGCTTCTCCTTACTGATGGTGTGCCCAGGACAGGGCAGGGCTGCCCAGATGAGCTCATTAATGCCATTGCCTTTATCCATCTCTTTTCTGGGGCTTATCGGAAGTTGTGAGGCCCTTTGGACTTTTTTGCCTTTTGACTTAACTGCCTTTGAGGCACAAGTGCAGCCCTGAGGGACCATCCCAGCACAGCTCCTGGCCAAGCAGGATGTCCCTTGTGTCTCCAGGGCCTTTTGCTGAGCCGAGGCCTTTGGAGGAGTTAAACATTAACTCCTGCCCAGCTCCATCCGTCCAAGGTCCAGGAGGAGCCTCGCTGGGTCAGCCTGGCAGCTGCACTTCCTGCTCCTGCTCTCTCCTGGTGATTCACTCACTCCTCCTCCCTGCCAGGAAGTCTTTGACCTGGATGGAGCGGTGAGAAGGTGGAACAGGGACACCTCAGCTCTCCTGAATGTACTGCTGGAGATCAGCTCCTGATGGCTGGATGCCCTGGCAGGTTTCCTGGCTGGAATACAGTGCAGCAAGAAGGGAAAATCCTGGGTACCAAAAGAGCCACCTGAGCCACGGAAAAATTCCCTCCCTATGTAGCAGCACCAAGCTGGTGCCCCACGGCAGGTCTGTGCTCCTGGCAGGCAGCTGTGAATCCATGTGAGCCTGTTGTTGTCCTGCTGTCCCCTGCATGGATTGTTCTATCTGATCACGTTAAATAAAAAGGTAAAACCTTTTCCCTGTGGCCATTTGAGGAGTGTGGCCCGGTAGCAGGGCAGGAGGCAGATGGGAAGAGCTGGTTTATTTGAAATTGTAGAAGTTTCTACACTCCAGCCTTGCCAAGGCTTTGGGTGTAGCCAGAGTCTGCCACAGGAGATGGATTGCTCAGGGCTGGCTGCCCCTGGAGCTGGAGCTCTGTGGGTTTGCCTGGCATGTTGGGATCAGACCCCGTGACGGCTCTGAGCTGCCCAAGGCACCTCTCCCGCACTGGGACTCAGTTTTGCCTGGAAAAGCCAATAAGTTACTTCAGCACCGATGGAAGTTTGTGAAAATACAATGGCACAATCTCTGCTGAGCTCAGGCCCAGAAGCAGAGCCAAGAGTCTCCCTGGCTTTGGATAAAACTTTGCTGTGGTTACCGGCGTCCCGGGATCATGTGATGGCAGCTGATCTCTCCAACCTCCAGTGTTCTCACTCCAGGCCTCTTCTGCTGCACAAAAACACCCTGAAGTGTTCAAAACATCATCTCCCTGCTCGGGTAATCATTTATTGATAGCAGAATTATCAGCCAAGTGTTGTTGAGGAAACTGCCACTGCTGGTGTTTTTGATCCTGCCAGGCCTTTTCCCAGGCCTCTTCCCAGCCTGCCAGCCCAGCCACAAACCCTCAGTTAAAGGCATTTCCAAACAGACACAGTTTCTCCCTCCAGCCCAAGGACACACTTTGGCCTGCTCTGCACAACATGCCACATCTGTTGATTCCTCAGGTTTGGGTTCTCAGCCCAGGGAATTAAGAGACAATCAGGTCTAAGCTGGACCCTGAGCCCCTTTGAACCATGCTGATGAACAAATGTGTGCCTTGAAATGACTTTAAAGGAACTCTAGGGAGAGAGAAGAGCAGGAACATGTCAGCTGGGAGCTGCTGCCCTCTCCAAGATCTCTCCCCTGTGAGGAGCACAGCCCTGGATTTTCTGGGACCTTCTTCCTGTGGGATAATGCAGGGTAAGGACAGGCAGAGTCAGCTCTGCCACAGGGTTGGTCTTCTGGAGAGATGAAAGGGAAGTGGTTTGGTGGCCAAATGAAAGTCGTGGCTTTAAGGAAGAATTAAAGCCAGATGTTTCCAGCAGCTGCTGAGCCCAGCCTTTTGTGTTGGAGCCACCAAGGAGGCCCTGGCAGCATCTGCACAGCTCCGTGGTGGGAACACCCTGTAATCCTGAAGGCTCTGCCACAGTGCTGGAGGCTCCCTGGCTGTCTGGGAGGAGGCAACAAGAGCGGAGGCAGAGATAGTGCAGCCAGCTCAATATTTATTCCATGTCTAAAAATATTTATTCCTTGCTGATAGTGGGGATGGCAGCAGGGGTGTGGTAACCAAATTTAGCACCTTTGGACAAAACACTGGGGCCAAGAGGTGGTTGAGCCATGTTGGCATCAGCTCTGCAGGCACAGGGGAAGATGTGGGGAACAGGGACAGAACATCATCCCTGAGCCAGGCCTTGGACCCCTCGGACAGGCTGATGCCCACGTAACCGACACAGAAATCTTCTGCTGTGCAGGAACCTCATCAGAGTCAGGGACAATAAACAATTCCTGCCTTTCTTGTGGTGTTTGTATTCAGCTGGGACTGCAGCGAGCACCCATTCCAGAGTGGATGCAACAAGGGTGAAATACCAGGAAAAGGGAAGCTGACTCCTTGTTTTGGCACAATTGTGGAGGGAGCAGCACTTCACACTGCGAGGGAGCACCCAGATCTCAGGGCTGCCACTGGGAGGTCCCAGCTCACACCCAGGAGTCATAAATCTCTGCCAGCACTGCTCCTACTGCTCCTTCACACTCTGCCTCGTGTTTGTAACATTCACTCCTGGCTTCCTAAGGCCAAATTCCTGGTGCCCTCGGCGCTACCCTGAGGTGGAGTTTCCTCTTGCGAAATCAGCGGGTGCTGAAAATGTCCTGTTGGCTCTGAGGGCTGGGAAAAGCTCTGCTCGCTGTTTGGGTCTCTGTGTCATGGTCCTCATCTTCCTCCTGCCCCATCCTGAGTGTTGGGATGCTCCTGCTCTAGAGGAGCAGGGGAGATGTCCTTGAATCCAGCTGGATCCCTTCTGCTGGGGAATGAGGAATAAATCCACAAGGTGTGCCCGAAACAAGGAAAAGTCAAAAGAGCAGAGGGAGGTTAGTGACAGGAAATCCCAGTTTTTACTGGCATCAGCTCACATCAGATAATCTGACTAAAACAAGAAAGAAATCCCTCCATAGTCTGGTTTCATGGATCTGGGTGAGAGACTGCTGTAGGAAAAGAGATTCTTGCCTTGCCCTTTGCTTGTTCTCAGACTGGGATGTCTCATTTCAGTGTGTCCACCAGTTCACTCTGGAACACCCTGGGCAGGAGGAACAATTGTTCCTGCCGTGATTCCAAACCCAGCTGTTGGGAGAAGCCTTTGGGAGCAGAGGAAGGATCCAGGCAGCATCCTGGCCCTGGATGGGGCTCAAGGGGAACTGCCTGTGCCTCAACACCCTCCTGTGTGGTCACAACCGGTGATTAACAGGAAAGAACCTTCCCAGGTGTAAACAGAGAACTGGTTGTTTCACCTCCCAACAGGTGGGAACGGGAGCTGGTCATGTCCCGGCTCGAGTGGTGTCGCTCCTGCGTTTCTCCCTTGGATGACATG
>NW_008237401.1:337598-339274 GCF_000691975.1 Corvus brachyrhynchos
AGGCTGGGAGTGTTCCCAAGCTGGAAGTGTCCTGGTGACACTGAGCCCTTTACCAGCCGGGCGTTTCAATGGAATGGGCAGAACCAACTGCTGGAAAATGCTCTAATCCGAGCATTAGTGATAATTTACATCCTAGCAAAGCCTGGGTTCAGGAGTCCTCAGCTCCTGCAGGATCTCAGGTGCTTGGCAGGTCTGGAAATGGGGCTTAGAACCATTCCATGCTGTGATCCCTCCATTGCTCTGGGAGCTCCATTTGGGCACATTCAAAATTAAGGAGCAGCTTTGGAGCTCAAGAGGTTTGTGAGCCAGGGTGATGCTTACCCTTCCCAGGGGTGTGGGGATTAAGGAGTTAATGGTTGCAAAGTGCTTTGGAGATGACAAGTGCTCTGTCTGATGGCTTCTTATCAGGGAAGGGGATGAGAAGATCTCAATCCCACATTGGACCTATGAGGTCTCGCTACATCATAGAGCTAGGGAATATTCTGAGCTGGAGGGGACCCACAAGGATCATCAGTCTGGCTCCTGGCCCTGCACAGGACACCCCCAACAATCCCACCCTGTGCCTGAGAGCATTGTCCAAACGCTCCTGGAGCTCCGGCCTTGGGGCCGTGACCATTCCTGGGGAGCCTGGGCAGTGCCCAACTCCCCTTCTGGGGAAAGATCCTTTTCCTGGTATCCAACCTAACCCTCACCTGGCACAGCTCCAGCTGTTCTCTTGGCTCCTGTCCCTGGTCTCAGAGAGCAGAGATCGGTGCCTGATGTGACAAACACTAATCTGACAGGGGTTTGCTCCCGTGCTGCCCCTGTGGACTGAGGTCGGGCACTCCTGGCAGAGAGAGGATTCCAGAACGGGCTCTGCAGTGTGTGAATGGTCCCCTCTCATTTATCCTGCTACAACTTATTTATTAGATTTCTACTCCATTTCTTTTTGTTTCACTCCTCTGAGTCTTGGAGCTGCTGCCCACGGAACACCCGGGGGTCTGCCAGCTGGGCCGTGTTTGCTGGGCAGCTTGTGCTCCATGTCTAATCTCCTCAATGGACCCTGATTATTCCCTGGCTCTGACTTATCCACACGGATCTGCCCAGCCCTAATTGCAGGTGATGGCGTTGGTGGGGTCCCTCACAGGGCAATGAATTCATGGACCCGAGGGCTGGAATCTCCATCCTCCACCCACACCAGAGTATTTTAATTCTGCTATGAAAACCAGTGAGTTTCCCCTCAATGCGCTGTAATAAATTTTGTGGATCTTTCTCTAAAGCGAAGTGGTTTCAAGGTGTGTTTTCCCGGCAGGAATCCCCTCAGAGCATCATTCCTGGCGCTCCCCCCCTGGGTCTGGGGTGGACACCCAAGTCGGGGCACACGACAGGATTTCATGCTCGGGACTTTCAGTGGGGCAGTTTGGGCCTTGCTCACCCTTTCCGATGCCTGAGCTCAGGTGTGTCACCCCTGCAGTGGGAGTGTTACCTGGGCAATGCACAGAATGGACAATCTGGGCTCCAGTGGACTCAGCCGAGCCCTCCCCGGGAAGATGAGCCAAACCAAGGCCTGACTTCTCCAGGACTCTACTGTGGGTTCGTGCCCTGTCTATATCGGTGCTGTCTGGAGGAAATCCTGATCCTGTGTCATTCCCACCGGAGCCACGGCCCCTTCCCAGCACTTCCCCACCCCTGCCTGG
>NW_008237401.1:340323-353888 GCF_000691975.1 Corvus brachyrhynchos
CTGTCGCTCCCCGGGGCGCCGGGTCCGGGCGGGACGAGGAGCGCGGCCCGGCCCGGCCCTGGAGGTCACCGAGGAGGGCGGGCGCCGTGTCCGCTGTGGCCCGGGACGGGGCTTCACCTGCTCACAGCGTTTCACGGGTTTGGTGAAGCGGTTTCAGCCTTTGCTGAACGAACCCGGGTGGCTGCTATAAACTTTGCACCGAGTTTTGTCCCAAAACGTGCGCGGAGCAAAGAGCTGCCGGAGCCGGGGGGAGTAACGGAGGGAGCTGGGCGGGCGCTGGCCTGGGTCTGCCCGAGAGGGTTCAGCTCGGGGGGTTCCTGCTCGGGGGATTCTGCTCAGGGATTTTGTTCGGGTGACGGGTAAGGTGGTGCTGGTGGGCTCCTACACGAACATGTGCTCCATGGTTAAGAACCTCTAAATAAAGCAGTTTGGGAAACGCCATCTCTTTCTTAAGTGAATCAGCTCAGTTCCGAGCCGGATGTGCCTTGGCTTCGCGGAGAGGAATAAAAGTTGTTGTGAACACGGTGACAGGCCTTGAGAATTAGGGGTTGCAGTGTTCTGCTGGAAGAGGAACTGCTGAGGCTGATGGGAGGCATGAGCAGCTGCCTCATCGGCGGCTGAACGTGGTGAGAGGCCCTGCGGGAGCAGGAGGTGGCTCCTGCGAGCGGCGGGTGCACGAGGCAGGTTCTGGAATGCAGTGATGGGGATGTGGATGGGAGCTGGAGCATATCAGGGAGCACATGGCTGGTGGTGGTGGTGTGGATGGGAGCTGGAGCTCATCAGCACTTCGGGATTTTTAGGGAGTCCTAAAGGACAAACTCAACTCTGTCTGATCTTCCTCTGATAGTGTTGAGAGTTTCTCTGATCTTCATTCTGGAAACCTCAATAATATTTAATTCCAAGTTCCTGAGGACCATCTCGACTTCCTGAAGGTTTCTTGTCACTGCCAGGGCAGAGAACTGGAGTTCAAAGCTAGGTGTCCTGGAATGCTGCAGTCGGATTCTTGGGAGCAGGCAGCAGCTTTATCTGGGGATCTTTGGGGATGCCTGGAAAATAAGGCACAGGATGGGTGGAAGTCCCGAGGTTTTCAGGGGGGTTGGCTGAGTTGCTGTAGCTGTTAGTGTTTGTTTTAGACCTACCTGAGGTGTAAACATGGTGATTGTGCCGAGCCCTTCACAGTGCGCATCTGGGAATTGGGTTTCCTTCAACATCCTTTAGTTCCAAATCTCTGCAGTAATGGCTGTGTAAGGGCTGTGGAAGGCTCGTGCTGTTGCATACGTTTATGTTTGGGGCATGCCTTTTTTCTCCCTTGCAGCCAGGACCTGTGTGCTGTTAACAATTAATAATTAGGTGCATTGGGAATATTAATAAATGCATCGAGAGAAATGGAATTGATAATGGCTGCTGGGCCTGCTGTGGGCTCCACTCAGATGGGTATGTGCTCCTAATTCCATATATTTGTGGTTTATTGGGGAAATGGGAGTCTGTGTGTTTCAGGTGGGTGAAATGCTGCCCACGATGTTTCCCGGTTAGAAATCCAGGACTGTGGGAAGCGCTGAGTGCTGTTGGCCCTCTCGAGCAGGTGAGGCTTCCTGTGACCCCACACTGCCCCTGTTCACACTCCTCTGACACAGGTAGCACCTTCAGACAGCACAACTGTGCCTTGGCTTTTCCAAGGGATGGAGGAGGCTCCCCTGGGCACGGGGGGCTCGTACCAGCCGATGGAAAACCCTGCAGCTCCTGGTGGGAGTGATGCTCCTGTGACCGCTAAAGTTACTGTGAGGTTGAGAGTTACCTGGGATGCTGAGAGCACTGAACTGTTACCTGAAACCTGCCGGCAGCTCTGAAGGAGTTCTGTGTGTTCTCTTATCCTTAACTTCTCCTTATCCAGCCTCTGAGTCTGCGTGAGCTCCGAGAAGGTGACAGGTGACTCCCCTCAGAGAAGGTGATCACTCTGTGTCGGAGCCCCCCAGACAGGTCCCTACCTGCCTGTCCCCCAGCCAGCACAAGGCTTCTCTTGGCTGCCTCCCGTAGCTTTGCTGACCTTGGGGTTTTTCCATCTGCTTGCGTTTCCATTTCTGGAAAAGGGTTAGTTTCTCCCCTCACAAGTTTGGTTAAATTATCTTCTGGATTTTTTGCTTTGATTCTGTTTCAGAGAGTTTGTCTACTCCAGGAAATCTGTCCACAAGCTCTGGCTTAGGATTTTGGTTGCAGAATAATTTGAGTTAATATTAAAATTGAATGCTTTAAAACTCTTGAGTGCCTGCATTTTTGTTAGCTTAATTGAATCTGGTTAAATGTAATTTAGATGTAATTGCAATAAGAAAAATATCCTTTGCCATCTTTCAGAATGAGAATTTTCTTCAGTAGCCAGTTTTTGGGAGTTGCTGGAGGAGAATCTCTGGTCCACATTTGCTGAAAGTAGCGTGAGTGAGGGGAAGCTGTGCTGAGGAGGAGAGCTTTGTCAGCTTGTGGATCCCAGCGAGGGTTCCCAACCTTTGTCACTCTGTAAAGCTTTAACCTCGTCATGAAAGTTCCCGATAGCAGCTGGGAGGATCGTGCTGCAGCCAATCCCACGGGCTCGGCGTTTGTAGCCTCAGTTAAATAAGCAAGAATTGATGTTTTGGCCTTTTCTTCTGAAGAGCCACTGGCCAGGATGGAGCAGTTTTGCTCCTGGAGCGCAGCATGAATTTACCAAAAGCTGATGTAGATTAGGGACTTTTTATCCTCTCCAGTCCGTGGGGTTTTGCTGTTAAGATGAGTGAGAGCAGGGCTGGGTCCTGCTGGGCTGTTACAGCTCACTGTTTCTAGCACGAGGGGAAGTGGCCCATGCTCTGTTCCAGCTGTGTTCATGATCCATTCATCATTTCATCAGAGTTGCTTTTAGTCCCAATCACCTTCAGAAATGGTGTAATCACCCTGAAGTGTTTCAGTTTCACTTTATCACATTTATTCCTTCAAATTACTTTAGGTCTGAGCTCAGTGCTACCCTCAGAGATGTAGGTAGTGAGGCATAGTTTATTTTTAGAAAAGAATGAATCATGTTGTAGATGTGTCTTGTCTCTTTTTGCTTTGTTGAAAAGTAAATGCACAGAACTGGGACCTGCTGGCTCTGGGTGCCTGAGCAAGAGCCCATGTGGGCAGGTGATGCTGCCCCAGGAGTGACCAGAAGCTGAGCAGAATTTAGTTTGGAACTGCTGAACTGCAGTGACAGAGCCTGTGGGTGCAGCAGGTTGTTGGGCTTTTCTTTGCAGGTTGTTTTGTTGGGGAACAATTACTCTGAAATCTGCAAAGGGAACTGCACGTGTGTCCTTTCACCCTGAACTGTTTCCAGCTCTGCTCCTGGGCAAAGATTAACGGGAGGGGAAGACTCTGTTGCTATGTGGATTAAATCAGTTGTGCGTGGGGGGTTTGAATCTCAGAGCTTTGCAAAGACCATGGTCTTTGTTTTGCTTCTCACATGGTTGTCTTGAACCTCTCCAGTGTTCTTGTTACTGAACTGGGGCTTGTCCTTGCAACAAACAGCTCTGGCACGAGGTGTGACCTTGGCAGAGGAATTATCTCTAAAGCTATTGCAACTGCTTCCTTATCCTTGTGCTGTATGTTTGAGGGCTGGTAGTGAGCCACTCCTTAACTTCAGAATCCAGGAGCCCGGCCTCTGAAATATCCAACTTGCTTATCTGTGCATTTGTGGATATGAGCTGGATTAATGGCTTTCACCTTTTAAAGTCCAGCAAATTGCAGCAGTGAACTGGAGCATCGTCCAGTGGCTGGAGGAACTGTTTTAGCTGCTTGTGGGGTGTTGGGATATCTCGGGGGGCTAATTTTTGCAAAAGGGTAGTTTTATTCACTACCCTGTAACTATAGTTATTATTTCACTATGTGAAAGGAGCAGAAGCCATGTTTCTCCTCCGTGCTGCTGCTGGATTGTTGGATTCCTCACCCAAATGCCTTTGAGCAGCTCTGGGAGGGGGACCTTGAAGGACTCTATCTTGTGCTGTGGGGATGAGTGTTTCTCTGTGTCAGGTGCCAGGCTGGAATCTTGGAGTTCTTCTTGACTGTCTCATTTGTAACCTTCTCACTCTAATTGTGGTCCTTGTTGCCCAGACCCAAAGTGAGAAGATCTTGTTCTCTCCCCAGCAGGCTGGGAAGGTGTGTAAGTTTATGCTGGCAATTCAAAACCTTTAATCTCCTTGGTTACAAGTTTAAGGAAATTATTACTTTCTGTTGATGTGTGTAAGATTCCTGGGGGAAGGGGGTAGCACTTGGGTAAGTTCAGGAGGAATCCTGGCACAGCACAGGTGATGCTTGGTTAGTACAGATATCACTAATTCCGTTAAGTTATACAGTTTCTTCTCCTTGACATATGTTTTTTTACCTTCCTTTCTAGGAAGGGGTCTGGAGGAGGGAAAATTTCCCTTTCTGGTGAAAGGGGACTGGAGCATTATGACAGTCAAGTCTTTAAAAGCTTATGAGTTCCCAGAGTCCTTGCCGAGTAGCCGCTGCCTCCGCTGATGTTGTCGGATGTCAATAAAGAGAGGTTGAAGGCAACACTTCTAATGGAGGTAGAAACGAAATACTTGGAAAATACCAAGGATTTTCCTGTTTTCATTAATAAAAAAATCACATAGGTGCTTAATAGCTGGGTAGACACTTGAGATGTGGAACTCTAGAGACAATCACTAAATTCACCTGTATTTTCTGGCTTGACTTCTGAGGCTTCTCTGCGTTGCTCCAACTAACCAAAGTGTTCTGGTCTCTTCAGCAGGTAACATCGAAAGGTGCTGGCTTGAACCCCAATGCAAAAGTGTGGCAAGAAGTGCCCCCGGGCAGTGGTGAGGCCGTGCCCCCCACCAATGGCACAGAGCACACGTGGCAGGAGACGGCAGCGGCCCAGGGGACTCCAGCCGAGGGTGAGGTGTTGGGACACGGGTCGTGATATGGCCCTTCCCGGGGGACACTCGGGGAGCTCAGCTGTGAGGAGCAACCTCTGGCTCTTGTCCTTGGGGTTGTCAGTGCTGATGGAGCAACGTGTGTGAAAGGACCATGGGAATGCAGCAGGTGGTTTATAAGGGTGGTGGGTCTCACCAGTGGGCTTTGGTTCGGGAAAGTGTCCCAGCTCTGCTGGAACAGGATTCAAGGGGCCCGGTGATGACCAAGTAACGCGCTAAGAGGGGAGCAGGGTGCTGAATGTGTAGAAATGGATTCATGACGTTGCTGCACTTGAGCATCCACTGGACCCTGTGAACAGGAAGATGAGGTCTGAGGGCACCTGCAATCCTGGGTGACCGAGGTGCTGCTGAGAACTGTCAGGAGCATTTGTTCTCGAGCAGAGCCTGTTCAGTATCCGTGGTTAGCTCCTTTCCATTCTCACTGTTCCACTGCAGTCCTGTTCCCATCCTTACCACACAGGCAGTGTCCAGAACTAAGGATTCAACTGGTTTCACTTGCTTGGCTCAGACTTGATCCAGGGTGTAGCTGAGGTGATTCAAAGCATGGCAGAGGATGTAGAAGATTCTCTGCAAAATGGTTTAGTAAAAGTTAGGGATAAAGAAGGGAACATTCAGCTTGTGTGGCCTTGTCAAAGGTTTCTGGTAAGTCAGCAGAAGTGAGGAGAGAGTGCTGGGTTTGTGCTTTGCCTGACAGAAACTCATTTGTCTCTTCATAACAAAGTGAAGCAATTGAGGCAGTGTAAGCAATTTTCATCCCTTGTTTTTAGGAACCTCGCTTAAATATTTTAAATTTCATGTGGAAAGGCTGGTTTTTAGATTCTCTGCCACTTTCAGCATCCTTTATTTACTTTTCCCTGAGAGCCTAGTGCAAACCAGATCTTCCTGAAATTGGAGGGGTATAAGTTCTATCCCACACAAAGCCTAAGAAATACAGGCTAAGGTTAGGCACTCTCAGGTACAGCTTTCTTGAGTATTTGTTTTAATGGTGGTAGCCAGAATTTTTCAAATGGGAAGTATACTGGAGCTGACAGGAGTTTTCCTGCTGCTGGTGTGTTCCTTTGCCAGGTAACATAGAGATCTCAGAGGACAGTTGCAAGCAGTATGAAGTGATGTATTCCCCATCCTGTGAAGCCACAAGGAATGGCACAGGAGTTGATGAGGCGTCAGCAAATGGAATTGTCCTGGCAACCGAAGATCTGGGATACCAAATCTATGAAGTGTCTGGTGAGTGCTGAAGTTCAGATGCTGCTGTCAGTGTCTGTAACGCCCCTGGAGCTGCTGTAAGTGTGGTGTAACCAAGTTGGAGCTCTGACATGTCCATGTGTATCCACATACAAGCTCCAGTATGGCCTCAACATGTGGCCAAACAGGGGCAAAGTGGGATCAGAGTCATTTTGAGAGTGTGTGGTCTGGGGGTCTTTAAGCGTCGTGGATGAGCTTTTCCTCTTGGTCCTACCCAGAGGGATTCACTCTTGTGTTCTGCAATGAGATGTGTCCTTGCCTTGTCTTGTCTTGTTGCTGTGAAAGTGGGAGCTGATGGTGGGTGTGGTCCCTTTCAGGTGACGGCAGCTCCACTGTGTCCACAGAAGACATCAGAGAATGTTTGAGAAAACAACTTGAATTCTGCTTCTCACGGTAGGTGCAGTTAACTCACCTTGGTATAAACCCTTTACTAAAATCCTTGGCAAATATCCCTCTTCTTGGCTTAATATGTGCTATCATCTTGATAAAAACACAAAGCAAGATTTGCTGATGTGCTGTAGAAGCCCTGTGGCACCTCCCAGCTGTTTCGCTCCTGTCTGTGCATCCATGTCCTTGGATGAGTATGATTGCTGTGCTCCACAGTCATAAGATGTCGAGATAATTTACTGTGTGGCACCAGAAGTCTTTTTGGCAGATCCTTTTTGCAGACCAATGTGTAGGGCGCTGGAACTTCATTAAGTTTCTAAAATTATCTTACTCTGCTTTGTTTTGATTTGCTGGGATTTGTTCCAGGAGAGAAAATCTGAGGGTGTTTTGGTTGTGAATGGTACTGGTGAATATTTATTTAAGCCTGTAGTTATCCTCTTGTTTAAGTTTTCTCTAAGGCAGGTTCAGGATCTTTATTAAATAATAATTTTATGTCTTTTTAGAGAGAATCTTTCGAAGGATCTCTACTTGATGTCTCAGATGGACAGTGATCAGTTTGTTCCAATATGGACAATTGCCAACATGGAAGGGATTAAGAAGCTGACAACGGATATGGACCTTATTCTTGAAGTTTTGAGATGTAAGTCTGAGACTTTGGTATCTGTATCAGCAGCACAAAGAATCCTTCCATGCTTCAGAGAGCTGTTGTAGTCTCTGAGCCTGCTTATGGTTTGTTGTGCTGGTAAATGGTGGCAGGAACTTTACTGTGCAGGAGGCTGTTCCAAACTCCTGAATTCTCATTCTTTGTTCCAAGTTCCATGAGAGAATCTGTTACTGCTGAGATGTGCAATGTGTCCAAATTTTATACTTTAATTTCAGCTTCTCCTATGGTACAAGTGGATGAAAGGGGGGAGAAAGTCAGACCAAACCACAAACGGTGTATTATCATTCTTCGTGAGATCCCTGAAACAACACCTATAGAGGTAAATAAAGAGAAAGGACATAAATAACTCTGTTACTGGTTTTGGAAGGTGCCTTCAATAGGGGTTCAAACAGCACCAGGAAAAGGTCAGCTGGTGTTTAATTGGATTAAACATGAATATTTTTCTTCTAGAGCACATCAGTAACTTTTTCCACCTGGGTGCGTTGTCAAAATAGTCAAAACAAAAACTTATTGCCGTTGTCCCTTCCCATCATTTACTACTATATTTAAACCTTCTTAAGTAAACTTTTTTCCCACCAAAGCTGAGCTAGCTCGGCTTTTCTGGAAGGAAGTTTGAACTGGTTTCTTTTCAGTTCCAAAAATAAATCAGTCCAGGGCATAGCTTGGAATTCAGGCTGAATTTTTGTCACAGCAATAACTTTACTTGAAGTCAGACGATTGTTTTGGCAGCAAGAAATGTTACTAAACATTTCTCATTCATTGAGCCCCAGCATGAGCTGAGCTCATTATGTCCGAGAAGGGAGGATAATAAAATTCCTCCTGATACTTGGCGAACAGAATGATTTAGTTCTTTGTTTTTTAAAGTTGTAACACAGGGTGTTTGTCTACCAGCATTTTTAATGAGTTCTTTTAATGCAAACACTGAGCAGCTGCTTGTCCCTCTCTTTACAATCTGATTATTGCAAAGCTGTCAGGTTGCCTTGACTTAGAAATATTTCATGGAGTTATTGTTGCCTCTGTGACTCTGCTGAGCTAAAGCCACACTTTTCCTACCTATTTCATATGAAAATATCACCAGATCTACACAGATCTTGATTTTCTTACCAGCTGGGCCTGCTCTGTTGTATCTGGGGAGCCCAGAAGGCTGAACTAGGATTCGTGGGTTAAGAAGCAGGTAGAGGGTGGTTTGGTCAGGGGAATAAAAAACCATCCCTGGTCACGGGAGAGCGGCAGCTGAGGAGCTGGAGCATAAACTTGGGTCACTTGAGTGTTCATTGTACAAGGGCTCTGAACTTCTCTCCCCAGGAGGTGAAGGCTCTGTTCAAGAATGAGAACTGCCCCAAGGTGATAAGCTGTGAGTTTGCTCACAACAACAACTGGTACGTTACATTCCAGTCCGACACAGACGCGCAACAGGTAAGGCTGCCTTCCTCTGCCATACCAGCTTTAATCCTTCTCCTGCTCAATGAAAGTGCACATGTGCTTCCCATAGCTAAAAGAAATATTTATTTACTGATGCCCTGTTGTTGTTTTAAGAGATTACTTGCAAGTTCTGGTTAATAAGAGGAAAGTTGAGAGATTGTGGGGTTATAATTCCCATGCCTGGCTCTTGCCTCGGCGCTCTCTGGCCGTGACTGGCACTAGAATCCTGAATTGGAAGTGTTAATGAACTTAGGTGGGCTGACAGGGAAGCACGTGGCTGCACATTTGTGTTAAATCATGGAACATCCTTTGGGAAGCACAACTTTATCAAGATATTCTAATGTTGATCTTTTTTTTGTATCTGCAGGCGTTCAAATACTTAAGGGAAGAAGTGAAAACCTTTCAGGGCAAGCCAGTAATGGTGAGGCTGCTTTAGCTGCTCTTTCTGTTGGAACTGAATTGTGTTGTTTCTGTTTGGATGATGGTGACCATTTGTGGGGGGTAGAACCAAGGACTCAGCAGTGGGATAGTCCATAGCTCTGGAGGCTGGAAATGTGAATGAGGTCATGGGGAGCTCTGACAAATTACAGTTGAGTGGCTGCTGGTTACTCACAGCACTGCTTCCCAGGGGAGGTGAAATACATTCCTGTGCTGACTTCCCTTCTCCACTTGCCCCAGAATCTGGGTTTGCAGAGCTCAGGAGAGGGATTCCTGCCACTGCGAGTCTTGAGTTGGCTGCTGCACAGAGCAGGCTGGAGCAAAGTGTGTGGACTGTGAGAGGACCTGGGATGATTGAAGTCTGGACAGTTCTGCTGTAGAAAGCAGCATTTATCTGCAGTTTTACAGATCACCCAGCTAAAGCAATGGGTGTCCTTCCCGTTACCATGCTGTGGGAATATGATCTGGACTGATTTTATCAGTTTTTATTCATAAGCAGTAATCAACCTTCACATCAGGCAGGAAAGATTCCACGTTCTCCTTTTCTCCCAGCTAACGCATGGCGTGATTTGCTGTCTTGCAGGCCAGGATAAAAGCCATCAACACGTTTTTTGCTAAGAATGGTTACCGGGTCGTGGATTCCAGTGTGTATCCCCAGCCCGTGCAGACCCAAGCCCAGTTTGCCTCCCCCCTGTTTATGCAGCCTGTATATAGCCCTCAGCAGTACTCGATTTACAGCATCGTGCCTCAGACGTGGTCTCCAAATCCTGCACCTTACTTTGAGACACCACTGGTGAGTAACAGCTGGTGAGAAGGGGAGGAGGAGCCCAGCCCATCAGGGATAATTTGGTTAATAATCACTGGGGTGAGCAGGCTTTCCAGGTTTCTTGGTCAGATCCCTCTGTTTTATGACATTTATTGTCATAAAAATATGACAATAAATGTCATAAAACAGAGGGATAAAGCAACAGTCAGGGGAGCTGCCAGTCTCACCATTGGCTGCCACTCATTTCAAGGAATTTTGGTGTGAAATTCCATTATCCAGCAGCTTGTGTTACTGGAAGAGCCCATAGCTTTTCCAGGAATGGGGGAACTCTGCTAAAGCAGATGCAGACTTTGAACCTGTGGGGGTTTGGCTGGAGTAGTGAGTTCACACCACAGTAGATGCTGTAGCCCAGTGTGAAATTACAGCCATGAGTAAGTGCTGAAGCTGATCATTAATCTGCAAACGTTTTCTTTGTAGCTCAGCCACTGAGACTGTTCTGTCTGTTGCAGGCCCCTTTTCCCAACGGTGGATTTGTGAATGGCTTTAATACACCAGGATCATACAAAACAAATGCTGCTTCTCTGAGTATAGGTCGCCCATTCCATAGGAATCGGTAAGATAGTTCTGTCGGGTGTTAGCTCCTGGAAAACTTACAGTACTGACATCCTCAAGTGTTCTTTGCATGTCACCTGCTGTGCTTTCTGATGGGACCACATAATTTATTTTGTTTTATCAAATATGTGATGTTTTTCAACTTAATTAAAAAAACGAAGTAGAAGGTGGCAGCATAAGGTCCTAAAATAATGGACACGGTGCTGGTGAGAACGAAGGTATCTCCTTTAAAAAGCCTCAGAGGAATTTTTGCAGACAAATAAATAACTTCCTCCTAAGGTCATACTTGTAATTGTTTGTTATACACAGATTATAAACTCCTGCAGCACAACATAAGCCTTTCCTGCTGGGATCAGGCTTGTGGAGCTGTTGGTTCCTGCAGTGGGAGTTGCTTGTCCTGACTGCTGAGTCCAACTGCTCGATGCTGGGGCTGTTCCTTGTAATATATTTGCTTTATCCCCATCTTTCCTGAGAGCTGTAAGGACTTAGATATAAACACTGGGGAGGAGGAAACATTTTGTATTGCTGGAGCAATTGCTCTGTGAATACAATGGAGTAGTAACCTGTGTGTGGGGGTGGGAGTTGTTTGTGTGCAGCACAGGGCTGGGATCATGGGAGTTGCTGTTGGTGTTGTTGGAGAAATCAGTCGACAACTGCCAGGGCCGTGAGTGGGTTTGTGGTGCAGTTCGGGTCTGTGGCTGTTGGCAGAAGGGGAACTTCAGGATTTGGTCTGTGGTGACTCAGCAGTCTTAACACAGACTGTGGAACTGGGAGCGTGACTCTGCCTGGAAGATGGAGCAGCTGCTCCAGTTGCAGCTGCTCAGCTCCCAACTCACATCTTGACAAAGGTGGTTTGGATATTTTTTGCTTTAAATTGTGCACAATCTTAAAACCTGTAAAGCTCTTGGGTATGTGGAACCTCTTGGAAGTACGGATGCTGCAGCTGTGCAAGAACTGTGTGTATCCAAGTGCTAACACCTTGAAATGCCTCCTTGTACATCACATCTGCATAACCCGAAGCTTTTAAAATCCTGGTTATGTAAAGGCTTCCATTTGTAAGACTTGGGTGCTCGAAGTTGCAGCTTTAGGGTCAGTCTGTGCAGGTCCTGCTGGCCCAGTGATGATCCAGTATCGCGCTAAGAGAGAACAGGTCACAGTTGGGGGCTGGGCAGCCTGTGCTCCCTGCTTGTCCTTCCTCCTGCTCTTCCTTCCTTCTGCTCTCACATCATTTCTCCTTCTCTCTGCTCTTTTTTTTCCCTCCTTTGTCTTTCCTTGTCTTTTCTGCTTTGCTCTTCTGCCCAGACAAGACTGTGGCCTTCTCGATGACGGGTAAGATTATGAGATCTGAGGGCTGAACAGTGACTTGAGAATATGCCATTTTGAGAACAACAAAATGGAAGCATTTAGTTGACTTTGCTCCACCTCCTCCCTGTGGTTTTTGCTGATGGGAAACTTAAATTTTATTGGGCCCTTAAAACTGGTTCTTGATGCTTCTTGAAGCTGGGAAGTGTGAATTCATCTCTGTTCAGCAAATCTCCTCTTGAACTGCAGAGCAGCTTGTTTGGACAGTTCATCCAGCTGGTGCTTTTGGGTTTCTGTCCTGGCCCATTAAACCTGATTTGTTTTGTGGTACAGACAGTTAATAGTTAAGTGTTGGAGTTTTCTCTGTAGCTAAACATTTGTTTAAGCCGCTCGTATTTATTTTGCGCTCATTTGTTGCAACATCCTTGTGGGAAAGGGAGATGGAGGGGTCATACTTTGGCTGGCACTAGGAGAGTTTCTTCTGATTTCATGGAATGTTACAATGAGATTGCACATGCTGTTTTTAAACAAAATCCTCCTGCTGTCCTTAAGTTATGAGAAGTGCAGAGTTTACCAGAGGAGAGAGAATTTAGGGTTCTTGTCTTTGATCAGTGCTGCATGGAAAACCAGTGAGGGGCAAAAGTGGAAAACAGTTGGAGACACCCAAATGCTGCTTCAGAAGACTGTTCCATATTGTGCGGGATCTGAGGTTTTCTGGGGAATTCTGCATTTAAGACCCTGAGCCTGAGCTTGCAGCAGCACTGAGTGTGCAGAGCTGTGTCTGTGCTCAAAGGAAGCACAGCTTTAATGCTGAATAATCGATAGCGGGGTGAAATGTCTGAGGGTTGGGAACTGCAGAGTCAGTGCTGGGGGTTTGGGAATGGGAGCAGCCAGACTGAGCCTGGCTGTGCATGGTGGGGCTCAGCTGCCCTGGCCTCGTCTGCCACGTTCACTCACTCCTGGCCTTGTCTCAGTTCAGTTTGTTTGCCTGTGGTTAGATCAGTCTGTTCCTTGGCCTTGGCTTATTTCTCCAGCTCCATTTCCAGTGCCCTGTGCTGGTGCTGCAGGCCCAGACAAAGGAAAAATTCCTCTTTGGGTTCTTCTGACTCTTCTGTGACCTCTGGGTTTTGGGGTTTTTTTAAGTTGTTTGAGGTTTTGGGGTTTTTTTTCCCCTCCTGCCTATCTTTTGGGCAGTGATCTCAGTGTTTCCTGCATTTGTTAACACTTGAGTGGAGGTTGCAAGAAAACCATAACAGAAGGAATTGATGGAGGTTGGGAAGACAAATGTCTTTGTTCCTGACAGTTGTATGCAGGAAACGTGAGTTCTGGTGCTTGCTGACCTCGTGCTTTTCTTGCCAGCTGCAAATCAGTTGCAGTTGGTGGTGGTTCTGGTGTGGTTTCTCAGCATGGGGATCCTACAGCTCCCGCTCTGTGTCTGCAGGGTGAAGCCCCATTTCCGCTCATCCAGCAGCTCGGAGCACCCGGAGGGGCCGCCCGGCGCCGGGGCCCTGCCCATGGGGGACCTGAGCAGAACCAACTCAAGGAATTTTGTCATGGAGCGACACAACAGCTCATTGACTGGGCACCAAGACCAAGGGTATTCCCAGAAGGATTCTCCCACAGCACAGCTGGAGCAGAACGGCGATTACGGCGTCGGCAGGGGCAGGTAAAGGGCTGTGTCCGTGTTTGCTGTCACACAGCAGCTGGGACTTGGCTTGTGTGAGCCAAAGATATCAACCATCAGCACAGAATACATTTCTGTAAGGAGCAGCCATGAGAA
>NW_008237401.1:354045-360638 GCF_000691975.1 Corvus brachyrhynchos
AATGGTTCCAGCTTCACTTTCCAACTGGCAGTTACTCTGACAAACAGCTGACAGTAAGACAGTGAAGTGTCTTTATTTAAAAGTAACTGATTTGTCCCCAGAATTAAAACAGATGCTGAAATAAAGTTGGCATCTGTATTGCTGTAAATAATAAGTAAATCCTTGGTTGGGAATTTGATGCTCCTCAGTATTTTAAGATTAACTGCTTTTATCTCTTTTAATTCAGGGTTTAGACACTTGAAAAGGCAGATCAGTGAGAAATGAGACTAATAAGTTTATTACTGTAAAATAATTGTCCCTACGCTTGGTCAGATGCTCATCCGGGGGGCTGAGAAAGAGAAGTTGTTTCCATATTGGCTCTGTTCCAGCTTCTTCCAAAGCTGGAACTTTGACCCCTCCTGAGGAGGGAAAACATCCCAGAGCCGTGTGTGGGCAAGGCTCAGCAGGCAGCTGTGGATCCCCTCATGCAGAGCTGTGCCCACTTCAGCTGGGTGGATGCACTGACTGGTGTTCTTGTCTTCAAAGGAGGAACGTGTTCCGAGGTCGGAGGAGACGGGAGGACGACCGGATTTCGGTAAGTTCTGCTTCCCTTTTTGGAGGGAATCCCACAAAGTGCAGGGTGTTGGCTTTCCAGTTACTGAAGGAATGGCAGTGTCCTTAAATCCTCAGATTACATTGGGGGCTTACAGTTTTTCTAGGACATTCTCTGACACTTGCGCAGGGCTTTTACTGCTCAGTGTTATGACTCTAGTAACGGGTGTTTTCCCTCTCCAGAGACCTCAGCCTTCAGCAGAAACAAAGACTCAGACACCAAAGTTTGACTTGCTTGCATCCAATTTCCCACCTTTGCCTGGCAGCACAGCAAAAATTCTGGGAGAGCCTGTGCTGGAGAGCAGGATGTCCGACATCGTTAAAGGAGTCTGCAAAGAGAAGGTGCCTGGTCTTGTCTCCGTACACCCACGGGAGTATCGGGGTGCTGTGACTCCCTTTTCCCTGTTAAAGGGTTGGTTTGTTAGAGCCATGTATTCCAATGCTCTAATCCCAGACTTCCCACTGGTTTGTTCATAAAATGGTGCATTTTCCCTTTTTTTTGGTGGGAATGCAGCTAGGACTCATGCAGTTATGCTGTTGTAAACTCAGTAATGTTTAGGAATGAGGCAAAGGGGGAATGTTGGCTGTTGGAGTAGGGACAGTTTGGTGGAGCGTGGGCAAGGGATCTTTCCAGATGAATTTGTTCCTTGAGCTGGTGGGACTAAGCACTGATACTCTGGGTGATCCAGCCTTAGTTCTGGTTTTACCCACTGCTTGTTTTGCCCATATAAAGAGGAATTGCTTTAGAGGTGATGGTCCAAAAGAAGTAAAATTCCTATCAGGACTTGAGCAGCCTTTGAGACTACCCTCCTTCTCAGATGTCTTGCAGTGCCATATTGTGGAGAAATTTGAGTATCGTTCTGTGTTTTGCAACTTGTGCTCTGTGTGCAGGAAAGCAAAGACTCCCTGTCCCCCTGCCCGGCTCCTGCTCCGGACGAACAAACGCCCAGCGCTGCCCAACCGCCCATGCCCAGCGTGAGCTCCCCGAGCCAGACTGAGCCTGTGCTGCTGAGGTACGCAGAGAACATGGGCATACCATGGAATCATGGAATGTCCTGAGTGGGAAGGGACCCACAGGGATCATCCGGTCCCACCCCTGGCCCTGCACAGACACCCCAACAACCCCCCCCTGGGCATCCCTGTCAGCGCTGTCCCAACGCTCCTGGAGCTCTGGCAGCCTCGGGGCCGTGCCCATTCCCTGGGGAGCCTGGGCAGTGCCCAGCAGCCTCTGGGGGAAGAACCTTTTCCTGACATCCCACCTAACCCTGCCCTGGCCCAGCTCCAGCTGTTCCCTCGTGTCCTGCCACTGGTCACCGCGAGCCGAGATCGGAGCTGCCCCTCGGGATGAAGCTGCAGCCCCCAATGAGTCCCCTCAGTCTCTTCTCCAGCTGAACAGACCCAGAGCCCTCAGCCACTCCTCCAGACCCTTCCCCATCCCCTTGTCCCTGCTCCGGACCCTCTCCAGCAGCTTTAGATGTTTTTTATGTTGTGGTGCCCCAAACTGCCCCCAGGACTGGAGGTGAGGCCACCCCAGTGCAGAATAGTGGCACAGTCCCCTCCCTCACCTGTCCGGCAGTGCTGGACCCGATGCCCCCAGAATGTGGTGACCCTTTGGGCTGCCAAGGTGCTGCTGACTCATTTGCATGTTCCAGCAAAGTCTCTCACCAGTGTCTGGCAGTAATGCTGGGTGGCCTCTTCTCCAGAGGCTACCAGATGGAAAGAACAGATCATGGTGGGAATGGCTGTTCTGTTCTGAACTTGTGATTTCAAAGAAAGGAAATAATCTCTTGAAACATGAGTGTCAGTAGGTTTTAATTTGAATTGTTGTTGGTTTATCAGCACGGTTCAGCCAGAGAGCAAACCAGAAGAAGTGTCTGCTCCAAAGGACGTGGCCAGCCCGGCTTCCCCGCCAGCATCTGTCTGTGCCGTCAGTGCTGCAAAGCCACCGAGGACAAACGCCTCCTCACCTTCTGCTCAAGCAAGTGCAGCTCCTGCTCTGTCAGCACAGGTAAGGCCCAGAGCAGGGAACGGGAATGGCACAGGGAGCTTTCTCTGGGATGAGCTGGTGGCGCATCCGGGAGCTTCCCTCCGCTCGCTGTGCGTGTTGTTGCTGTTGTGCCTTGACTTCGTGCCTGGGATAGGCTGGGAGGTGGTTGTGGTGCATAAACCTCGCTCTTCTCCTTGGTCCCAAAGGAGCCTCGCAAGCTCAGTTACGCCGAAGTTTGCCAGAAGCCCCCAAAGGAGCCTCCTCCAGTCCCTGTCCAGCCTCTGAGGGAGCATCGCACCAACATCGTTCCCCCTGCCAAAAATGAAGAAAATGGTACGTCGGAGAAGGCTCCGGAGAAGGCTCCTCACGAGAGGGCTGAAGGTCGAATGAAGGATTACTCCGGGTTCCGCGGCAGCGGAGCTCCCAGGGGAGCTGCTGGGAAAATCAGGGAACAGAGGCGCCAGTTTGGACGCAGATCTTCGCCTCAGGGAGCACCGCGACGCGGCGGCAAGGAGCAGTATGTGCCACCCCGGTCACCAAAGTAACGCTGGGCCAGCCAATGATTCTCTATTTAACTTGAGCTGTGGACTAATGAGCAGCAGAGAGACTGAGGAGGGAAGGATTCGGGAAGGGGAATACTGAACTGGAGCGTGGCTTGTGTGGAGAAGTTGTGGAGGGTCCCAAAATTCATCTCTAAAAGTGATTTCACAAATGCTGGAGGATTCCAATCACTATAAATATAGAGATTATAATTTTTGTATTTTTGTTTTTAATTTGCAGAGGGTTTCCTGCTTGAAATCAGCTTTGGGGTTGTGAAAGTAGCGTTTTGACAAAGTGAAAGAATATGAGTTGACAAATTAACCTGTCCCTCGGTGTAGGAGGAAAAGGATAAGAGAATATTATTTTTGGAAAATGAGCATTTCTGTAAAATTAGAACTTTTTTTAACCTATTTAACGTTTGGCTTGTGGGCTGGTGTGTCTGCCATGGACAGCCTGGCATTGCAGAGGCCTCTGCAGCAGCAGGAGTGGAGCGAGTGCAGCCAGAACTGTTGTCATCACTTAGTCACTGATGATGAAAACTGAATGTACTACTGTAGTAAACCATGTGTTTCCAGCTTGAAGTAGAGTCTCTTGACCTTACTAATATTTCATTCAGCAAGCTTTTTAAGGTATAATTTTTGCAGGATACTGGATTGTAGATGCGAGTGTGTGGACAGCAGAAATTGTCTCGTAGACACAGTGGGAGGAGGCAAAGGGAGCATGTTAGAATTTTTAATATGCCCTTTTTCCTTGCCTCCTTTTGAGGGCAACTCCTTAGGTTTGGGGTTTTGTTTGTTTGCTTTTTTCCTCTCTTGTTACTTTCTCTAATTTCCTTATTACAGACTTTAGTGCATTTTTCTTGGTGTGTTTTCCTGAGGCAGCCCCAGGGTAGGACGGGCAGGTGGCTACACAGCACCTGGTGTTACCTGCACAGGTAAAGAGCCTGGAATTGCAGCCTGGGAGGTGGGAACTGTGGGCACTCGCTGTCATCTCTGGATGACTGGCAGCAAACCAGAGCTGTGGCTGGGTGTTCTCTGTGCTGACTCTGGAATAGGCTGTTGGCTGCTGTATTGCCAGAAATCAGGGTTTGTACTCCTGGGAACTCGTTGTTTACAGCTGATGTCATAGCAACTGACTCGTTTTTAACTGTTTAAAATGGAATTAAAGGTGTGGAGTTAAAGAATTCCCTCGTGTTCAGAGAAGCTGCTGGAGAGGTGGCTCCTTGCCAGCTGCGTGCTGACTGAATTCACAACACTATTGTGCAGTAAGTGGTTAAGTTTCAGGGTGATTAATGACCGAAATAGGAACATTCAGCGCATTAATCTGCCAAAATCAGCATACCAGGGTTCAAAGTTCTGTATAAAGCGTTAGGGAAAAGTAGCTTCCAGCAGTAAGAATCACATCTTTATTTTTTCCTCTTTTTTTTTAGTGAATAGCAAGTGTACAAATTTAAAGTTGTAAGTTGTGAACACTGGAAAACTCAATTGTGATATATTCCGTAACCATCTTAGTAATATATGCTCGTGTTGCCATAGAATGAATGTAAGTGGCAGTTAAAATAACTGTGAAATTTTTCATCTTCTGATTTCTTAGCCAGATAACCCTTGGTGACTTGGGCCTGAGTAGGAATTCTCTATCAACTGCTTGGAGAACACTCATATCTATTTTTATAAATATATATATAAAGCCAGAGTTGTCATTTCTCTAACTTATTATTCAGCTTGGCAATTGCTTTGAGTTGATTCATAACACAGTATAATGTATTTATGCAGTTAACTGTTCATTTCTACGCATGTTACAGAGAGAGAGTCAGAGTATCGTAGAACGGGCTGAGTTGGAAGGAACCCATCAGGATCACAGAGTCCAACTCCTGGCCCTGCACAGGACACCCCAACAATCCCACCCTGTGCCTGAGAGCGTTGTCTAAATGCTTCTTGAAATCAGACAGGCTTGGAGCTGTGACCCCTTCCATGGGGAGCCTGTTCAGTGCCCGACCCCCCTTTTCCTCGGGTCCTGAAGTATGTATACATATATATATTTATATATATAGATATATATAGATATATATATAGATATAAAAATAACCCAAAATCACTATTCGCTTTTAAACTACCTGTACTGGGTTTGGGAGGTTTTTTTTAATTTAGTAAAAAAAATCGTTGATCACATCCACAGTTTAGGGATTCTTACAGACCCTTCTCCGTTTATTTTGATAATGTTACTCTTGTTGGAATGATAGGGAAGTTTAAGTATTTAGTGTCAAAGTCCTAAAACGCAATGAATGCAAAGTTTAATTCATTTTAAAGGCTCTAAACAATTCCTGCAGCCAAACTGGAACAAAACAAGCCTGTAGGATGGTCACGGGTGTTTAGGGGAGATGTGTTCTGGGACGTTGAGGAAGCATTGGGATGCCAACAGCTGTTGGCTGTTTTGAGGAGGAATTGTGAGGGAAGGGGCTGGTGCAGATGTTGCTCAGAATTCCCTGATCCAGTGTCAGTGACTTGCTTGTGCTGAGAGCACCTGAATGGTGAAATGGAACTTTGTCATTGATCAGATGTGGGAAAACCCAACCAACCGTGGCTCCGTCTTCCTTGCAGGGTGATGGGAAAAGGGTGCTCTGTGAGCCCTGGGAGTGTTCCCAGCAGCAGGTTGTGGCTCTTGTGCAGTGAATGTAGGTCAGGCTGGAACTGTTGGCTTTTCCCAGCATATCCAAACTTTTCTCAGCTTAGGGCACTTGGAATTTATTTCACACCTGCATGCAAGGATTTCACGTGAGCATTTCCCTTCCACCATTTCTAGCTGTGGTTTGGGGTTGGTTTGTTTTTTCCTTTCTATTCTTTTCTATGCAGGGGGAAATTCCCAGTTGGATACAGCGGCTGTGAAACTGTAGTGGGGTGGGACTTCCTGGCACTGGGACCTGGCAGGGACTGGCTTTGCCTTCTCCTCCCTGTGCTGGGCTGGGGAAGGGTCTTGTGTCCCTCCCCACCAGTTTACACGTTGGACAGACTGGGGAAACTGGGACACAGGGGTGGTTTGGAGCCAGACCCACTGCTGGGTTTCCTTGGAGCTGGATCTCTGTGTCAGCAGCGCTGGAGCTGTCCCTGTGCACCGGGCTCCAGGTGCACTCCAAGTGACAGCAGCTCTCCGTGGTTCCCTCTGGGTGTACCCTCACAGGATACAAGTTGTCCTGCTCTGCTGATATTAAATACCAGGAGGTGCGAATCACACCTAACTTCCAGTTTTAGGAACTGTGACTTGTTTTCAGAGTTGTCGACTTCCGTTAGGGACAGAAATGCATTTCCCAGTTCAGCTCTTTTCCAAATTACTGTGTGTGGAAAAGATTGGGGCACTCTCTGTGCTTCTGCTGGGGAGTGAAAAGAAGAAATTCTTTGCATGTGATAGTAAAATTAAAAGTGCAAAATGTTTTGTTTCTTTTGATTTCTAACATTAAGTTAGTTTTATAGTATCTTACATT
>NW_008237401.1:360747-362549 GCF_000691975.1 Corvus brachyrhynchos
ATTGTTTGTTTTTTTTTTTTTTAATTAGCCTGGCACAGTATGATGGTGCAGTTTTAGCTGTAGGTTTAAAAAAAAAAAAACCAAAAAAACCCAAAAAAAAAGTAACCCACTATTAACCAGAAGAGAAAGATGATACTGTGGCAGATCAGTAGCAAATAAGTGACTTAATCAATGCTTTACTGTAGTTAAATAGCTATGGCCTTACTACTTTGTCAATATCAGCTTAATTGTCTTGAAACTGTCCGCGATTTTTACTGTTCCCAGGTGAGTTTACCTGGGCTGAGATATCTGGTATGTACAGATGATATTTTAAATTTGTAAAATGCACCATTGTATTACAGACGATGCAACAGAAATGCACTTCGGGGGGAAATGGCTTCTGATGAGTTTTTTTGTAAATCCTTGATTACTACAGATATGCAATAGAGTTTTTGTTTCTAATTTTGATATTTCCTTCTGAAACGTTAAGATTGTTGCCATTAATCTGAATGATTTATCATGCTCTTCTTTGCGTGTATATATTCCATATAGTCTGAGCTTCCTTTAGGATGGTACATAATTTTGGGTTGTTGTAGTATTTTAGTTGGCTCTTCTCTTCAGTGCCTTTAGTGTAGGCACTTCAAGAGGTTCATTGAGTCTGTTTTTAATGTACAGTTGGGAGGACTTGAAATGGAGTTAAAGCAACTTATTTCTGAAAAAAAAAATCCATCTGCAAACTAACCTGTAACAACTTTAAAATTTTATATTTAAGAACCAGATGTTTATTTTTATGGAACTTCAGTTATGGATACAGTTTCCAAAAAAAAAAAGCAACTTCAAATGTAAACAGACTGTGCATAAATGGGTTTTGTTCTAATTTTTATAGAATACAAAATATTCAGATAATATATTGAGCTCGAGTTACTACAGACATCTTGTTCCTCCCGGATGAATCCAGCTTCCCCTTGGCATTGACGATCTCTCTTCAAAGTGGTAGGAAAGGAGAAAAAAAGCGACTTATCTGGCTTTTAGACTGTCTGTTCTGGTTTATTCCTGTTGTCAAAATGTCCAAAACAAAATTTGTGTAAAGTAGGTTCATGCTTTAAGTGTTCAAATGATAATACATGTATTTGTATTTGTTTTTGACATTGCCAAGGTGCTATGGGAAATTGAAATAACAGTTAGAAAAATAAAGCTGATTTAAAAGAGAAAAAAACCCACCAAAAAGAAAACAAAAAAAAAAAAAAGAAAAAAGAAAAAAAAAGAAAAAAACTCTTAAAACACAACTCCCTGAGCTCTTCCTTGTGTCTATGGAGGTTGAAATGAGTGTAGTGAGGGTGGTGGGGGTAAGGGGAGCTCAGGGTCGTGCTAAGGGGCTTTGTCGCCCAAGTCCGGACTGGGTCAGGCCCGAGGGAGCGCTGGGGCTCCGTCCCATCGCTGCTCCAGCGGGGTCAGCCCAGACGGAGCACGGGGGCCCGGACGGGGTCCGAGGGTTCCGGAATGGGCCCTGGTTCCAGAGCCCACAGCACCGTGAGTTACTCGTGGCTGTCAGTTCCTCCCCGTTCCCCTTGTCCCAGGGCCGGGCCCCGGAGCCGAGTCCGCTCCATCCTCAGCGCCCTCCTTTCGGTGTTCGCACGCCTGGATGAGGTCCCGTCTGAGTTTTCGCCTCTCGGGCCTGAACAAGCCCAGGTCCCTCAGCCTTTCCCCGTGAGAGCTGCTGCCTTCCCTTCACCGTCACCTCGGCGCGCGGCGCCTGTCCTGAGGAGCCCCGAGCTGGACACGGCTCCGGAGAGCCCAGAGGCTTCACCCCGCTACGGGCGGAG
>NW_008237401.1:363392-400298 GCF_000691975.1 Corvus brachyrhynchos
GCTCCGGGGTCTGTCTGAGAGGACCGGGGGGGGAAGGAAGGGCCCGGCCCGGGCTGGGGTTCTGTCGGAGCGGAAGGAGCGCTGGGAGCATCATCTGTGCGGGGGGACCCCCGACTGAGCCCGGGGACCCCCGGTGCGACCCCGGAGGGGGCCTTCACCTGTCGGGGGTGAGTGACCTGCAGCCCCCTCTCGGGAGCGTTTTTTTCCTTGTGGCCTCTTCTCCGTAGCTCCCAAGCTGAGGATGCGGAGTGGGAGTGAGAGACCCCGGGACAGCCAGTTCTGGGGCGGGGGAGTCGCAGGAACTTTGGGCACAATAATGAAGACAAACCCTCTGTTCTTCCCACTTTCTGAATAAGTTCTTTTGCCATAATCGGTTCAGAGCATGCGCTTTTTGCTGCCTTTTTTTTTTTTTTACTGTTGTTTCCTTTTTTGCATGGGTTTGTCTTTGTTCCCCAGCGTTTAAAATGCTGCTCTCGGTACAGCTTTGTTGTGAATCTCCCTTGTGAAGCCGGAGGGCGAGGGATGAAGCTGAGGCGGAGGGAGAAGGTTGCAGTGCAGGTAGCTCAGATTTGCATAATTTTAATTTTCCTCCCTCCATCAGGGTACGGAACTTGATGCCAAAAAATCAGTGGCTTCTCAGGAGGGTTTACTGCATGGCTGGAATAACCAGAGAATCGGAATATCCTGAGTTGCAAGGGACCCTACAAGGATTATCAGTGTCTCTCTTAGCATTAAAAATTAAGAAAAATCAAGTTGCAGGCACATCTTTCCTTGCTCTGTTTATCCCAGAGCCCACAGTGCATAAAAGACACTTATTGACTCTTTGGAGATCAGGAATTCACTCCCAGGGGTGAGCTGGGGGCTGTCAGCCCCCGCTGCCCACATCGGCACTCAGGGCTTTGCCAGCAGAAAAGGCCATGGCACTGCTTTCCTAACACAGCTGGGTTGTAGCTAAAGCCTTGATGTTGGCTGGTTGGGGGTTTTGTTAACTCTTTCTCAGATATACTTTCTGCAGACATTTAACTAAAGTGATAAAACTTTACCTGGTGTTTGGTTTCGGGGACTCTGTGGTAACAAAGAATTGAGGAACGGTGGTGTTGCTTGAAATGTAACATTAAATAGGTTTTTTAAAGAATTTGTTGAATGTTTTAAGCTGTTGCTTGGATTTTCTGAAGTTTGTTTCTTGTGGCACTGAAAGCCCGTTACGGTTTGACCCTGTGATAGATTGTACTGCAAACTTAAAAAGAAATGAGCTCTGTTGCTGGACTGGCTGCTGTGACATCCCACTAGTCTTTAACAAGCTGCTCCAATAGCTTCAACTTCGGTGCTACAGAGTGAAGTTTTGTGGGTTATGTAAGTAATTCTCTGAATTTTAAATCCACTGCCCCTTTGTGGGTTTAATACTTGGATTTCTTAATGTGCATATCAAGGATTTGTTTGTGCAAATCACTTCTTCCGTCAAAAAACCCACGAGTACAGAGAATTTTGGGTGACTGTGTCCCCAAGCTCTTGGGAACATATTTCAGGGGATGTTGTTGCTGAGATAACTGAGCTGTGGGAAGGGGGAGTGAGGCAGTGAGGTAATGTCATTGTGGAGTTCTTGAAAAATACGCCCTAGTTTGAGGCTTAAGCAGAGGGATTTTGGGGCCTGTGTGTGCATTGTTCAGCTGAATATAACCATGGGCTGTTGACGGTAAACAATATTGAATAGAAGCATTTTATTAAAAATGGCAGCAGGGCTCCATGTGCAACTGCTCAGTTGTTGCTCAGATAAGAACACTTGATGCTTTTTTTTCCCACCCCCTTGTTGCAGCTTCGTTTGTCTCTGGGCTTGGCTGTGGACTGCGTGAACATTTCTGTCAGGCTTTTTTGCGTAGGAACACCTCGTTTTTGGGAGAGGAGAGGAGCTGCAGCTACCGGGAGTGGCCCAGGGTCCCTGCCCGCTGAGCTGGAGATGGCTCTGTCCTTGATGGACAGTGGGAAGTACCTGGCTCCGCGGGCTGGGAGCACAAACACTCGTGTGCTGAGCCTTGCTGTGAGTTTTATCCAGGCATTTGCTACTACTAACCACCGCAGAGTAGAGAATTCACAACAGAACGGGGGCAAATATAGTAATAAAACCTTATCTGGCGTTGTGGTTGTGAAAGGTGCTGCGTCAGCGAGCAGGATGCAAAGTGGAGCAGGATTACTTTAATGTATGCTGGAAATAGAAATCAGAGTTTGCAATGATGAGCCATGAGAGTTTCTTAAGGAGCAATCTGTGCAGACAGAGCAACAGGACTAATTATACCTTTGGATTATTCCTTACTGAGCCTTGTGGTCAGTGCGGAAGTAGCAGCCATCCCATCCCTGAGCGCAGGGAAAACGTCTCCGAGAAGTAGTGGGACGTGTTTCAGGAAACATTAATCGCTCATTAATCAGCAGAAGTTGCATCTTACTGTACTGTACTGGGCCTTGGCGATGGATTTGAGACCAGCTCATTCATTTCGAAGCGTGCACAAGAATTCAGTGTCTTCTGTCGGTGTGAAGAGCGTTTATACCTCGATCTCCACTTAGGGAGACCTCGCGTTCCCCCGCAGAAGGGATCGGTGTTGATACCTCTGAGGAAAGAATGTTCAAGTAACAGTAACTATGTATCAGCTGAGAATTGGGTCATGGAGCTGTGGGAAATCTGGAAACTGCTCATTACTCATGTTTTCCTTCTTTTCTCACTTTTGGGATATTTTTCTTTCTGGTGCTTTTCTTCATCTGTCAGTAACACCCACATTGTGCATCACTAATGATGGGAAGGGCTGCCTTTGTATTTACATCTGTTTCTGTTTGATGAGTGAAAGTGCCAGGGATATTAACTTTAAAGAAGACTTTCCCCCTCGTTTTCACACCGCTGTGAGTGCGGGAGCTCAGTCTCACCTTTGGGCTGAGCTGCAGCGCTGAGCGAAGGTGACTTTGGCTCCGCCACATGATGCTGTTCCTTAGAATGTTCTCAGTGTGTGCTGAAAGGTGCAGAGAACAAGGTAAACGCCTGAATTCATCCCATATTCGGTGGAAAACATTAATATTAAAGCACTTCGCCACTGGGCTTGGGGATGTCTGGGTGTTTTTACACCTTGGGTGAAACATTCCAGCAGCTCCTCTCACATCATCCCAGCCGTTAATGGAGCTGGGAAACTCTGGAATGTCCAGATCCAAAGGCTCTAATTAAGCACGTTCGGAGGATTTGTTTCACACGGGGCACGTTACGTGACTGTTGTGCTGCCTGTGTGGGGAGGTGTGTTCTCCTGGAGGTGAGAGCTCTGGCTGTGGCAGCAGGGCAGCCTCCTGCCAGCCCCACTGCGGGGCCCAGCCTGGCTCTGCAGGGGTTAAACACCCACATAAAGAGCTTATTTGGCTGCTGGGGTTTGTGGCACTGAGGTTTCTGTCTTACCTGGAGTTTTTAACTAGTAAAGGGGTGTCAGTGGAGAGAACTCCAGCTGGAGATGTCTGAATGTCCAGGAAAGGACAGGGGAATTCCACCTCTTAGTAACGAGGAGCTCCTGTGAGCAGCTCAGGCCTTGGATGTCATTTCAGCCACTTCTGGGTTCTGTGACAGGGTTACCACTCCTCCCTCCTGCCTAGTGGGCAGGAGGAGCTGGTTTCTGTTTACTTTTCTAGCTAAACACACATTTGCTGCCTGGTTTATGATTCTGGGTGGGTGTTTCTGTGAATGGTTCCGTGCACCTGGGTTTGTTCCTTTTAAAGCTGATTGTCTCTCACTGGAGAACCGAGGCTCTGTCTGCAGAGCAAAGCTTTGTGTGAGGATTTTCAGAAGCTGAAGAAACAGAAGGATGGTGGCATGTATGGAAAAAGGAGTATCAGCAAAAGGGTGGAAACTCAGAACTGAAGGCCAGCCAAATAGGATAGAACCTTACTGGAAGAAAACATGTTGACTCAAGCAAGTGGGTAGAGTCTTTATTTTGTTTGGCTTGAAAATTTCTTACGGAATCAGGGTATTTCTCTGATCTTTTAAAAATTGTGTGTTTCAGGTTGCAATCTTTGATTGCCAGGCGCCTGTCAAAGTAGGTGAGGACCTTTTTTATAGATTAAGCAGCTGAAGCACAGAATTTAAATTACAGAGGCAAAGGAAGTAATTGTCTGAGTAGGGACTGGCTCTATGGATTGTGCTGAGTGAGCAGAAAGGTTTCACTTCAGTTTCTTCCCCCACTCAGAAAGGAACTGTGGGCAAAGCACAGAAAAGGTCGAAGAAGAGCTTTATAAACATAAGCAAGTTGGATCTGATCAGCCTGTAGCTAACAGGACTTGCAGGTGGTTTTTGTGCATTTATGCAGCATCTCACCCACAAGTCTTGCATTAGGCAAAACCAGCACTGGGAAAGCTTTAATGTTGCTTCCTTAATTTACCTGCAGGACTGGCAGCAGATGGGTCCCAAATCTGCTGAGAAATCTGTGCAGGGCTTTGACACACTTCTCTGCGTGCAGCCAGTGCAGGTGCAGTTTGAGAGCTTGGAAAGGCCTGAAACCCTCCTGGAGCCATCACAGGGAGCTGGCTGTGCTCACCCAGGGATCATCCAGCCTTGGTCGGCTCTACAAAGATCCCAGTAAGGATCCCTCATCTGCTTTCACTGTGGATGAAATTGTATTTTCTTTAGCTTCACAGCCCAGGAAAAAGCAATGTAAGCATGGAGCACATGGATTCCATGCAATGTCTGTGTCACAGGAAAAGCTCCAGTCATGACCAAGAGGAGCAAAGTACCAGATCTGTCACCAGTGCAGCAAACAGAAGGTCCACAAGATGATCACAGATTTCTGCTCTGCAGATGGTCAAATCAGAATGATTTAAGTGATTAATGTTTGGATAGAGGGAGTTAAGCACAAATACTGGAAGAAATATTTTGGCTCAAGTGAGTGGGAGTCAGGTTTACTGTTGGTACATGATTGAAGCATGTAAACACGGGGAAGAGGAGGAAGGTTTTTGGAGCATCCAGACTGGAATAATGAAAAACAACCAGGAAACTTAAAGAATGTGCATATTTTTGTGTTGTCCCTTGTATACTTAGGAAATGAGGACTGAGTTTGGGGCTCTTTTTAAAAGCTGCAGCTCTGACCCTTTGCCTTGGGGAGAGGAGGAAATTAGAGGCTTTAGAGAGTCCTGCGCCTCCTCCCTGGTTGCTTCTGTGAAGCTTTGCAGGAGTTAGAACCAGTTTCCTGAGCTGGGTGGAGGGGACATCTGGTCGCAATGATTCCCAGTTTGGATTTTACGACTGTTAGTACTTCCAGGATGGGAGATATTTGCCATTTCAGCTGCCTGCTCAGGCTGGGAATGTTCACCAGACCTGTTGGCCTGGCACAGCTGCGCTAAAGCCGCATTTGGAGTTTGCTGTGGTGTCCTAGATAACTGATCTTCAGTTTGCTATTTTAAATCCTGTAGCATGAAATATTGAGTAGGAAATGTGATGGGTGGCAGAGTAGCTGCAAAGCAGGCAAGCCTTGGAGCTCCACAGGGAAGCGCACGCGGAGCACCCCTGGTGTTTCTGGTTCATTGCTGATGTTGTGGAAAGGGTGATTGCTCCTTCCTGATTCCCTCTCTCTGATTAGTGTTTGTCATGAAGTTTTCTGTTCGCTGGATTTATCGTGTTTATTCAGTGGCAAGTTTCAGAAGCCAAAGAGTGAACTCATGGTCAGCATTCCCGAGGGATGGGCAGAAGCTGGAGAGTTCCTGTTTGCATTTCTTTCAAATACAATGTGCAGATAATTTCTTAGAATGGTTTTCTTTAAACCATGTGTCTCAGTTATAAAAAGCATTTCCTGAATCTCTCAATGAGTTGCTCAGTTGCTTTTTTGGACCTGGATTCATAGAGAGAGGAATTGAAGCATTTCTCTCTGTTGAGGCTGATTCAGTACAAAATTTTTTTGGAGAGCTTGTGAAATCAGGAAAGAGTCATCAGGCCAGGATGTCTTGTTCTATTAATTAGAATGGAAGACTCTTCTATTTGCACCATGTGTGAGGAAACATTGATTTATAGCTAACGGATGCTCTGCAGGCAGCAGCATTCCATCTGCTACACGAATTTTCCCATTGCATTTCATGAGAAGTCTTGGGGAAAGCCTCACACCTGTATTTCTCATCTTGAATCATGTACTGGGTCGTTACTCTCGCCTGATATTTGGAGTAAAATGGCTGTCTCCATCAGTTTGTGTTCTTTTCAAACTTCGAAGCTGAGAGTTTGTGAAACACTGCTTGAAGTAAACATAGGCAGGACGTAAGTTTAAGTTACACTGAGTTTATACCAAAGATAATAATGTAATAGTAACATAACTTTCCTTGCTGTGAGCAAACACCTTGTTTTACTTAGTGTAACTTAAGCTGATAAAAAGGAAAAGGAAAGACAAAAAAGCTAAAAGTTTTAGCACTTCTCTGCCAACATAAACTCTTTCTAATTCTTGTTGACTTGAGAATTGCTGATGCAAACTAGGTCTTCCTGGCCTCTGAATTCCTCAGGGATGGGAGCCCACAGAGCCTACAGGGCATCCATTAATACACTTTATGGACCCAGGATTCCAGTTACTGCCTGAGCGATCAGCGACGGAGCCCCTCGGAATTGTTCCCCAGCAGTCAGGCAACCTGCTTTTCACCAGCTCCATGTCCCTAGGGAGCAAAAACAACCGGGAGAATTGTATCCCTGCCTGATAAAATTAGGTCTTCTGTAATCTCCCTTGGAACAGCCGGATGGCTGGCTGCCTTGAAAAACATATGTTTTAATGCAGGAATAATGCATTCCATTTAGGATGGCCGTAGCCGTGGGAGCTGGGTGACTGAGTGCATGGAGCGCTCCCATTTTGCCTCTGGGATCAGGACTAATGTCAAATATCAGGTTTAAAGTGCAGCGGTGGAAAAGAATTGTTTGGGATGTTTTTCCTGTCTTTTGCTCTTCGGAGGGATATTGTTCCTGTGGCTTAGTCCTAAAGGAGCTGGACAAGTCAGCCTTTTCTTGGAGATAAAGTGTACACTGCAAAGATGAGTCAGTGTTTGTATTCCTGGATTTTAGCTCACTGCATTAAGAAATTTACTTGGGAATAGCAACACTGGTGTTCCTCTAGTATAGGTTTATAATTCATTTCTCTGAGAGCAGCACAGGTAGCTTTTGGAGGAAGTTCTGCTTTATCCCTTCCCCTCCTGCACAGAGGGGAACACCCCACAGAGCTTTCCTTTCCAGAGGAAGGGACCTGACAGAGCCCACCTGTCAGGAAGGGAGGGAAGGCACCACTGTCACTGTAGCCACGTCTCCATGGGGCACACAGAGCTCTCTGTTCCATTGGGAATCGATCCACATGTGGCACTTCCCCCTCTCCTTCCGAGCTGCTCAGTGCTGTGACAGGAAGCTCAGAACAAGTGTTTTCCCACTAATAATTTTCCATACGATCCACTGCTGTAGCTGCCACCAGGACGGGCTGTGGGTGACTGGGTGGGGTGTGGGAAGGGTGACCAGGCAGACGTGCTGTGTGTGTAGGACAAGCCATGGGAGATTTTGGAAGTGCTAGGTTTGGTGGTGTGAGCTAGTGAGTTCTGATGGGACATTTGGCTGGCCATAAATTGGAAGGATGTGATCAAAGCCGGAATGTTACATGTTACAGCAGGAAAGGTCGAGGGCTGGAGGATGTGGTTTCAGGCCCTGTCCCTGTGTGTGATTCCAGAAAGGGCTGTCGGGCGAGGACGTGCTTGAAGGAGGTTTTGGGTTTCCTGTGTTCCCACCCGCACCTTTAATGCATCAGCTCTTCATTTCGGGTGTTAATTAATCTACGAGGAGCCATTTCAGTTTGAAGCACCTTTTCTGGAAATGCTGTGATTTGCTCCCTGAGAGCAGCAGCAGCAGCAGCACGTGTACGTCAGGGATGGCCTGATACAGCTGCTTTCTTTGCCTGCTGGTTGCATCCCTGTCATCAACTTTCCCTGTAATTATAAATGTGCACTTCTCTGGAAGCAGTGATCCCAGAGAGGAGCTGACCAGCCAAAAGAAGCCCCGAGGAGGGGAAGGAGGCTTTGAAGTTTTGTGCTTCCTTTCTAGCAAGAGGCAAGAGCAGAGTTAACAGTTGTACAAGGTCACTCTGGGCCGTGGTGTGAGGAAGGCGAGCGCTGGCCATAATTCCTGCTCACAATGTGCATTGTCACTGGGGTGAGGACAAGGAGAGTTCCTCCAAGGAGCTGGGAAGTGACATGGCAAATTCCAGGCTGTGATTATTCACCCTGTGGTGGAGAGCGGAGTCAGGGAGTCAGGTGATCGGAGCGGGAGATAAAAGTCCCTGATCCTCGTAGAGAATAAACAGATCTGCAGTTATTAAACTGTGCTGCCTTTTTTCCCCCCTTAATTGAATACAAGTGGAAAATGCCTATTAAAGGTGTTCCACTTCTGGCATTCAGGAGATTGCTGTGTGTCCCGTGGGGTGGTTGGAGCAAGGTCCTGATGGCGTTTGCGGGGCTGCTCATGGTGTGTGATGAGGAAGGGGAGAAGTTCACTTCAGATAGCTCTGTGCTGCATGTCCAGGCTGGAGAAAAGCATCTCTGTTCTGTGGTGTGTCCTCAAGAGCTGCATCCCGGGTTTCATAACCAAGCCCTTGGCAGCAGCGTTGGCTCAGGCTGCTCTCACCTCTTAGCACCTCACTCTTTAACTCCCTCTTTCCATCTCGGGGAGCTCAGGTGCCGCAGCTCCGCGGAAAGCCGTGAACTTTGGCAAACTGGAGAGGGCACGGGCTGAAGCTTTTCGGAATCTAAGCTGTATTTCTTTAGAAAATACCAAACCTTTTACTGCGTTTGGGTTTCATGAGCAGTGAAAGAATTTGTAGGTAACCAAATTATAAATTATTTTGAGACTGTTTTTTTAGGCTTTTGTGTCAATCCTGACAAAATACTGAACACGAGACTGAAGCCCCTTGTGTTACAAGAAGGAGCTCTCTGAATGGCCAAGTACTCGTGTAAATGTTTTTTGAGACTGAGCCCTGTGTTTATTCTTAGGGCAGAAACTTTAAGTGATCCCTTGTGGATTAAAAAAAGAACAATTCTTATTGTAACTGGAATGAAAACCTCTGTTCTTACGCAATTTGGGATTGGAAGTTGCTGCACTGAAAAGGGGGAAGTATTGTTATTTTGAGTTCCCAGGCAGGAAGCAGGGGGAGATGCACAGGGTGAGGTGAGCAGCTCGGACACAGAGCAGGGGACATCACAGGACCCTCTGTGGCTGAGGGGATGTTGTCACTCACACCGTGACATGTGCAGGCTGATTACCAGCGAGTGGATGTCTCACTGTGCTGCATGTTCAGGAAGTTTCTCCATGATGGTGATGGTCAGGTTTGGTTGAACATGATATAAACCCCCACTGTGTTTGTGGGGTTTTTCCTCTCTGCTTTAAATTTTCAAGTCCTCCTTGAAAATGTCCTGATTTTAAAAAGTCACATGGTGCAGAAAGAAGTCAATTACTGAGTCCCAAATAGGGAGAATTGTGGATGAAGGCGAAGCAAATGAGTCAGATATAAATAATCCTATTATGTCTTGGCTGCAGCCACACCTAGAAACCTTGAGCAAACATTTCTGTGTAGTTATTCCTGTGTTTGATACACTTTGCTTGTTAAGTCCTGTTTTAAAATTGCAGCATGTAAAAATTTTGTAGGGCCAGTTGCCATTTGTGTTAAGGACTTGGGAACATTTTTTTTTAGTCATTTTGACCAGAAGCACAGAGACATGAGTTAATTTGCTCTCCTATTTCCCCAAAATCAGAAAAATCTATAACCCTGGAGCTGGTGTTGCCTTGGAAGGCTTTCAAGGCAGTTCTTTTTGCAGTAGGCCTCCAAAAAAATGTCTGGCAAGAAGAGCAAACAGGAAGATGTAATTAGCCTTTGCCTTTTGTGTATCAAATTCTTGTTCATTGGACAGAGCTTTGGTAAAACACTTTCAGAAGTAGCTGGTTGTAGCATGAAAGCTGAAAGGAAAAGCATTTGGATCCAGCAAAGTCATACCTGATGTTCCTGTGATTCCTGTCCTGTGTCTTAGGGAGTAATTACTCACCTCATGGTCTCCTCTCTTTCATGGTGGATAAGCTGATTTTTAATAAATCTGAAAAAAGCCATTTTTCCAGGTGTGACTTTAAGAAAAAAAAGATAATTTGGACCTTTCTCCTCCCTGCCTCCTCCGATTCCAGTTCTTCTGTTGTAGCTCCTGTACAGAGGGGCCTAAAATCTCCCTTGTTACCCGTGGCTGTTGCTGATTCCGAGGGATTAGTACCAGAGGTCGAAGTTTGGATTTAGCTTCTTGTCCAAACACGTTCCATTTGCTTTGCACTGTTCTCCTGTACTGCCTGCTCTCCTTTGGGCTTTGTCCCAGGAAATGGGATCCTCTGGCTCCAGAGAGCTGCAGAGGTTTGTCCTACACACACTTCCCTGCCGTGATCCTTCCCTGCAGGAATCCCGTTCCTGGAGGGATCCTTCCCAGCTGTCGCTGTGCAGTGGGACAGCTGATGGTGTTCAACTCCTTCACTTCCCTGTGGCACTGAAGGTGATTCCTGGTGTTGAACCCGATGGGAAAAGACAAATGGAAATCAAAGTTCGTGTACTGGCAGCTCTCAGGGATGCATTTATGGAGGCTCACACTCATTGACATTGAGTCTGTGGCAAAGGTGACATTTTCTCTTTCTCACCTTCCAGATATTTAATTGGATTCAGCAAAGCACAAGGGAGGGAGACACAAGATAAGGGGATGATGGTCATAGAAGTTCTCCAGGATGCCAGAACTTGGCCTCTTCTCCTAGAAAAGTAATTACTTGTTATGTTTTCTTGTTTAAAATGATGGAAGACCTTCCTGGGAATGTTTAAAGTGACAGACCAGGTGAAACAGTGTGAACACAGAGGTGTTGTACGGCACTGCAGGCTCCTCTTCCAGCAGAGACACAATGATTTGGGCAGAAGGATAAAAGGAGAGAGTTGGCTGGAGAACTGGGGAAGGAGAAAATCTTCTCTGAGAGTTGAGTTTGGCTTCAGGTTATGGAGGATCTGACCCTGGTGCGGCCGGGAGCGTGTGCGTGGCTTTCTGGTGCTCCCACCCTGCAAAGTGACAACCTTGGGGCTGCGCTGGTACAGCTGCTCCAGGGTTTGGGTGCAGGACCTCACAGGCACAAAGAAATTCACAGTATTGCAGTGGAATCCTGGATGCCGTGAGAGGAGTCTGTAAAATAGACCAAGAAAGGGAGGAGAGGAACTAGCGAAGTAGAGAGACCTGGGAAATGTCAGAGCTGGTTTTTCTATGATTCTGCTGTCAGCAAGAGCTATTTCAGAATAGTTTTCTGTGGGTGAAGTGTGACAAGAAGTCCCCAAGAGGTACTGTCACATTGGGGTAAGCTTGCAGTCGTTGGATTGTTTCCACCATTCAAAGAGATCGTTTGAAGCTGTTTCATGGATTCCTAGTTGAAAGGTGCATTTCTGCTCCCTCAGCACATTCTGCCCCAAGCAGTTGCAGGCAGATCTGTGTCTTAACTCACTAAACCAGTTAATGGTGGAGCTCTGAGCACGTTGTCTGCTGTCTCCTGTGACACTGTGTTGGGCATGTCAATGAAAAGGACTGTGCTGGCTGTTCCAGGGAGTTCCCCCGCCGAGGGGAAAAGCTGACTTGGGTTTCCTGTGCTGTCCTTTCCCTCTGATTGTGCAGGGCGCAAATTCAAAGCTGCCCCGTGTTATCTGTGGATGGAAGCATATCTGAAGAGGAAGAAGGCAGCAAGGCTGGGCAATGTGCCAATTGCTCCAAGCCTTTGTTAAAGACTAAAGGAAACCTGCGTCCTTTGAGGCACTGGTACATCCCCAGGGCCTTCCTTGGCCTCTCTGGGAGGGAGGTGAAGGCAGCTGCTTGGAAGCGATCACACACTTCTGCATGTCAGTGTCCATTAGCTCTCGAGGCCCTGTTTGTGTTTGAATTCGAAGATCTTGTGCTGAATTCTCAGGATTTTCCACCTGTGGGTCTGTCAGGAGAGCACTGACCCCGTCCATTGAAACCAGGCCACGGGGAAGGATCTTCTGCACAAGAACCCCACGGAACCGGTCCCTTACGGAACGTCTGGGGCCCGCGTGTGACCTCCCCCTGCTCTCAGGGTAGGACACGTCTCCAGTGGTCAGGCTCCTTAGCTCTGGGGAAGGTGCCTCTAGGATATCCTGGTGTCTCCATGTGATAAATTCCTCATTCTCAGCTTGCTGCATGCAGAAATATAAAGGAAAGGCAAACTCAGGTATCAAAATAAATGTCAATTTTAAACAAGTGCAACCAAGCAAATTAAAAATGGGCAAGTTTTCATGTTCGGATCTTTACCCTTCCTTTTCCTCTGCATGAAAAGAAGATTTTGGAGTGATTTATGGCTGTCATGCCAGGCTTCTCAGCACTGCTGGGTACAGCACTGTCTGTCAGTTGAGCGGTTGATTTTGACAGGCAGCACTTCTGGGCCAGGGCTTTTTTTGTTCCTCCTTTTAGAGCTTTTAACATGAAATATTCAATCCTGCCTGTGCACAGCGTAACTGGTTCAGGTCTCACTTCAGAGAACGGCGAGCACGGTGTTGGGTCGTGAGCACATCCTGCGTTTGTGGCTTCTGTGTGGTTGTGGATTTTCATGGAGTTGGGGGCTGCCCATGTGTGACCTGGCGGCCCCAGGAGGAATTTTGTTGTGTCTTCCTCCAGCAGGATTAGGGCTAGAGGAAACAGCTCTCCAGAGTTTCCTGGGTAAATCGGAGGTACTACAGCCTGCAGGTGTTTCTGTGGATGCTCAGACTGGTTGTCACTGCAGGTCTGTGCTGTGTTCAGTAGGAACATCTCAGCTGGGATTCTCCAAGGAATTAATTTTATTTCTGTGTTTTTTATACAGTTCTGTGTTGTGCTTGTAGAATCCCAGTGCTAAGAAAGAAATAATCCTGTTGTGCAAGAGATGTTGGAGAGAAGTGGTTGTTTTATTTCCCAAACATCATCATTTCTCTTGAGAGACTGTTACGTGGCGTGGCATGAATTTTACTCCTGTGAAACACATGGAGTCAGCAGAGAAGTCTTGGAGAGCAAATTGGAGGGCAACGATCCAACACAGAGCCGTGTCCGCAGTCCTTCTCTTTCAGAGGTTTTTGCTTAATTGCAGATTTTCTATTTGGACGTTAATCCTTTAGTTTCTCTTTCTTGGCAGAATACCTCATCTTAAATTATTACTGTCAACACATCCTTAGCCCTTCCTGCCCCTCCACCCCCTAATTGTGAGTGCTGTCTGTGGTGCTTTGCTTTGCTGTAAAAGGCCATGATGTTTGTAGCTGAAAGCAAAGCCTGCTGTGAATATCATATTTTATCCAAAAGACACAAGCAGCTCCCCATTAATATTATTACATTGACACCCTGGTTTTATAAACAGTGGAATGTTCTGTGGAATGGTTGTTATCCAGTGATTATGGCTCCATTAGGCACAGGAACAGATGGTTCCTGTCCAAGTACTTTTTATGTTGTCATTTCTAGCAGGAATAAAAGGGAATGTTGAATTTTCATCTCTTCAGCGGTGAGGCTGGAAAGGTCACATAGGCTGTGGTGGAGGAACTCGTATTAAAGTGAGGTTGGGAGACCAGGTAGGAAGTGAACTCATCTCTGGAATCGTGGAATGGTTTGGGTTGGAAGGGACCTTAAAGCTCATCTCATTCCACCCTGCTGCCATGGACAGGGACACCTTCCAGTCTCCCTGCTTGCTCCAAGCCCCGTCCAGACTGAACACTTCCAGGGATGGGGAATGGTGTGGAATAGACTGGAGCAAGACAGAGAGCACGGATGCTGGAATGGGTTGTAGGTCAGTGGAGCAAGACTGCAATTAAGATGATCCTTAGATGGGCAACCCACAGTGTTCTGTAGGATTTCCAGGTTTAGGATGATCCTTAGATGGGCAACCCACAGTGTTCTGTAGGATTTCCAGGTTTAGGATGATCCTTAGATGGGCAACCCACAGTGTTCTGTAGGATTTCCAGGTTTAGAAGAGGTGGGGCTCCTGCAGAGATTGAGAGGGAGAGGCCTGGAAAGTCCCTGCCTTCCTTACCAGCCTAAGCAGAGGTGGAATTGGGCCATAGATGTCCAGTAACTCTGCCAGGGTCACCCTGTGAAGCTGAAGCAGCAGCTTTGCCCAGTGCACCTGTGTCCATCCGTGGCCTCCATCCTGCCTTTTTCATCGGGGATGATGTGAAGACCTCAGGATCCCCACAAATGACTGACAAGTCTAATTTCACACCCTCTGCAATTCTTACCTTGTTTTTTCAGGTCATGCATTCGTTTTGTCTCATTTTTTGGTAGGTTTGGGGTTTTTCTTGGGCATTTCAGAGTTGTGTATTAAATTCTGCGCTGTCCATGCCTAGAGAGAATTTAGCTGGCAGGATTTTTTTCCTATTGTGAGAACCAGAGAGTTCAAAGTTGGGCTTCTGTTTTCGATGAGTAAGTTGGAGGATTTACGTGTCTTTTTGCGTAGTAATAAACCCAAGATAATTCTGTAGAATTAAGCATTAATGGGAAATAAGGCAATCAAGTTTAGTTTGTTATTGAAAGTAATTCTGCTTCCAGCTTGGAGGGACATTGGCTATTGCTGAGAGAAACTGCACAGTCACCTTTGCTTGAAATTTAATGCAGAATGGAAAATTAAAATATGATCTCACTCTCATTAAAATTAAGTAATTGATGTCATCATTCAATTAAAAGGTTTTTTAGAAGATTTCGACAAATCTTTTCAGGTTGTTATTAAAACCTGACCAACCAGTGATCCCTAAATTGGAGGAAATGGGGATAGTTCTCTATTAGGTAACAGAGAGGTAAGGGAGCATCTCAGGAGAATCCCCAAGTGGCAAACTCAACCCTGAACTCCCGAAGGCAGAGCTAGCAGTGTCCTTCTCCTTCATGGAGATTCCAGCTCGGCATCCCAGATTGCAGGGAATCTTTCATCTCTTGCTCTGGGCTACACAGAGCCAGAGTGGCAAAAGAGACTCGAGGTTTTGTGCTGGCTTCATCATTTTCAGAGTATGAATATTTAATTTAGGCTTCTTAAGGCTTTTAGCAGATTTGTCAGGCTGCTTGCTGTGGTAGTGTATGTGAGGACAACTGGAGAGAGCATTTGGATTCACTTATGGTGTGGAAGTAGGGTTTATTTGTTTTGATTTATTACTGAAATACTTTTAAGAAGCTCATCTTGTTCTTGTTCAACTTCCCCATAATCTTAACCAGAAAATAGAACCAGCAGTTCTAACTTTTCCCCAGTTTGAGCCCAGCCAAGCAAGTGCTGTGTCCCATCCAAGCAATACTTTCCTTGCCCATGGAAACCAGGCTGTGTTGTCACTCTGCAGTGGGGAACACGGATTTCCTCGGCTCTGCTCTGTGGGCAGGAGCAGCTTCCAAACAAACCCTCAGCTCCTCCATCCCTGGGTGTTTTCCCCCTCACTTTGTGCACAGAAGGCCCTGATACTGGACTTGTGCATCCCAAAGCCAGGCAGTGCCAAGCAGTGGTTTGGTGCCAGTGTCCAGCTTTCACTTGGTTAGGGCTGAAATCTGCTTATTTATACTGCTGTTATGGGGTTAGAAGTTTATATAAATATTTCATCATTTTGGACCCGTTTTTACAATAATCTTGGAGAGGTTGCACCTTGTTAGTGCAAATACACCATGGAACTTTTCCCTGTCACTAGACATAAATAGTTCCTTCTTTTCCAAGTTCAAGACATGCTGGTCAAGTGAGCAGTGCAGGACATGAGGGCAGGTCTGGTTGCCTTTCAGCACATGAGAGCCCCTTTCGTTTGTGTTCTTTTAGTTTTTGTCAAGTTGCTGACTGTGTGTTCTTAAATAATCCTGCTGATTTCTCCATACTTCCTTCCTTCTACAAGCGAGACATTTGAGAAATCAGTTTATTTAAATTGGAAGAGGAGATATTGCACCCTCAGAGAGGCAACGGGAGGAAAATTCTCTATCAGAAGTAGTTGTGGATTTGGAGATGGCTGGTGAGTAAGATCTTTCTTACTTTCAGGCCTGTTTATTTTGGTTCAAGGTCCACTGGTGTCAGTGTGGAGGGGATATATGACCTCCCTGTTTTGTGAAGATACGTTTTGACAGCAGTGATGTACTGACAGAAGGCAGGAAAATTCCATGTGTGAGGATGTTGGTGATTGGAACAACAGAAATATCAGGGTGATAGCACAATATCCTGTGTAACCAGGGCAGTAAATTGACTGTTCCTTCTCTTCATGGTAAAAGGATGTTTTTTCTACTTAAAAAGGCCACTTTGCACCAAAAACTGAACATCATTCTTTTTGAAGAACTATTAATGTGCTTTATTAATTAGGAGGAGTGGGCGTGCTGGGAGAAAAGTGTATTCTCCGCTGAAGTAGCCGAGTTCAGTGACTTTGGGGTGGGTTTGCAAAGTGCAGCTGGGTCGTTGGGCTGAGCTTGGAGGGTTCTCTTTGCTGCTGAGTTTGGCTCATTATTTTGATCTTCCACGCAGCTTAAAGGCTTTCACATGAGAAGGATCTTGCCACATCCTGCTCCGCAGCAGGAACAAAGCGCTGCTGGAGCAGACGTTGACTCTGCCCAAAGAGCCCTGAACAGAAGTTGCTCCTCGCGTGATCCTTCTTGTAAAGAGCACTGCAGCTGACAGGATAATGGGGTTTCTTAGCCCTGCTGGTGATGTGCCAACAGGGTTTCCTTAGCAGTGCCATTCTTTGAGGAGCCGTGGATGCTGATGTAAACACAACTGAAAGCTTCACACAGCCCGGACTGAGCGCAGGGCCTGGAATCTGCTGCTCATGCCATGCTGCGCAGGACATTTTTCTTCTGCTCTGTCTATTTAAATCTGCTTTCCCAGGCTTGTAGGCGACTTGAATGGGTTGTACTGTTGAGCGCAGGAAAGCTGGCCTGGTGTCTGCATGGAGGAGCTGTACCGCTCCGTGGGGCAGCCTCCCGTTCCCAGGGATACAGAATCGTGTTGGGATGGGGGTGTACAGAGCAGGTTCAAGGGTATTGAACAAGGTGTTTTGGTTCCCACTAGTCAGGCTTGAAGGGAATGAGTAGGAAACCCAAGCCTGGCTCTGTGCTGCTCCCAGAGCTGCTGCTGCTGCTGCTGCTGCTGCTGCTGCTGCTGCTGCTGCTGCTGCTGCTGCTGCTGCTGCTGCTGCTGCTGCTGCTGCTGCTGCTGCTGCTGCTGCTGCTGCTGCTGCTGCTGCTGCTGCTGCTGCTGCTGCTGCTGCTGCTGCTGCTGCTGCTGCTGCTGCTGCTGCTGCTGCTGCTGCTGCTGCTGCTGCTGCTGCTGCTGCTGCTGCTGCTGCTGCTGCTGCTGCTGCCTCCGTCAGGAACGCGTCGGGAATTTGGTGGGAGTCTCCGCCAGTCAAATTACAGGTGTCGCACACTAATTGGAGGCTGGTAAAAGTTTAATAATTGTATTGCTTTGCCTTTAAGTAGTGGGATCCTGCTCTGGTGACTAATGCTGTTTAATAGTGACTGTCCTCGAGTGAGCTCTTGGGAGTGCAGTGACTAGGGATTCTGTTTCAGATTTCAGCGCTTTGGGAGAAACAACGTATTTTGTTCTCTTGAGCAGCCTCCACTTTCTCTGCTGCATTTTCTATGGAAAGGGAGTAATGTCCTTATGAACACACTCTTGGTACTGGCTCTTTAGGAAAACCAGGGCAGGAGGGGTGTGGGATATGTATCTCACCTCTCGATTTTTGGAAGATTCATTCTTGCGATTGATTTTTCACTGTACTTGGTCGGTTCAATTTTTAGTTGGGTTTTGTTTGAGGAGGGATTTTGTAAGTGCTAATGCCTCCATCAAGTTCTCTTTCTTTGTTTCATCATGCATAATCACCGACCTCATTGCACTGTGACTTGGAATAGCATTATCCCATCTGGAAATACATAATTACTGCGCAGGGTGAGGTGCCAACTGGGTTCGTTTCTGTGCTCTGTTTAAGGGCAGGTCAGAGTTGCTGAATCCTTGGTGTGAGCAGGTGTGTTTGATCACTAGATAGGGCAATAATTGCTCTTCTTTCTTCTCCTCTTCTTGCATCTTACTCAAGAATCTAGGATTTGATTAGGAAAAGTAACTTCAGGTCTGGCTGTGTATCCAAACTGCCTTTTGGTATGGCTGGACACGGTGTTGCTGTGGAGTCAGGATGGGAGGAGAGTTACCAGCAAGGAGTCCCTGTGGCACTTGGCTTATGTTAAAAATTGAAGTCAACAGAATTATTAAATATTGACACCTGAGAGCCAAGAAAAGGTGGGCGACAGGAGTCGCGCACAGGATTAAAACCTGCAGTAACTTCTATTTTAATCTCTTTGTTTGTATTCCTGGGCTAAAACCAGGCTTGATTTGGAAAATCATCTGTCCACACTTGTCTATGCCATGTAGAAAGTGCAGGCTGCGAGAACAGGCAGAGTTTGTGTATAATCTCTCATCGTTGAGCTGGACAAGCAACTCCTGGGAGAGCGTTATCAGCACTCACAGCTCAAATAATTCCTGGAGGAGAGACAATGCTCTACCTGCCTGAATCAAGTGCTGAGTCACAGGGCTGTCACAGTTTAGTCATTTCCTGGGAAACTTTGCTTTTCAGTCTGGTGGGAGAGTGCGAGGTCTGCACTTGTGCTGGGGATTGAACACCTGGGAATTTCTGCTGGTGTCTGTGAGCAGGAGGTTAGTCAGCAAAAAGAATTGGTCAGGGCAGAATCACTTCAGCTGGGTTATTTAATGCTCTGGGAGTTGTCTTGCTTTACTCAGCTCAGCTGGTTCTTGGGTACGTGTGTGTGACACTGTGCGTGTCCCCTCCTGTAGATTGTTCTGGTGCAGGGCTGCTGTTAAAACTCTGCAGTGCTCCTGCCTCTCAACTCACATGGTTCTCACTGACTGCGTGTTAAAAATAGATGAAAACATTTCTCCTGAACAGATTTTGTAAAATCCTGCTTGTGGCAAAGTCTTGGCTTCATTGCATTAGGGAGGGAAAACGTGTTTTCCCCCAATGACAAGTTGTAGCTATTTAAAGGATTTTTACTTTTTATCCCTAGGATGGGGTTACATGGAAGACCTATTATTTGTATATGGAATTCAACTGTTTATGTGCATGTGCTGCACGTAAATTTTATGGGTAACGTAAAATTTCTACGGCTGCACTTCACAATAGAGTATCTCATATAAAGTTGACTTTGGTGATTGGATTTTGCAGGTGTTTGTTGAAGGCAGTTGAGCAGAGCCTGTGTTTCGGGTTATCAGGGCTAACACAATTTACTCATGGAGTTGGAAGGTTTTAAGAGTTTCTCTTCAAGAGTCTTTGAAGCCTTTTAAAAAATATTTTACCTTTTGGAAAGGTAGATGTTAGCTGTGCGTTGGCAGCATGATTTCTGTGGCTGATCACAGAATCGCAGAATCCTTGAGGTTGGAAAAGCCCTCCAAGGTCATCGAATCCAACCTGTGACTGATCCCCACCCTGTCATCAGCCCAGAGCACTGAGTGCCACGTCCAGTCATTTTCTGGACACCTCCAGGGCTGGGGACTCCACCACCTCCCTGAGCAGCCCTTTTCAATGTCTAACTGCCCTTTCCATGAAGAAATTCCTCCTGATGCACAAGTGCATTTTGCATCCCGTTGTCCCAGCTGAGGATCTGAAAGGCAAAGTCTTTCTGGCTCTTTAGTTCTTACACGGAGGTGAAGAAGAGGCCGTTTGACCAATGTACCTGAGGACGTCCTTTAAATGAACTTTAAATAGAGATACCAGGACGTGGTGATGCTGTATGAGCCACACACGGTCATTGTGAGCAACGTTCTCTGTTGCTGTGAGAGAAGAATCAACCAGAGCACAGTTACACCCACGAGAGGCTCTTTATTCCCAGTCCTAGCTCCCAAAGCCTCTGAGAACTCATTTTGCTGACCGTGGATAGTGCTATTTTCAGCAGAAATGCCCGTGCTAAGTTCCCAGGTGTGTCTTTGTGTGGGAGAGGGAGAGTCTGCAGCTGAGGTTGAGCTGGTGACACCTCTTTGTCGCTGATGCCCCCAGCCCAGGTGTACAGGGGGAACTGGACCCTGTCCTTAGCTCACCCACTTGGTGATGCATCACATATGGCCTCGAAGATTACAGCTGGAAATACACAACACAGACGGGTGAATCGAGGACACTGGATCTGCTGCAACTCGGAAATGCTGCTGAAAGATAAAGAGATTCTTCGGTGTAGTTTCAGGAGTTGGATTTACTGCTTAAAGTTAGAACAACAAAAAAGCCCTTGAGGTTTATGGTACCCAGTGAGTGACCCGGGGCGAAGAGCACCTTGTGACCTGGCATGACCCAGACCTTGAACACAGGGCAGCCGTGCCACAGAAACCTCATCTTGAATGGAATTCTTTAGAAATAATAAATGTTGAGATTAAAATAGTTTTAATTTGGTAAAACAACACTCCTAAGCCTTTAGAAAAGGGTTTTGGAACTGCAGAACAGAGCCCCCACAGTGCTGCAGCCAAGTCGGCTTGTTCTGTGTGTGTAAATTAATCTGGAGCTGATCTGTCTGTGAAACTTCTAACACCGAAGCTGTAGCAGTCTAATGCTTGTGCCCAACAAACACAGCTTTGTGAGCCTGGCTGGGTTTTCAGTGCCCTATTCATGCTCCTCCAGGGAATACAATGGTGCTGTTAAAGGGAAACTACAGAGCCCAAACCTGCGCTGGTTGTTTGGTGACAAGTACGGGGAGTAAGGTGTTATTTCTTTCAAGAAATCAGACTTTTTCTGGAAGACTGTTAGTTCACAGACCTTGCTATTATCTCCAAGAAGGAAACCTGATATACAGCTTCACCCAAAGGAAGGAGGAGGGAATCTTTGAAGCTGCATCATCATTTGGCCTCAAACAGAACGAGGCAATTGTCTAAACTTGTTTCAAATGCAGTTTTTGTGCTGCAGTTGTAGCTGAGAGTGGTAGGAGGAGTTTAAGGCCATTGCACAGGTACAGTCTATTTGAGCACACGGCCTTAGAAAAAAAGGTTTAAATGTTGTGGTTTGGGTTGCTGAAGCCTTGGAGTGAAGATATCCCAGTTTTAACCCTCAGTAAAACCATTGGGGAGAATGTGGGATGTCTAGAAGTTTCCAGTTCTCCAGGAAAATCACAGAATCCCAAACTGGCTTGAGTTGGAAGGGAGCTTAAAGTCCATCCAGTCCCACCCCCTGCCATGGGCACCGACACTTTCCACTATCCCAGGTTGCTCCAAGCCCTGTCCAGCCTGGCCTTGGACACTTCCAGGGATGGGGCATCCTCAGCTCCTCTGGACAACCTGTGCCAGGGCCTCAGCACCCTCACAGGGAAGAATTTCTTCTTTAAGAAAGGTGGGAACCAGCTGTAAATACATAAATGGGTGATGACAGCATTTCTTACTAAGTGCTGGCCCGATGTTGTGCCCATTTTTTGCCCAGGCCACAAGTGCACTTAGTCCTCACTTCGGCTTTCTCAAACGTGCTACCTCCCACTCCAGTCACACTTGAAAGGCCTTATCTGGAGGTGACATGCAGCAAAAGAACATTTTGGACTTTCAGCAGCACTGCTGGTCTTCATTGTCTCGGTGTTGGCACTCCAGACTCAAGCCTGCAGGCCCAGACTCTGTGTTCTGCTCTTTCAGAGCAGGTTCGAGCTGATGAAACCACGGGAAGATGTTTCCTGGCCTGTGCCTGGATGTGAGCAGGGGAGTAGGCAAGAAAGGCCAAGTCATCAGGTCATTTATAGGGGTCAGACCTGAAATCCAGATGCAGCAGTGATAATAGAATAATTCTATTATTTTTGTTATAATCTTTTTATCATGTTTGCTTTTAGTAGAGTAGCTGTCTGTGCTTTGGGGCTAATGGAAGTTCCAGAAGCACCACCAGGATTCCCTGGTAGCACAAACTGTTGGAAACATCAACAAATTTTTTTTTTTTTTTTTTTTTTAAAGCATGCAAACATTTTTTTAAACACACACAAACTGCTTTCCAATTGGAATCTTTTCCTTGCTGCAGCCCAGTGTTTGGAGGCTTTGTTGGGGAGATGCTGTGCCCTACGTGATCATTTTCCTTAATTTCTCTACTGTAGTAATTATGGTTTTGTTAGACAGTAAATGATTCAGTGTTCTCATTCCATGGGGGAAGGGGAGCAGGGATGTTGAAAGAGGAGCATTGTCTGAGCTAGCAGGATTAGCGGGTGTTACCACCTTGCACTGATTGAGCACCACTGGTTAGAACAGATCATCAACGCTAATTGCTGAAAAGCAGCCTGGCGTCACCGGCCGGGCGGGGAGTGAGGCTCCCGGGACTCTGGGCTCCTCTGGTGCCAGATTTGAATATAGGTGTGACATCCAGGCTGATCAGGATTTGAATATAGGTGTGACATCCAGGCTGATCAGGTGTCGTTCCCTGGGCTTCCCTGGTCTTTGCCACTGCAAGCTCATCCTTCCTTTTGCACTCCCAGCGATCAGAACATTCTTGGATTTGAGGATCAATTCTGTATTTCCTCTGAAGAAATTAGGAGAATCGGATGACGATGGTAGTGGTGGGGGGGCTGTGTTTACACCTGGTCTGTTCCAGGGCACTGCTTACCTGTGGAAGCTGAAGACGTCGCTGCACCGGAGCTGTCGCTGCAGCAGAGGTGGCAGGAAGGAAGAAGAGCCTCTTCCTCCACCACAGCAGCAGCACAGCTCACTCTCATCTTTCCTCTGAAACCCCTAAAACTGCTTCCCTTTGAGCAGAACCCCATTTCCTGGGCAGGGCCTCAGCTTGGGGAGGCTCAGCCTCAGCTCAGGGCAGATACGGATAAATACAGAGTGAACTGAACAGAAATGGTGGCTGGGAGGGAGCCAGGAGAGTCTCAAAGCTGCTCATGTTTTAATTTCTTCCTTGGGAATGAACAAACACCATTTTACAGCCAAATTATCAGCTCTCGTTTGCTTTGCTGATGGTTCTTTGTAGTGCCCTGTCTTCCATCTGCCTGGAGAGGGGTTGTGGTTCTCAGGGTGGGTTTTGAGCTCTCTGGGGAGAATTTAGCACCCAAAGTGTCACTGAGTGTTTTGTTTGTGGAAGGGGGAGTTATTGTTTGACCAAGGTTATGTCAGAGGAGCGAATGGTTCCAGAGTCTGCAGCCCTATTGTCCTGGTGCTCTTCCTGTGGCTGTAACTTGTGATATTCCGTGAGGAAGTCCACGTTTGTGTCCAGATCTCACCATTTCCATTTCCTGTAGATCAGCAGAAAAGGAATAGGGTGAAAGAAAACTTTTTCTTTAGTGATTCTTTTGTTTCTGTGTCAGTGGATTGGTACCAAATTTGGACTCTGCATGACCAGATAAGAGGATTTATTCAACAAACTCATTCCACCTGTGCCACGTGTCAAAGGGACACTTGTTTCCAAGGCTGGACATGCTAATTTGGTTGTGACAGTTGTGGTTGCAGTAGTCAAATCATCATGTCCATGAGGTGACTCTACACCCATGCCTGCACATGAGGTTTTTCCCAAAAGGACAATCCCTGTGTCTTGCTGGAGCTTTATTTCAGGTGATCGTGGTTTGGTTCACACCTGTGTGGATGGTGCTCTGGAAAGAACTCGGATTTATCTCTTTCCCCAAACCTTTCAGTCCCTGCTGCCCAGTTCCACTTCAGTAGGGCTGGTCTCAAAATTGAGGCTTTACATTTCCTAATCCTGTGCAGGTGTTTGAGACTGTCAACCTGTTTGTCAACAGGATGGTTGATCTATTTTTTTATGTTATAACAACATGAAAATTCAGATGGAATTGGAAATTCAGCACTAGGAAGATAGAGCACTGCCAGGGAGTCCCAGGAATCTATCACCTTTATTATATTTACTGCTTGAATTTTTCTCCTTGGAACTTCTCTCCTTTTGCCAAGTAACATAAGGCTTTTATTTGTTTCATTGGCTTATGCTCAGAGAATCCTTTTTACAACAATAATATCAACGATGTGCATCACATGGAGCTGAGGTTGCAAGTAGTGCTGTGACCTGAGTTACCTTCTTGTTTCTCAGTAGTATCTCACCTTGGCTTCAGATTTCCAAATGCGAGCCTGGGAACCAGGCCCTGCTTGCATTCCAGTGTGGATGGGTTTGTTTTCTTGGTGGGATATTGGTGTGGAACAAGTAATTAGAGAGAATTCTCTGCTTTCCAGCATGTGAAACAGAAAGGGATGCTACTAGTAGTTAAAGTTCTGGTATTTGTTCATAATGTACTTACATTATTTGTATATGTTGTGTTCCTTAGTAATTCCAACAATTTTCTGTGGCAAATGTTTCATTATATGTAGTGTGTAACCACCAATGGCAAGAGTACAATTAAATCTTGGGGAGAAATTAATCACAGAATAAGAGCTCTGAACAAACCTGTGGGTTGGCTTATAAGGAGAAACCCCTCCCTTCTCTGTGTACCTGTGTTTGTTTTCCTGCAGTGTCCATCCCCTGGCTCCGTGTGCCTCCCAAATGGACATGTGTGTTCTGGCAGCCCAGAGGGTCACCTTGTCCTGGGGGCTGCCAGGTCCTGTGTCACTGGCCGGGCGAGGGAGGGGATGGTCACGCTCGGCTCTGGCCTGGGGCTGCCTCACCTCCAGTCCCACAATATCAACAAGATCTAAAGCTGTTGCAGAGGGTCCAAAGGAGGGACACAGGGTGGGAAAGGGTCTGGAGGAGTGGCTGAGGGCTCTGGGTCTGTTCAGCTGGAGAAGAGACTGAGGGGACTCATTGGGGGCTGCAGCTTCATCCCGAGGGGCAGCTCCGATCTCTGCTCCCTGTCACCAGTGGCAGGACACGAGGGAATGGCCAGAGCTGGACCAGGGGAGGATATCGGGAAAGGTTCTTCTCCCAGAGGAGGGTCAGGCACTGCCCAGGCTCCCCAGGGAATGGGAACGGCCCCGAGGCTGCCAGAGCTCCAGGAGCGTTGGGACAGCGCTGCCAGGGATGCCCAGGCTGGGGTTGTTGGGGGGTCTGTGCAGGGCCAAGGGTGGGACTGGAAGATCCCTGGGGGTCTCTTCCAACTCATGACATTCCATGATTTTCTGAAAACTGCCTCTGAAAGTGGAGGCAGACCTGGGCAGAGCTGCTGCAGTCACTCAGCACGTCGTCCTTGGCCACATGGGAGCTCAGTTTGTCCCTCTCCCTGCACGTACCTGTCCGGTGAGCGGGGTGAGCGTCACCTGAGCTCTGCATTGCAGTCAGGCACTAAAATTACTGCTTTGCTTGGCATTTCAGTGCTTCGTGGACATTCTCCTTTTCAGCTGCTGGATTTGTTTGGACTTGTTGGGCCCTGACTCAAACGTAGTGTTAGAGGAGTGTGATAAAACTCTGTGTGCAGATGCACACCCTGCCCTGAGCAGTGCCAGTCAGAGACCCATGGAATGCTTTGGGTTGGAAGGGACCTTAAACCTCATCCTGTTCCACCCCCTGCCATGGGCAGGGGACACCTTCCACTATCCCAGGTTCCTCCAAGCCCCAGTGTCCAACCTGGCCTGGACACTTCCAGGGATCCAGAGGCAGCCTGTGCCAGGGCCTCCCCACCCTCACAGGGAGGAATTTCTTCTTGATATCTTATCTAAACCTCTGTCAATTTGAAGCCATTAAGTTTGAGTCCCACTCCAGCTCTGAAACTCCTGGTCTCGGTGTTTCAAGTGCCACTGGTGTTTGAGTGCCCAGCACTAAGGAGTGCAGTCCATTCCCTTTCCAGGCATTTCACAAATCACCTTTGGAACCCAACTGGGCACTTAGCTGGAATGTTTTAGCAGAAATGCTGGTGGTGTTGGGAGGCTTAGAGCCTGAAGCTTGTAATCCCCTTTTGTGGTGTGGCCCCCGGCGCCGGCAGGAGGGGACTGGCAGGAGGATCCTGTTCAGAGCAAACCCTGAGGCCGGAGCTGCTCCGGGGCTGAGGCTGTTCCCTCTCAGTTCAGGCTCACAGCAAAGAAAACATCCTGTTTGTGATCACTCACTTCTTGTCATCGTATAACTGTGGCTTGATTTTAGCTTGATACCAAATAATTCTGTTTTCTTAGTGCTGTGAGTTTGAGTGCTCCCCATCTCCGGGAGGTGGGAGGTTCTAAGTGCTGGGCAGGCTACGAAGAGGCTTGAAACGCTGCAGGGCTGTTTGTTTTAATCCCTCCAAGGTTTCAGTCTTTCTTGTGGTTCTGATGTAATGTGAGAAATTAAAACAAAAGGCAGCAGCCAGATGGTGCATCTCCAGGATCAGACAGATTAGTTTTTTAAAAGAGGGAAAAGTTTACAAATGCTTATTCTGATCTCTAGAGTAATCACTCTAATAATAATCACTCCAGAGGGGATTCTTCCCCTCTGCTGTGCTTTTGTGACAGCCCACCTGGAGTCCTCTGTCCAGTTCTGGGGCCCCCAACATAAGAAGGATGTGGAACTGTTGGAGCAAGTCCAGAGGAGGCCACAAAGTTGAAAAAAGGACTGGAGCACCTCCCTTATGGAGACAGGCTGGGAGAGTTGGGAATAATCAGCATGGAGAAGAGATGGTTCTGTGGAGACTGCACAGCACCTTCCAGTGTCTGAAAGGGCTACAGGGAAGCTGGAGAAGGACAATTCATCAGGAACTGCAGTGACAGGACAGGGGGAACGGGTTCAAACTGAAAGAGGGGAAGTTTAAGTTACATATGTGGAAGAAATTCCTCCCCATGAGGGTGGTGAGGCCCTGGCACCTGGATCATGGGCTGTGCTTGCTGGCCAAGAGTCTGGAAGTTGACTGCCCATCCTTGCCTCAGTTTTTGGAGACCCCCTGAGCAGCTGCTGGAGTGGACTCGCTTTGTTTGCTGTTTGATTAGTTGAAGATGAGGCTCTGAATTTGCACTTCCCCTTCCCCCTGTTGGCTGGGAATTATCCCACTTTGTTCGCCTAAGTTGTTTTGTGGTTACAGAATATTTTCATGCACTCCCAGTTTCCCTTTTTAGGTTTTCACTGCTTTGATATTCCATTTAGATAGCTGCTGTGATCCAAGTTATTGCATTTAAATAGTGGATAGTGTAGGTCTCTGATCCCAAGGGAAACTGCAGAAGTTCTGTAATATGGAGCTTTGAAATCCTAATGTACTTGGATTCATTGAGTTTCAGGTTTTCTTCAGCTGTGTTCAGGTAAAACTTTCATGGCACTGAAAAAAAAGCAAGCAGACCTCAAACTGAAAAATTCTAATGTGATTAAATGAGTTTTCTTTGCTTGTTTTTAGGGGACATCACACAGAAGGGGTATGAGAAGAAGAGAGCAAAGCTGCTGGCTCCGTATGTTCCGCAAACCCAAGGTAGGTCCTCGTTTGGGCTGGAATCAGGATTTTGTAGAGCTGTGACATTAAAGGGATCTGTGGAATGGAGCACTGAGATCCCATTTGCCAACTCTGGATTATTCTGTTCCGTAGGTGTTTCCTGAGCTGATCCATGACAGTGTGGGGGGGTGTGGATTGGGTCTATAGTTCTTGTCTTCTGTTGAGCTCCAGGGATTCCTGGCAGCTCCAGAGCTCGTTGGTGGGACTCTGCAGTGCTGTGGGAGGGTGGGGAGGCCGTGGCACAGGGTGCCCAGAGAAGCTGGGGCTGCCCCTGGATCCCTGGAAGTGTCCAAGGCCAGGCTGGGCAGGGCTTGGAGCAACCTGGAATAGTGGAAGGCGTCCCTGCCCATGGCAGGGGGTGGGACTGGATGAGGTTTAAGGTCCCTCCCAACCCAAAGCATCCTGTGATCGCCCACATCCGTCCATCACATCCCACTCCCTTGCCTGCTGAGAACTCAGGGGCTCTGGATCAATCCTGACGCTCCTTGAGAACCATTCTGGAAACATTCTCAAAAATGTCTGAACTGCAGTGTTGGTCGGTGCTGTGTCCTTCAGCCATCTTAATGCCTTGTTGGAGAAACGTTAGGATTTTCATAATTTGTTGCTTTATTTTACCAGAGTATCTGAAATCACGTCCTTTGGGTGCAGTTGTTTCCTTTGGTTCAGAGATCCGGAGCAGCTCAGCTGGTCGTGTGTGGGATAATTATGTAGAATTGTAAGCTGAAGGACGTGGCTGAATGTGTGTCTAATCATTGTTGTGGGGCTTACCCGGAATAATTGTTACTGAGCTGCTGAGACGTTCAGCCATTAAGAACTGATGTGTCTGGTTCTGACTTCGGGCAGTGACTGGATGTGACGGGGAGTCCTGAATGGAGCTACTGGAATTTACTGAGCCTGGTTTACTGCCAAAAAAAAATTGATAAAGAGTAAAAGCTCAAAGTGCATTTATTGCCCGTCAACACCACGGGACTGGGGGGAAATGACAGCAGCTCCCTTCAGGCACTTGATGGGGGAACATAAAGTTGTCATGTGGCAACTCCCAGACTCTTCCACCCCAAACCACTGCCCAGTTCCTGCTCTCCAGCTGGTTCTCAGGTTGCATTTGGTTGTTTATTCATCTCAAGCTGGGGCTCGTTCCCTTGTTTGAGGTTGGGTTTTATACCCAAAAGATCAGTGTGTTCTGTCTGAGCCGCGTGCTGAAAGGAGCAAGGCAAGCAGAAATTGTAATTTAGCCTTCAAAATGGAGATTTTGTTACAAACAGCTCTCCACGTGCTGAGGACTCTGTGGAGCAGGATGCAATGGGAATCTCAGCAACTTGGTTGCTGCCTATTTATCAAATCTATTTCTGTTACTTAAAGAAACCAAAAATGAACATACACATGACTAATCCCTCTTGATAAGTATGTATTTGTTGAGCAGGTTTTACAGTCCTCAGGCTAGCATTTGTGCCAGTGGAGATCTCGAGCCTGAGGAGGAAATGGGGAATCCTTGGGTGGTTCAGGAGCTCTTGGCAGCCCTGCTTTTGTCCCGAGTCTTCTGGAGGCTGAAGATGATACAATCCTGGCCCCAACCCTGGCACTGTGCACATGTTGGATCTGTCTCAGAAAATGTTTAATTAGGAGGGAAAAAAAGTGTTTGGCGAGACTGGGCTCGTTAATTGTGGGGCTTTGAGAGCTGCCAGTGGAGCCAAAGTCCAGGCAGAGGCCAGGGATGATGGAGGTCACCAATTAACCCAGAGGTTTGATTGCCCTTCCAGCCCAGCTCTCCAGCTTTTTATACATCTCACACCCAGCTGCCCCAGTGTCTGGGAATCTCCTGTTGTAAAAACCCTGTGGAAGTCATGCGTGAGGGATTGGGAATCAGGTCACCTTGGTAATGAGAAAAAAATTAATTTAGTCCACAACAACAACAGCAACAAAATACTTAGTGCTGGCATTTAGTGCCATTTCTCTGAGCACTGGCTGATGGAGTGTCTCCATTTCATGGATGTGGAATGAGAGGAAGGGAGGGAAGGTGACATGTCAGGGCATGTCAGCAGGATAATTTAGGAGGTTCTTACTGCTCAATCTGTGCTCCATTCACATGGCCTCTGGGAGCTTGCCTCGTTATTCTGGAGTTAAGGCAGCACTGTTAATTACCTAAACATGCATTTTTTCCTGGTGCGGTATCCATTAAGGTCCATCTAGCTGGTAACTCCTGAAAAGTCTCTGCAACCTGCAGATCCCAAAATCTGAAGTCCCTAATTCCAGAGAGTTCTCCTTGATGGGAGGCAGCAGCAAGTGCAGCACATGAAGCCCATGGAGCCGTGCCTGAAGCTGGGCCAGGTGTCCCTGGGTTCTGGGAGTGTGTTAAGGCTGCCCTGGAGACTCAAGTTGGTTATTTCCACGTTTTTATGGGTATGTAGCTTGAACAAAAACATCTTCCAGGAGTAGCCAGTCCAGCCCCAGCACTGCTGTTCCATTCCGTACGCAGACAGCAGAGTGACGCGTTTGCAGCTGCTTCCTTGTGCATGTGGCACTTGCTCTCCTTGTTATTCATGCAAACATTTCTCCTTGTTGATCTTCTAATGGTTCAGTCTCTGAATCTCTGAATCATTGGCCCTTCACCAAAATGCAGGAATCACAAAGCAGTCAATTCTCATTAGAAACTAAAGACAGTCAACAGATCCATGGCATCCTTCAAAGCCAATCTAAAATAATTCATTTTCCATCTCTCTGTCATATTTGTCATGTTTCTGCCAGCAGAAAGTGCAGCCGTAGCAGGATTATTCTGAAGGGAGCTCTAAATAAATCACCTGTCACCTGCCAGGCTCGGCTCACTTGTGCTGCTTTGTTGTGTAACCATTAGTGATTTACACTCCTTCCTCCTCTGTGTCTGAACGCTTTGTGAGGCCACTGGAACATGTTATTGTGTCAGAGCAAAATACTGAAACAAAGAGCTTGTTCTCTGTGTGTCGTGTCACTTACAGCCACCTCTGATCCCTTCCTAACTGGAATGTCATGTTTGCCCTGTGATGCCCCGCAGAGAGATGAGAGGCTTTTACAAGACTTACGAAAGAGAACTGAATATGAATTTAATAATTCATTTAAAATAGTGTTAAATCTGCTGCTGACATCTAGTGGGTGCCTGAATTCGTAAATACTCGAGTGATCAGAAAACCCGAAGCTTTTCTGTTTGGTCTGTGAAGTTGTGTTGTCTTTGGATCAAAATAAAACTCTGCTGGGTTTGATGAAGGCAAATAAATGCTACAAAGATGTTAAACTGGTTATCAATGGAATGTGTTCCAGAGTGACAGGAAGGGACACAAACTGATGCTTTTGGATGTGGGTGAGCTGAGATTTTGAATCTATAATCTTGCTCTGGAGCCCAGGTCCTGCACCTGAACCCCAGAGATCTCTTTTCCTTTTCCATTCAGCTTTTTGTGCCCCTTGCACATTTGCACAGGGGATGAGAGTGTTTTGATAAGCAAATACAGGACTCTGATATATGTTACCATATCCAAAAAAATACCAGTGGAAAGGGAATTGTTTGTCCCAGTGGAATAATTGTTTGTCCCCCTAATTGGTTTGAGGATTTCTGGCCAGCAGATCTCTTTAACTAGAAATAAAGGTTCTCAGTTTTTGCCATGGTAGTTTAAAGAATCATTAACAATCCACAATTAAGTGGGTTGTTAGTTTGCTCTAACATTCAATAATATTCCAGTAATATTTTGCTCTTTGGGATTTTAGAAGGGACAGGAGATGGATGAAGGAAGATGAGGAATTAAAAAATTGTCTTTCTACAGGAGAGATATTGAGGGGCTGGAGTGTGTCCAGAGACAGGAACAGAGCTGGGGAGGGGGCTGGAGAATCCTGAGGGAGCTGGGGGGATTCAGGGGGGCTCAGGGGGGACCTTTTCACTCCACAACTCCCCAACAGGAGGGTGGAGCCAGGTGGGGGTCAGGAGGTTTGGGTCGGACATCAGGAGGAGTTTCATGGAAAGGGTGCTCAGGCCTTGGCAGGGGCTGCCCAGGGAGGTTTGGAGTGCCCACCCTGGAGGTGTCCAAGGAAGGGCTGGAGGTGGCACTCAGCGCTCTGGGCTGGGGACAAGGTGGGGATTGGGCACAGCTTTGGGACTGGATGGTCTGGGAGGGCTTTTCCAGCCTCAAGGATTCTGTGATCCTGTGGAGACTCCTGCAGCTAGGTCAGGGTGATTTGCTGTTATTGTGAGTCCCTGAGCTCAAGGCACTCACCTGAAGTTGTTTACCTAAAACCACACACCTCGAAAGGTAGTGTAACTGGAATTGAAGCCCAGGATTTGTGGTTTTCTCTCCATTGCTCTGATCCTTTGGTAGTTTGTGAGAATTCTGAAGCAGCACATGCTTAGGTGATGCAGCTGCTCTTGTTTTTGCATGACTCCAGGTGAAATTACAGCTGGTGACCCCTGGGTTTTAGTTTTCAAAACTTCCCTCTGACATACAGATTCATTTTAAAATTGAACCTCCAGTAGCAACAATTCCAAGTTGCTCTTGCTGAATTATGTAAAATGATGGTGTTTTATCAGATTATCTATTTTGCTCCCTGTTTTAATGGGAAAAACAAACTTTTCCTGGATGATAAAGCCATGCACTTGGCATGCTGAAAGCCAGAACCGAACAGCTGGAGGTCTCCTTGGGTTTGTGATTAATGGGAACAGCAAAGGCTCTTGCTGCTGGTTTATTATTGGTTTTCCAGTCAATGACAAGCACTGGTCACTGGGACACTGAGTGACAAACCAGCTTCCCGACATCCACAACGCTGTCATGGGAAAAGGGAAAAGTGTGGTCCAAAAAAGCTCCTTTCATTTCCTGCTCCATGTTTTCCAGGGGTCGATCCAGCATTACAGAAGGAATCCAGACCTCAGATGCCCGTTCCATCTGCAACTCCAGCCTCAGCATCATCCTCCTCATCCAAATTCCACCGAGCTCGCTCAGGGGGAGCCAGAGATGAACGTTATCGATCTGGTAAGGGCAGGGACAAGAGTCCCTCCCCTGGATTCCTCTCTGTGGGGAGGAAAGTGCTGTGTCCTCTCAAGGAATCAAAATTATTATGTCTGCTGATGGAAAGTCCTGTCTTGGTGGTTCTCTGTAATGAAACATCAGACTGTGGGGTGCAGCTGCTGAATCAAAACCCCTTATAAGTAGAAAAAGCAAATAATGCCACCCTGATACTCTGGATTGATGCCAATTGTTCGGTGCAATTACACAAAGATGTAATGAGCTTAATCCAGAAGTTACCAGAGTAACAAACCTGGCCCTGCATTCAGCTCGCTAACTTCAGGAACCTCAATTAGTTTCCTTGTTTTAAAAAAGAGAATAAAAGGTGATGCTACTCCTGGGATGGCAGAAAAGAGTCCTTGGGAAGGCGCTGAAAGGGGGATGTCACAAACAGGCGGATCGGGGTGTTGGCACCATAACCCTAACCCTAACTGCTGTGCTCTTGCTGAAGGCAGCTTGTGCCCTTCCCTCTCGCAGACATCCACACGGAAGCGGTCCAGGCAGCGCTGGCCAAGCACAAGGAGCAGAAGATGGCCCTGCCCATGCCCACCAAGCGCCGCTCCACCTTCGTCCAGTCCCCGGCAGACGCCTGCACTCCCCCAGGTGAGGCTGTGCCGGGATGTCCAGGGTCACACCTTCCAAACCAAGGGGCTGCAGTGCTGCCGGTGTTCCAGCTCTTCACACACCTGCAGGGAGTGTGTTAGTCCTCTCTCAGGGCTGGGAAGTGACCTCTCTTCCAGAGTTCTTAAAGAACCACGTGGTGGGATTCTTGGGATGTCCTGTGCGAGGAGTTGGACGTGGATGGTCCTTGTGGGTCCAACTCAGGGTATTCCATGGTTCTATGGTTCAAATTGGCCAGAGCTGAGCAGCCCTGGACTGAGGCCACTTCTGCTTCCCTCACACCCGTTTCTGATGGATAATTCACGTCTTGATTTCATTCGTGTTTAATGCTCAGCGCACAGGAGGAGGGCTTGCAGTGATGTTTGTTTCTGGGCGAGGACCTCGGAGGGGTCCGCTGGGATTCCACGACTTGCAGGACTTTTCCCACCCCTGCCATGTACTGGCTGCAGCAGAATCCTTGGATGACATGGTGTCTGTCACGATGCATGTGCAGCAGATATCAGTAACCCTCTGTTTTCCAGCAGCTCGATGCACTGACTGACAAATGAGTCCATGTGATTTTTGGCAATGACTTCTATGTTGTGTCTCATTGTGCAGAAGCATCGCAGCCATTTGGATTGACAAAGTCATCCGAATGTTATGAATCCACATCCCCTGGTGAATTCATAGCTCTGAAACTGCTCTGCTGGGCCATGTCACTCCTCCTCCTCCTCCTCCTTACTTCCTGTTTTATCACACTTCCTTTTTCCCTTCCTTTCTCCGGGGGGCTGATGCATGTTCCTGGTGTCTGCTTGGGTCTCAGCTCTGTGCTCACTTGTCCAGGACTGCAGCACATCCTGTGCTGTGGGAGTCACATGAATCGAGGTCAGCACTTACAGCGTGGCTGGAGCCAGTCCTCTGCCTCAGCTCCTAACTCCGTTCCACTCTGCAAGTGGGTAGAACATGATTTGGTAGTTTGGTTTACCGCTCGAGTGTAGGCAGAAAATCACTTTGAGGAACACCTAAATTTCAGGCCAAAGCTGCCGGTATGTTTGTATTTAGCAATGTACGACTCAACATCTCAAGACCTGAGTGCTCGCTTCATGGTAATTAAATAATCAGTTCACAATTTTGGGACAGCTGAGGTATCTGTGCTTTGGGACACACAGGAAGCAGTTCCTTGCTGTAGATTTCTCTGTTTTGTTTTGGGGTTGGGCTTTTTGTTTGTTTTCTGCAATTGAAAGGGCCCCATTTAGAGCCCCAGACAAAAGCGTTTTCTGCTGTGGCCTTGGCACAGTTGTTTCCTGTGTTTTCTTTGTTCCTGGGACTTTGCAGTTTGACAACAACCCTCACCCCTCACTTTCCAGTTCAGAATGACCAGAGTTAGGCAAAACAGCATCTGATATTATGGAATGTGAATGGAAAAGTAATGAGAGTTAAGTTCTAGGCTTGGAGACCCCAGGGGAAGGATGTTGTCTGAGGAGGTGAATCAAACAGGGGTGAGTGTGTTCCCACTGACAATTCTGCTGCTTTAACCTCTGGTGTGGCTGATGTAACAGCCCGTGGAAAACAGATCTTCCTGTGAAAGCCTGTGCTGTTGATATGTGATTGGAAAGAGCATGTTCAGTGCCATGTGCTTTTCCCTAAGCAGCTAGATTTTCTTTCTGCTTCCACACAGACACGTCTTCCGCCTCCGAGGACGAGGGCTCGCTCAGGCGCCAAGCTGCTCTCTCTGCTGCATTGCACCAGAGCTTACAGAATGCTGAGTCTTGGATCAACCGATCTGTTCAGGGGTCATCCACATCCTCATCAGCATCCTCTACACTTTCCCATGGAGAAGGCAAAGGGACCAGTGGGTCACTAGCTGATGTATTTGCCAATACTCGAATAGGTAGGAGCTGGGTACGAACAGAACAATCGCTTCGAGTTCAGACTGTGTTGATAAAGCTGCAGTTGTCCGTTGCAGAAGGGAAATTTGGAGCAAGAGTTTAGCTGGTATTGATGGAACTTGCTAGGATTGGTTGGAGTTGCACCGTCACGCTGTTGTTTTCCGGAAGAATTTCAGAAGATTGAGGTGGTTGTAAAAGGGAGAGTGGGGAGCAGGAGCTTCTGGAAGCAGGGAAGACTGCAGGGACAGTGTGGACAGAGCAGGAGGCACAACTCTCTGTGTCCTGTGTTGCTTTATGTCTCCAGCTCTTGGGAGCTCCTGTGGGCACAAAGCTGCCCAGTGCAAGTGGCATTTTCATCTGTGTCCTGACGAATCCCCTAGGGGTGTCTGTGCCTGTGGAGTGGGGGAATGCTGTGTTTAACATCCTCATTTTGCTCTGAGCCCTGATGGTTTATTGTTTGCGTTAGATCAGGAAAGAAAAAGAACCAAATCCAGCCATGTGTGTGAACAAATGAGCCTGTCATTAAAAAATGGGGTTAGAGGAGTAAAGCTTTAGCCCAGCTCTTCCACGACTGTCTGAGGAATAACCAGAGCATCCAGGTACTGAGGAGACGGAGCAAAATCTACAGATCTGGATACCCCGGGCTCAGTTTTCTGAGGCTCTGAGGTGCTCCTTGCTGCTGATGCTTCTGTATGAAATGGCCAAGTTTGTTTTTGCTCTGTGTATGTTTGTCCTTTTTAGCTGCTGGTGAGGAAATTCCTGCACCGTAGGACATTGTCTGTATTTCATGTGCTCTCTGCTTCTGCTTAACTGGGTTGGGGCAAGCAGTGCATAGAAGTGCTGGTGATTTTATCTTTCACTTATTTATTTTTTTATTGCTGTTATTTTTGTTTGTTTATTCGCTGGGATGCAAATTGTTTCCTGAAATGGAAAACTGAGGAGATTGCCCATAAAATGTAGTCAATATAATTAATGTCTTTGAAGCAGAGAGGCTGTTTTTAATTGGAGCATGCAGAAGGCCACATTACCTTTTGCAATGAATTAAGGTAACACAGCTTTTTACCTCCAGAATATCTACTGTCTAATCTAATTAGTGTCTTATGCAAAATAGAAGCTTTGAATCTTTGTCAGAATTACATTTGCCACATTCATCCTGGTTTAAAGGAATAGAACTCTCACATACACAGCTCTGCACATCTCTCTCTCGAGAGAGAGAGCAATGCAAAGTCCTGCAGATGTTTGGATTGTACAAATCCATGTCCTTTCCAGTGATTTTAGAAGTTCGGTGCATGAGAAATATTCCTTGCCACTGTGTCTCCAAAGGGATGCAGAAATGGGTTCTTTTTCCTCCTTAGAAAAAGGGAAATCAACACAGAATCAATCACAAAACCCCGTCAGTGGGAATTATTTAGGATTTGACTTCAGACTATCTGTAAAGCCCAGCCCGTAGTTTCATACTGTGGGGTTTTTCCTTTGTAAGCAACAGTTGCTGGTGCTGTTAAGCCAGAATAGAATATTCTTGCCCTATCAGATGATTGAACCTGCTGGGTTGTGCAAAGAAACCCCACATAAGCAAAAATCCCTTGTTTAAGAGACAGTTCACTGGAGAATTCCTGCAGGATGCAGTTGCAGCCTCGGCTGAAAGGCAGGACAGTGTCTTGCAGCTTGAAGCAGAAGTAAGACCCAGCTCACACTGTTCATTGGGTTTGTTCTGTAACTGCTGGACAACTGTAACCACCCAGCTGGAAGTGATTGAAACCCAACACGATTTTTGCTGATCTGCTTTGGTCAAATTCCCACGTGTTTTGTTTTCAAAAGCCCTCACTCACAAAAAAGCTAAATAGTAGAATTCTAGCAAGAGAGATCAGTGCATAGGTGAGGGAGGGATTTGTTCTGGACTTTGGGTGTTTCAGAGCTCATGTGAATCTCAAACTTTTAAAATTTTATTTATTTATTTATTTCACAGTACGTAATGTCAAGAAATTGAGCTTCAAGGTTAGAAACCAAGAACAGGAATTCTGTTTTGCTGCAGCACTTTCCTGACATGGACAAAACCTTGTGCCTTTGGTTTTTTGGTTTCCAGAACACATAAT
>NW_008237401.1:400313-412928 GCF_000691975.1 Corvus brachyrhynchos
TTAACCTTTAGGAATCAGTGTGTTTAGCATTAATGAGGGTTCCCATACATCCAACCCTTCAATCCTTAGGATTATTGGTAACAGCTGACTGACTGACACTTTGCTTGTCGGAGATAATAAAAGGTGTATTTAGCAGCTTTCTTCTTTTTTTAGAAAGTTTCTCAGTCCCCCCAGATGTCACAGCAACTACCTCCACCCCCTCAGCGCGGCCGGCAGCCATCGACCTCCCTCCCTCGGGAATCGTGAAGGGGATGCACAAGGGATCCAACCGCTCCAGCCTCATGGACACTGCAGATGGTACGAAACCTTCTGCAGTTTTCAGAGAGGGCTTAAATCGCAGGGTTTGTTCTTCCAACTCCAGTCTAGCTCGTTGAAGCACATCACAAAACTGGAATGGTTTTGGCACTGGCATTAAGACGTTACTGTGCCGCCGTCGTGGTTTGGCATTCAGGAGGAATTCCTTCGTGGACAGGGTGGGCAGGCCTTGGAACTGCCCAGGGAGGTGGTGGAGTCCCAATCCCTGGAGGTGTCCAGGGAGCGACTGGATGTGGCACTCAGCGCTCTGGTCTTTCCCTCCAGGTGTTCCTGTGAGCAGCAGAGTCTCCACAAAAATTCAGCAGTTGTTGAACACCTTGAAAAGACCTAAAAGACCACCCCTGAAGGAATTCTTTGTGGATGATTTTGAAGAAATTGTGGAAGGTAATAGCGCAAATAACAGTTTTATGCACATTTGTTACAATTAGACACTCGGGGAGCTGAGTTCTCTGTGCTGTTGTTCTCAAGGTTGACTCAGATTCGCTCTTTGCAGCAGCCTCCATGAACAGTCTGACACAAAACCAGTGTTTGAAGTAATTCACTGTTCTGCTGAGCTCTGGGGGACCTCCTCCTCAACACTAAACTTCTTAAAAAAGGCAAATAGATTTTTAAACCCCCTTCATTTTCTTAGGCTACTTTCATTAATTTCCCAAAGGGGATTGTCCTCACTGGTAATTTCATTCCAGCTAAGGATTTCTTTTTTCCAGTTCTGTGTTCCTTTCCCAGATGTGTTGAACACCTTTGAACAACATCCTGTGGGAAGACTCCGTTCGTGATGTCTTGTTTTGAGTGAGACTTCTTAGGAAATGGGATGGAATGAGTTGTTAAACGCTTTTCCTCTTTTCCTTTAGGTTTGTTTTGAGTTTATTTCAAGCTGAACTGTCAGGTGACAAATGGGCAGAGATGGAGAATATTGTTTTATCTGGATTATATTAGAAATATCCCAACAGATACTGGAAATATGGAATTTTCTTAGTTCCGCAGCCCGACCCGAACCAGCCCAAGCCCGAGGGCCGCCAGATGACCCCGGTGAAGGGAGAGCCCCTGGGAGTGGTCTGTAACTGGCCTCCTGCCTTGGAAGCAGCTCTGCAGCGCTGGGGAACCACTCAGGCTAAATGTCCCTGTCTGACAGCACTGGATGTGACAGGAAAACCAGTTTATACCCTCACGTATGGTGAGTTGAGCCTCCGCCCTGCCTTCCCCTGCTCAGCTGCTCCCAAAGAGCAGCAGTGGAGAGAGCACAGGGCTCGTGGGTTTACAGGGGTTGTGAAAACCTTCCTGGTCTCTGAGAGTGTTGTAGACAGAGCAGTGTGGCTGTTGATGGTAAAAACAGCCAGGATGTGAGCTGTTCTCTTGTGCTGCTTGATCCAGAGCTGTGCAAGTCTCTGTTCTCTGTGTTCCAGGCAAACTCTGGAGCAGAAGTCTCAAGCTGGCCTACACCCTGCTTAATAAACTGGGGACCAAAAACGAACCCGTGTTAAAACCTGGAGACAGGGTAATGACTTTGGGATTCTCTGCTTCTCGCTCTGGAGTAAAACAAGGGGCTTGGGGGCTGGAACTTAGCACAGACACCACAGTGAGACTCTAACCCCGGGGACGAGGCTGCTTGGGACAGAAATTGGTGTGAGTTTTCAGGGGTTCTGGCTCCTCTGTGAGCAGCTTCTTGGCTCTGGGCTTTGAAATACGTCTGAGGAAGAGCACGCAGCTCTGAGGGAAGTGCAGGCTTTGATGTCTGTGTCTTGGCTGTGTGTGAGCCTCACGTGCCCGGGCACTGCGTGAGGAGCTCAGGCACATTCCATACATTCTGGGGGAGGCAGAATGTGAAATAACACCAAGTTTGTCTGAGTTTTAGTCGCTCTAGGTCTGGATTTTGAAATTTTAACTTGTTTCAAGTAACAGCACACATGTGTGGGTTGCAGGTAGCCCTTGTGTATCCCAACAACGACCCCGTGATGTTCATGGTGGCATTTTACGGCTGTCTGCTGGCAGAAGTGATCCCAGTGCCTATAGAGGTACCTCTTACCAGAAAGGTAACGTTGATGGAACTTGGAGAAGCGATGTGGGATGGAAACCAAGTCAGGCCATCAGCCTCTGACAGCGTTTCACAGCCTCCAGCTGCTGCCTGAGCAGCTCTGTACCAACAAGGACCTTTGGGAGCCCGGAATGGCATTTAAAAATGGAAAAACATATTGACCAGAGCTGTGCTGAGCAGCTGGAGATGGTCAATTCTCCTAAATGATGCAGTGTTCATTTCCTTATTGCAAATAATTTATACAGAACAGATTTTAGTGTGGATCTGCCCCCTGGTTGATGGGAGGGGGCTCAATCCAGCCTTGCTGAGCTCTGCCAGGCTCTGACTTTGCTGGAGGTGGAGGTGCTCAGTGTTCCTGAAGACTTGGAGGCACTTTCTGTAAATTCTTTGCTCAACAAAGTGTTTTCTTTACCCTCACCAGAAGTTTTGCACTGTTGCCATATTAGTGCCCTGTCGAAAGCTGTGTGAAACTGTAGGATTCCATAAGAGGAAACAAAAGCAAGAGGCTCGTGGCAAACATGGTGGCAGGAGAGGTGGCAGTGAGCTGGGAACTGGTCTGGGAACACTCAGGGACTCACAGAGCTTTGATTTCATTCTCTGCACTGTGACAGACTGCTATAGCAACCAAATGCAAAATTAAAACTTCTCCAGTATTTGCCCAATCAGTTTCTGAGTGAGCCTCCTCATTTTATCATTGTGCAACAGAGATTGGCTCCAGGGGATAGAGAGGTCTCGTTATTCCGGTGTAATTACATGTTTTGCTTTTTTTGCCTCCCGATTCCTCTTTGCAGCATCTGGGTTTCCATTAATGCCAGGAGATGGGGTGTGCTCCATGCCTGGGTGCTGGGCAGGAGCACTTGTTTTCCCTGGATTTCACATCCAGTGCGTTTTAATCTTGCCAAGGTCACGTTTCATGGGATCACAGGGTGCTTTGAGTTTGAGGGGACCTTAGAGACCATCCAGTTCCATCATTTGCCATGGGCAGGAACACCTTCCACTAGCCTAAGTCCCTCCAGTAGTGATTCTGGGATGCTGAGTGTGTGTGGGAATGGGTTGTTTGCTTCTTTTCCTCACCATAACGTTACCCCCAGTCCGCAAAGCATTATCAAACCTTGGATTTTGGTAAGGGAAAGCTGACTTCTGTCATCTTTGAACAGGAATGACTTTTCCCCTCTTCCCTCAGGATGCTGGTGGGCAGCAGATCGGCTTCCTGCTGGGGAGCTGTGGGATTGCTCTGGCCCTCACCACTGAAGTGTGTCTGAAAGGGCTCCCAAAAACCCAGAATGGAGAAATTGTGCAGTTTAAAGGTGAGTTGGTTATAGACTGGCTTTTGATTGTACTTCAGCTGCAGCTGAGCCATCTGAAAGGAGCTGTCAGGACTCTGAAAGCGCTTGAGGGGCAAAGGGGCAACTCCTGATCCCATCACCAAAATATTGTAGGATTTGTGCTGAGATCAACCCATGTGTGTGACACAACTGCTCTGGTGTTCTGGGGGTCACAAGGAACGACCTCCCAAGCCAGGGTTGTGCTCAGGTCCCTTCAGTGGCATTTGGCAGGTTCCAAGGCAGCTTTATTCACAAGCTTTATTTAGGAATGCTGCAGGGATCTTCCCTGAGGAGAGGAAGTACCTTGTTGCCCACTGAACTCCCTGATGAGAAATGAGATGAACTTTCTGGCTGGTAGCTGGGCTTGGCTTGGAATTTTGCTTGTGTAACTGAACTTGGACAAATGATGGGGTTTAGTGTATTCTTGCAGAATATAAATCCCTCAATAAATAAACTGATATTAATGTACCGTTTAATTTTGGCTCCAGGTTGGCCCAGACTCAAATGGGTTGTGACAGATTCAAAATATCTCTCCAAATCTCCCAAGGACTGGCAGCCCAACATCTCAGCAGCAGGAACTGAGCCAGCATATATTGAGGTAAGTAGTGAATGGGGAATAGAAAGTACCTTCCGTGAGCTGAATTGAATGTTCTAATCACCAGGGAGAGAATGGTTGCACCTCACTCCCTTAAACTTCCCACTTGCCTGCCACTGAAACAAGTCTTTCACTGTGGACATCCTGCTGGGAAGCTTACTTTAGGTTTGAATCCCTTCGTGGCCTTGGGCACTGCTCGGAATAAGTTGGAGAACAGTTTTTGTTCCAAAAAGTGAGGGATGGAGAGAGCTGAGCTCTGGGATGGTGTTTGATAACACACATTCCTGGCAGTGCTTGAGCCAGCAGCAGTTTGAATTCTCTGTTCTTCCTGGTAGTGCTGGTTGTTGTTCCTAGGCCAGAAGGCGACTTGTGGGGATTGCAGTGGTTTGGGTGCTAGTTCAGCCATCCTGAAATTACAGGTTGGCTTTCAGTTCCTTACGGGATCAGGAAGAGATGTCGTGAGCAGTGGCAATAGTGAAACCAACACAAACACGTTCATTTTCCTCCCATCTCCGTGGAGATTTTCCATGGGTGCTGCCACAATAACCATCTCCTCGGGTCTAAGCTTTGCTGATCCCGTCTTACACACAGATGGTTTTTGGGTTTGTCTCAGCAGCTTTAGAGAAAACTTTATTTTCCTGTGGATTCTGTGATTTAATTTCCTTCCTGTGTGGGATCCAGAGCCCCCCCCTGACTCTCCTCTCTCTTGTGCAGTACAAGACCAGCAAAGAGGGCAGCGTCATGGGTGTCACCGTGTCCCGTGTGGCTATGCTGGCTCACTGCCAAGCCTTGTCTCAGGCCTGCAACTACTCTGAAGGTGGGTGAGAGCACAGAACATCAGAGGAATGAAGGCTCAACATTGTTTTAAGTGGTTGCCTCTCATATCTTTAGCAGCTGTCTCTGAGTAACCAATATTTACTGGAAAAAGTAAATAAAATTTTCAAGTGCGGATTCATTCTCCCCCAAAAGTGAAAACTAGCTGTGATGTTTTTCCATCCAAAACTGCATCATTTTCACTGCCATAATGAAGAGGAATAAAAAGTGGGATTTATGTCATGTCTATGAAGTTACTGAGTCTGTTCTGGTGAACCAAAAGAGGAGCAAATGAATGAAAAATGGAGCATTTTCCAACAGTCTCAGGTCCCCTCTCAGTGTACTGATGGCCCATAGAAGTGTCTTCACAAACTTCTGGTGCTGATAGCGTGCAAATACCAAAGCTTCTGGGGCTGAGGCTGCTCTGGTCCTGTGAGGTTTTTTTGGGTAACCCAGATTGGAAGATGCTGGTGCCATTCCAGAGGGTTTTGCTGTAGGTTATGGTTTCTTCTGGTCTGCCTTGTAAATCAAGCTAATTCCTACATCCATTAATGAAACTATTTCTAGAGCTGTAGGTCATATTGCTTTAAAATGCAAAATTTGCCTTGAAGAATCCATCACTGGAGCTCCCATCACTGCTGAGAGTCAGGGCTTGAATGATGTTCTCTGGCTCCGCTGCTCGTGCATAATGAGCTTCAGACCCTTCCTGTCCTACTCAGGGACGTTGCAGGCTGGAATGTGATTTCCTTGCAGCATTCTGGACGTGTTCCTGCTCGGGAATGGATGTGCAGTTGTTACTGTGCGCCACAAGGAGCTCTGATCAGTAACACTCTGATCAGTAACGCCCTGGGCTTGCTGCGGGTGCCCCGTGGAGCAGGTCTGACAGAGCAGTGACAGGTTCATCCGTGTGCAGATTCTGGCATAAATGATGGGCACAGCTGAGCTGGCACATTGCACTTGCCAACTGCACCTTTCTTTTCCCAGGTGAAACAATAGTGAATGTGTTGGATTTTAAGAAGGACGCAGGGCTGTGGCATGGCATTCTGACGGTGGGTTGAAGCGTTCCAGAACTCTCTGTAATGAGAGATTAATGATTACATGGGATATTAGGAAAAATTTCTTCCCTGTGAGGGGGGGAGGCCCTGACACAGGGTGCCCAGAGAAGCTGGGGCTGCCCCATCTGTGGAAACATCCAAGGCCAGGCTGGACGGGGCTTGGAACAACGTGGGATAGTGGGAGGTGTCCCTGCCATGGCAGGGGTGGGACTGGATGAGGTTTAAGGTCCCTCCCAACCCAACCCATTGCAGAATTCCATGATTCTGTGATAACAGTAGCACTTGAGTCCCTGGTTGAGGACCATTACCTGTTAAAACAACCATTCCTCTCCCTGCCAGATCGGCAGTTCTCTGGGGGAACGACAGAGTCAGCCTGGCTAAACCTCTCTGAATTCATGATGGGGTGGAAGTTGATGGGGACTGAGGGTGACTTATTTCTGCTCCATGAGAGGTTTGTGATCCCTTTCCTAACAATCTTTTTCCTGCTTTTCAGAATGTAATGAACAAGCTGCACACTATCAGCGTGCCCTATTCTGTGATGAAAACCTGCCCTCTCTCGTGGGTGCAGAGGGTTCACGCCCACAAAGGTAACTCGGGATGATCCACAGCTTCAGCTTGGAGTTCTCAGGATCCATGAGTGAGGGGCATTAAAATCCCAAATGCCTTAAATCCTTCTTGCTCTTCCGTGCCAAATCTCGAGGGCCCAGAGTTTCACTGATGTCCAAAGATACTCGATTTCTATTTCACAGCTGTAGATATGATTTTCTAGATGGCTTAGGCAGGGCTGGGGCTCCTGTCTCTAAGACACTCAAGGGGAGATTTTAAGCCCCCAGTCATGTAGATACTTGTAAAACTCCTTGCATTGGTAACTTGCCAGAGGTTGGAACAGGAAGTCTTGGGAGGACAGGGGACTTTGCCATTTATTTCTGTGCACAAAGTCCTAATGCCACATGAATGCTGGGGAACAGGATGGGGATCTTGTGACTCGGAGCCAGTTTCTTTTATGAAACCAAGAAAATGGCAGAGTGCAGCAAGAGCACTTGATCCCTGGCCTCACTGAGGGCTTGCAGAGAGTGATAATGATTTATGGCCTTTGAAGGAGGAGCTGTGAGGATGACAGACCCTGGCTCAGGTGGTGGCAGTGGCCTGGATGCCACAGCAGATGCCGTTGTGTGTTGGGTTTGCTCTTCCTGCAGTCTCAGTTGTTTAAGGCTTCCTTGCTTAGGTGAGAATTCCCTCACGTGGGGGGGCTCAGACTGTGTATCCATATGAAAATAACTCTTGGAAAGCTGTGATTTGTCCTGAAGTGTTGTTTCTGCGTTGTTTGCAGCAAAAGTTGCTTTAGTGAAGTGTCGAGACTTGCACTGGGCCATGATGGCCCATCGGGACCAAAGAGACGTGAGCCTGAGCTCCCTGCGGATGCTGATCGTCACCGACGGCGCCAACCCCTGTGAGTGTCCCCAGCCCCTCTCCCAGGCCTCTCACTGCAGCCCCCTGGCATCAGGATCAGCTTCTGAGGGGGTCTCATTTGGGGCAGAGCTCTGCCTCGTGGTGCTTGGGCACAGGACAAGGTGCTGCCATCCTTTGGGTTGGGAGAGATCCTGCAAAGTAGGAGAAGGGAGAGTTGGATGGGGAGCAATGTTTATAAAATCAGAGAATTGTTCAGGCAGAAAAGACCTTTAAGGCCATCGAATCCAACCCTTAACCTAGCACCGTGTTCACCACTAAACCCTGTCCCCAAGTGCCACATCCACACGTCCTCTAAACCCCTCCAGGGACGGTGATTCCACCACTGCTCTGGGTAGAATCCAATGTCTGGACATCCAGTCTGGGCTTGTTCCAATGCCTGACCATCCTTGGAGTGAGATTTTCCTTAATATCCAACCTAAACCTCCCCAGCACAACTTGAGGCCCCTTCCTCCTGTAGTTTCCCAGATCCTCCTCCTGACCCTTCCTGTAGATGGGCATGAAATCAAGTTCTGTGAAGTCCTAGTGGCATCTTTTCTTTCTTCCTAGGGTCTGTTTCCTCCTGTGATGCCTTCCTGAGCTTGTTTCAGAGCCATGGGCTCAAACCAGAGGCAATTTGTCCCTGTGCCACCTCCCCCGAAGCGATGACCGTGGCGATCCGGAGGTAACGGATTGAGTCATCCAGGCTAGGCTTTGTTCACACTTGGGTTGGTCACAGTTGATTTAAGGGTGTAATAAACTCCTCTGACATTTACTGTGTGCGCTCAGGTACTCGAGTCGCTGAGCTGTTAAACCTCCCTCCTGAGATCCGAGTGATTTCTGAGGTGTGTGACAGCTCAGCAGTGCCTGAGCACGGCTTCTCCTGCTCCTGATTTCCACAGCCTGGGAGCTGTTCTGAATCTGAGATGAGATTCGAGATCATTTGGACATTCTCGTGCTCTGTTTCTGTCCGTTGCTGCGTTCTGTAAGAAACAGCCCTGCAGTCCTGTGGCCTGGGAGCTGGGATTTGCCATGGGGTGAGACAATGAGCTGGCAGAGGAGCTGCAGCATCCAGGAGCACAGTTCCTTAGGGATTGAAAACGTGGCTCCTTTGGGTGGGGATCCCTGCTGCCATCACAGTTTGAAATGATTACGCAAAGCAGAGACACTGAATGCGCGGATTTCTGGTGCTGTGCCATCCCCATCTGAGTCTGACACCAAGCCTGGGTGCCTGATTGAGTGTATTTATTGATTTTTGTGTCCTTCCCAGGCCTGGAGTCCCCGGGGCCCCTTTGCCGGGCAGAGCCATCCTGTCCATGAACGGGCTGAGTTTCGGTGTGATTCGGGTCAACACTGAAGATAAAAACTCTGCTCTCACTGTCCAGGATGTCGGGCATGTGATGCCAGGAGGTAAAAACGGGCAGGAGGCTCGTGTGAGATGGTTTTGGGGATGTTTTAGGAGCAGAACGGGTCAATGTTCTCTCCTGTATCAGCCTCGGAGCGGGGGAGGTGGGGCAGCACCAGACTCAGTCGTTTCTGTCACGATTAAATGTGTCAGTTCTCACACAGGGTAAAGTTTGGGAGCTGCTTTAACAAAGCCTGATTTGTCCTAGGCATGATGTGTATCGTGAAACCAGATGGGCCACCCCAGCTCTGTAAAACAGATGAGATTGGTGAAATCTGTGTGAGCTCCAGAGCAGGAGGAATGATGTACTATGGGCTGGCAGGGGTGACAAAGAATACTTTCGAGGTATGTCTAGCAGGATGCATCTTTCTTGCCCCATTTCCTGTGTAAAACTGGTGGTCCTGTATAACCTCTTGGGTCTGTAACTGAAGTGTTAATGTTGTTTTTTAAAAATATGCACTGGAAAACCCCTTGCAGTTAGAGACACTCAGAATTCCCTCCACAAACATCTCCCACCCAGCTGTACCGAGGGTTCCCTCCCCTTCTCCTCTTCCCTCCTCTCGCATTAAGTGCAATTCTTGGGGTGGGGAAGGTTTTGCCATCCTCAGGCCACTTTGCCTCCCGTGTCCTCCCTTGTGTTGCAGGTGATCCCTGTGAACTCCTCTGGCTCTCCAGTGGGGGAAGTGCCCTTCGTGCGTTCCGGCTTGCTGGGATTTGTTGGACCTGTACGTGAGGAAGTTCGGAGCTCCGGCCTTCAGTGTTTCAGAGAAAAGCTTTTGGGGTGAGAGGATGTGCAAGAAGAGCTCGCTGTGAGTTCCTCACGGATGCCTCCTTGTCTTGCAGGGCAGTTTGGTGTTTGTGGTTGGGAAAATGGACGGATTGCTGACAGTGAGCGGGCGAAGGCACAACGCCGACGACATTGTGGCCACTGGACTGGCTGTGGAGTCAATAAAAACAGTTTACAGAGGAAGGTCAGCACAAGAAACCTTGTCCCTCCCCATAAGCTGCTGCATGTAATAAAGTGAAACAGAAGCTTTAGTACTTTCTTGGCTTTCTCTTTGAGTAGCTCAGTTAAAGTAAATATATTTTTGATTTAGGTGGTAATTGCCCTCATCCTGCCCAACACAGATCTTTTTCCCACTATCCAGCCTAGCTTTTCATCAAGTCGGTGCTTTAGGGAAAGCAGTCAAGTAACAAGATACGTCAGCCACATGGAGAAATTAATTCTCTGCCTCTGCAGAGTTTTAGTCGTTAGCTGCTGGCTGGGGCAGCAAGGAAGAGTTTCATTAATGTCCAAAGATACTTGGTTTTTATTTAGCAGTTCTGGGTATAATTTTCTAGATCTTCAGGCAGGGCTGGAGCTCATGTCTGTGAGACTTAGCGAGAGATTTTAAACCATCGTGTAGGTGCCTTTAAATCTCCTTTCATTTGTGCTTTGCCAGAAGTTGGAACAGGAATGTGACAGCAGGTTGGGAGAACGGGGGACTGTGCCATGTGGAAATTTCATCAGAAAGTGGAATTAACCCCTTAAATACTTCCCAGTCTTTCCTTTTGACTCAATGTTAATTGTCTGATGCTTTTTCTCTTGTTTTTGCCCCATGGTTAGTTTAACAACTTCTGTCTTTAATCTCTCCTTGGCTTCCTGTTTCCAAGGAGTGAAACTGGAGTGTGGCCCTGTCCTTTTCCTTAGGATTGCTGTGTTCTCCGTGTCTGTGTTCTATGACGAGAGGATCGTGGTGGTGGCAGAGCAGAGGCCGGATGCCTCCGAGGAGGACAGTTTCCAGTGGATGAGTCGGGTGCTGCAGGTACAGCCAGGGGAAACTGTGCTGGTTTTGGGGTGTGGGCAGAGCAGAGGACACAGGCGTGGCCCCGATGGAGGGAGCCCAGGGATGGAGAGAGCCCAGGTATGGAGGGATCCCAGGCATGGAGAGAGCCCAGGCATGGAGGTATCACAAGCTTTGTATCCCTCCAGGCATGGAGAGAGCCCAGGCATGGAGAGAGCCCAGGCATGGAGAGAGCCCAGGCATGGAGAGAGCCCAGGCATGGAGAGAGCCCAGGGATGGAGAGAGCCCAGGGATGGAGAGAGCCCAGGGATGGAGGGAGCCCAGGCATGGAGAGAGCCCAGGCATGGAGGTATCACAAGCTTTGTATCCCTCTTGGCACAGGGTGTTTGTGCAGGGTCACAAGCTGGGTGCATCTGCTGTGTCCAAGCTGTTCTGTTGTGTCCTGAGGGAACTGGAGTGACAGGACAAGGGGAGCGGCTTCAAACTGAAAGACGAGAAATTTAAGTTAATTTTTGGGAAGAAATTCCTCAACCAGTCTGGAATTCCATGAGAGCGGAGGGGCTCTGGCAGTCACCTCTGAGAACTGCAGAGTGGATGTGTGCTCAGGCTTTGGAGTTCTGCTTTTAGTCTGGATCATGTGGAGCTCGGAGTTCGGCTTTAAAGCCGCCCTTTTCTTTGGAGATGCATTTTCAGCAGGGACCCAATGGGCAGGGAAAGGCCAGAACAGCTGAATGAGTGTGGTCCTAAAAGAATGAGTAGCAAGTACTTCCTTTGAGAGCTGCCTGCACTGCATGTGTGTCATTCCAGGAATGACATCCAGGGAGTGAAGTGTGCAGCCAGGGTGGAAAATCAGGGAAGTACCTGGTGCTCTGAATAATGGATCAGATGCCTGAACGCTGAGGCAAGCGGGAGGGAACAGAGTGTGATGGTTCAGAGGAGACAGATGGATACAATCCCGAGATCAGAATCGTGTGATTCATCAAGCAACTGTGGATATTTTGGGATTTTGGTCATGAAAGATTTAAAAATGGATTGGGTGTCTGTGAAATGGGCTCTAAAGGCAGGGATATACCCAGGCTCACTGCAGGACTCGCTGGTGGTGCAGAGGTGAAATGGGATGTCAGTGATTGACTCACTCCTCCGGCACCTTAAAAGTCCAGGGCTTTGCCTTGCAGTATGTCAGTGCATCAGCAACAGCAGACTGTGCCAGCAGTGCCAGGAGCTCCAGTGACCATCTCTCCTTTCTCTAGGCAATTGACAGCATTCACCAAGTGGGTGTTTACTGCCTTGCTCTCGTGCCAGCCAACACATTGCCAAAAACTCCGCTGGGAGGGATCCACATCTCCCAAACCAAACAGCACTTTCTGGAGGGCTCTCTGCACCCCTGCAACATCCTCATGTGCCCACACACTTGTGTGACAAACTTGCCAAAGCCCAGGCAGAAACAGCCAGGTAACCTGAACCCCTTTTGTTTGGTGTTGTTAAACTGGGGCTCAGTGCCTCAGCCCCAGGAACCCCGGCTCATGTCCTGCTCCCTGTCCCACCTGCTGGGGACCAGAGCCTGTCTTGTGCCCCGTGCCTGGGGTGTGTCCCAGGCCCGTCTTTGCATGTGTTAGTCAGGAATTTTGATTCCCACCCTTGAACTCACTGGGATTCTCCCTCCTGATGAATAGAGACCAGCAGTGCCTGCTGACCTCCATCAGTGAGGCTTCATTCCCTCTCCTCTTGCATCCGTGCCCAGGAGCGGTGGGATCCTGCAGAGACTCTCGGTACCTTTGCTCTGCTCCTTCCCAAAGTGCTGATGTCTCTCCACAGGTGTGGGCCCTGGCTCTGTGATGGTGGGGA
>NW_008237401.1:413742-426905 GCF_000691975.1 Corvus brachyrhynchos
CTGCTGAACTCCATCAGTGAGGCTTCATTCCCTCTCCTCTTGCATCCGTGCCCAGGAGCGGTGGGATCCTGCAGAGACTCTCGGTACCTTTGCTCTGCTCCTTCCCAAAGTGCTGATGTCTCTCCACAGGTGTGGGCCCTGCCTCTGTGATGGTGGGGAACCTGGTTGCTGGGAAGCGAATCGCTCAAGCCTCTGGGAGAGATCTGGGTCAAATAGAAGACAATGATTTAGTTAAAAAGGTAAACCAGTGTTTGTGACAACTGCAGAATGGGAAGGAGTTTCCCCTCCAGCTGGGTGCAGAGCAGCGGTGGGAAGCACTGAAGGAGAAGCTGGTGTTGAATTCCTGCCTGTCTCTTCCAGCACCAGTTCCTGACTGAAGTGTTGCAGTGGAGAGCTCAAGCGACTCCTGACCACCCACTCTTCCTTTTGTTGAACGCCAAGGTACAGTCAGTGCTGAGTTGTTGGGTTTTAAGGTCCACATGTTATCCAGCTGGAGAGCCTTTAAAATCTTTTGCCCTCTGCAGTGCCTCTCTTTAGTCTCTGTATCAGATTTTGCCCATAGATTTGTAACTTAAAGCTTGACCCTTTGACTCTGTAGGTCCCTTCAGCAAATGACTCTCACGGTTCGACGCTTCATTTTAAAACTGAGCGTGTTTGTAGGTCCCACTGGTTCCTGTATCAGTTAATGCTGTATCCCTGTTGAGTATATTCTGGCAAGGTTCTGGTGCAAGAAGACTTGAACTGACTCCCTGGAAGGTAGAACTTTCTAGAGCAGATCTAACTCCATCTCTATCCTTTGATACTGTAGTGGATGAGTGGCTCACTGAGCGCCAGCAGCCTTTAGGTAGAGATAACAGCTCATAGCTGTAGCCTCCTGCTAGCCAGCAAGCTTGGGTTTATTTCACAGCAGCCAGTTTGTGTTGTGCCAGCCCCTGTTCAGAGCATTTTTGTCTCCTTTCAAGGGAACCACTGTGTGCACGGCCACCTGCCTTCAGCTGCACAAAAAGGCTGAAAGAATCGCATCAGTGCTGTGTGACAAAGGCCATCTCAATGCAGGAGACAATGTGGTGCTTCTTTATCCTCCTGGTGAGTCCCACTGGGGAAATACGGCCTGGGCTTTCTTTGGAACCTCACTGGGATCTGGAAATATGGGAAAGACACTCAGTGCTAGTGAGAGGCGCTCACTGGTGTGTCCTGACTGACTTTTGAGTCATTTGACACTTAGCATGTTCTTTTCCTGTATGATGGAGCTGCTTTCCTGTGTGGTTCCTTTGCTTTCCCCATCCCCTATCCCGAGCTTTCCCAGCTTCCTCGTGCTGCCCTTGGTGCTGGGCTGCTGATGTTGCCCACCTGTGCTGTGGAAGTGTCTCCCTTATCCCAGGGGAGCGATGCCTGGAGGAGCAGCAGTGCCCTGCTGTGTCCCTCCGGTGTCCCCCAGTGCAGCTGTCGTGTCCTTGCAGGCATCGAGCTCATCACGGCCTTCTACGGCTGCCTGTACTCGGGCTGTGTCCCCGTCACCGTGCGCCCGCCCCACGCCCAGAGCCTGGTGGCAACGCTGCCCACAGTGAGGATGATCGTGGAGGTGAGTGGCAGGGGTGCAGCCTCAGGCTCCAGGGGTGTCACACGGAGCGTGGGCGGAGCAGGGCTGGATTGGTCACGGGCTCCAGAGGTGACACAGAAGTCACACTGACCCGCTGCAGGGGTGACACAGCTGACCAGCCTCGTGCTGTCTGTGTGAGAGGGATCGGGGCACATCTTGGGGCTGAGGGGCAGTGTTCTCATTCATCAAATGCCAGAGAGAACCACCTCCTCACAGACAGAGTGCAGTGCTTTCTGAGAACACCAACATGATGTTGCCACCCAGAATTTCACCTTGATGCTCCTTATTGCTGGGGAAGTCCAAATCCTGCAGTTAAGCCACTTCCCAAGCCCAGTAACCAAGAGAGACCATGGGGAAGAAGGCTGGATCTTGCTGTGTCATCTGGATCTTGCTGTGTCACCTTCTCCCCTGCTCTGGAGGTTCTGACAGGGTCTGTGCAGGCTGGGCTGCGCTGGGGGTTTAGTGAAGGGGAAGCAGAGCAAAGCGTGCAAAAGCCAGAGGAAGGATTGCTGAAGGTTTGCTGAAAGAAATTGGCTGCAGATGATAGAATGGTCTCTGAACATCAGCTCTTGCAGTGGCAGTGCTGCTGGGACACGCTCTTGTCTCTTGTTTCTGTGAGTGTTGCTCTTTCCAGGTCAGCAAAGCCGCCTGTATCCTCACAACCCAGACCTTGATGAGGCTGCTCAAGTCCAGAGAGGCAGCTGGTGCTGTGGATGTGAAAACCTGGCCAACCATCATCGACACAGGTGAGCTCCCTGGGCCAAGAGGCTCCTTGAAGTTCTGTGGAGGGGTGACCAGTGACTTCCAAAGGGACTGTCCCCATTTCATTGGGTGGCTCTTGAAAATTTGTTTGAATATTAGCAAAAGGTATCCAAGATGTGCCCTTGTTCCCTGAGAACTCTCCTGTATTGAGCTGTGCATGGGAAATGATTGCAGTGACAACAGTGATTGCTGGAGACAACTTTAATCTGCTTAAGACAAGGGCGAGTTGGTCTTTTCTCCCTTTTCCTGAGAATAAATAATTTTCTTTGTGGGAGCTTTGGCAAGAGTCTTGCCACACACTAGTCTGTCTCTTCAGGAAAGAGAATTAATAGAAAGCTTTATCCTCCATCTCTGGCATTTTAAAAGTTGTGTTCTCCTCTCAAATAACCAGCTGAGGAACCAAAATCAACCCCTTTGTTCCTCTCTTGCACAGATGACTTGCCCAGGAAACGGCCAGCCCAGATCTATAAGCCACCCACACCCGAAATGTTGGCATATCTAGATTTTAGTGTTTCTACAACAGGCATGCTCACAGGAGTAAAGGTACAGTAACGGGTTAGGAGATGGGCATTCGTGTCTTGTCTTTGCCTCACCCTCTGAGCCGCCTCCCCTTGACCTCCACCTCCAACCTGTAGCTTAAACAAAGACCCTGATTTTCTCCTGCCAAAGCTGTGGGTTTCCGTTCACCGAGTTAATTCTGCCGTGGAGGAAAACAGGTCTCCACAGTGGGATCAGGAATTCTGCTGCTGCCTCCCGCTGGAGAGCTGCCTTGGGAGAGCAGCAGAGCTCTGAGCTCCGCTGGCCTCCACCAAGAGCAGAGTGGGGATGCAGTCAGAAAAGAGAGGATAAGAAACTGAAAAGGAAAGCCTTAGGCTGTTGTTAATGCTCATGTGTGTTTGGAGTTGGAATCACAGGATAGCTGGGGTTGGGAGGGACCTCTGGAGATCCCTCAGTCCGAGGCAGGGTCACCTGGAGCAAGTGGGTTTGGAATGTCTCCAGAGAGGAAGACTCCACGACCACCCTGGGCAGCTGTTCCAGTGCTCTGCCACCTCTTTGGAAAGAAGTTCTTCCTCATGTTGAGGTGGAACTCAAACAGCTGCAGCTTCAAGTTTAACTGTTGGTGTCACTGTTGGTGTCAGGGCCCTGCAGTCTCTGCATCTGCTGTGAAAGCTCAGGAGCCAAACCATGGGTTTGCCCTCACAACACCTCCCCATGAACTGCCTTTGCTCTCACCTGCCCGTGGCGGGGATTCCCTGGGGGGTGTCCTGGGCCTCCAGCAGTGTCCCCTGTGTTGCAGATGTCCCACGCTGCCGTCAGTGGCCTGTGCAGGGCCATCAAGCTCCAGTGTGAGCTCTACTCCTCCCGGCAGATTGCCATTTGTCTGGACCCCTACTGCGGGCTGGGATTTGTGCTCTGGTGCCTTTGCAGGTAGGACTCGCTGGGGGGAAAGGGGCAGATGAACTCTTGGCTGGTTATAAATGGGAAATGGGTCCTTCTGGGTGTAATTACAGACGTGTTGACATTACAAAATGACTTAATTTGCAGTGAGGGGGGGAGCTTGTCTTGGAACTGACAACAGCATGTTCCCGTTTGCTGCAGATTAGCAAGATGTTATCCCATCTTGATTATGTGTGTTTGTGCTGCCAAATATTCCTGGCTTCAGAATGTTTCTCTTCCCTTTCTTCCTTGATTACATGTTGCAATAAGGGAGTTTTTGTTCTGCGTGGGGTTGAGCCAGTTCTCTTCCTTCACTGTCAGTGTGTGTTTGTGTGTGGATAAATTGTTATTCTTGTACAGTAAGTTGCATTTTTAAAATGCTGCTGCCCCAGTTTGCCTCAGCTGCAGTCCCACAACCTGCCTTTGGACTAGCAGGAACGTAATGTGCAAATACAGTAAATATTAATTTAAAGATAACTGCAAGCTTCGCTAAAATGTTTTCTCCCTTGATGTTCTTCACAGTGTGTATTCTGGACATCAGTCAATTTTAATTCCTCCTATGGAGCTGGAATCCAATCTTTTTCTCTGGTTATCTACTGTCAGCCAGTATAAAATAAGGGACACTTTCTGTTCCTATTCAGTCATGGAACTGTGCACAAAGGGACTTGGAAACCAAGTTGAAATGTTAAAGGTAAGAAATGTTTCCTGAGTGTTATGTTACATAAATTAAGGGAACTCTGGTAATAAAGCAAAGTGATAGGATTGTTAAACACAAATATTCCTGTCGCACAAGTCTCCAGGGGTGCTCCAAAAGCCAATCTCCAAAAACTGCAGCCCCAGGAGAGGAGAGGATTGGGAAGGAGCAGGAGCTCCGGCAGTGCAGGGAGCACCTGTCAGGGAGTGTCAGGGCAGCCCTGAGCAGGGAGGATCCCAGCACTGCTCTGCAGCAGATTCCTTATGTAACAGTCTGCAGTGGAGGCTCAGACCAGCACATGATGGAAAGCACATGTCAGGAGAGCTGCTCAATGGAGGTGTGTTCTCCTTGGAGATGAGAGACAGGAAAAAAATAGCTCCATGACATGCCTGAGGTGGCTTTTTCCCTGGGGTTTCCTGGAACAGTGGCTCTGTGAGATGAAGGCTCAGCCTTGTTCTCTGGGTGGCACAGAGCTCTGCAGGTGCCTGGGCTGTGCCACCAGGTGAGCAGCACATGGGAACTCCTGCCTGCTGCTGGTCAGGCCATAGAAATAATAATGGCTTCAGGTCCCAGTGTTGTTGAAGAGGCAGTGCAATCCCAGTGGATGACTTTACTCTCCCTGGGTTTGGTTTCCATCTGTATAAGCAGCGACTCAGAGGTGTCACCTCGGCTGAGCAGCTCTGCTGAGAGCTGAGGCAGGGGAGGGTCAGTGCACGTCTCGCTCTGGCTGCGTTTCCAGGCTCTGGTCAGACACAATTTACAAAGAGAACCAGAAAAGGGAAGGTAACTTGGAACACAAGGGCTGGGTTTGTCCTGCATTTCCTGGGTAATTTCAAGGGCTAAGAAGCAAATGTCACTTCTTGAGAGGGGCAGATGAACACCTCCAGCCCTTTGCCTCGTGTGTTGTGTGCAGGCCCGAGGCATTAACCTGTCCTGTGTGCGGACCTGCGTGGTGGTGGCAGAGGAGCGGCCGCGGGTTTCCCTCACTCATTCCTTCTCCAAACTCTTCAAGGACATCGGGCTGTCGTCCCGAGCCGTGAGCACCACCTTTGGCTCACGGGTCAACGTGGCCATCTGTTTACAGGTACGGCTTCCCAGGGCCCTTTGTTGTCACTGGCACCCGACTCCAGACTCCAGGCTTGGTTGTATTCCACACTTCCCATCTGCACAGGCTTCTGAAGCCCAACATCTGCCCTGTAGAAAGCAGCTGGCACAAGATTTAAGCAGCTTCTCTCATTTTCAGCTGCCAAATCATTTCACAGATGCTCAAAACAAGTGAAACATGAATTAGAGCTGTTTATTTCCACATAAACAGCGCCTGGTTGCTCCAGGCTGGTGGCTGAGAGGGCTTGGGGTGTCTCCCGCCTCCCCAAGGCTCCTTCCCACAGAGGTGTTCCAGAAAGTCACCTGCTTACTGAAGGGCTTCCCTTAGTGCAGCTGCAAAGGTCGGGGAATATGAGTAGGAGCTCTGCTGCAAGAAACCCCTGGAAATGTTTCTGGGCTCAGGCAGAAGTTACCCTGACTGCTCTAAATACATCACTGGTTTTTAAATATTAACTCCCCAGGGAACATCTGGGCCTGATCCCACCACGGTGTATGTAGACCTGAAATCCTTGAGACATGACAGGTACTGTAAGTTCACTTAAACCAATTTATTAACTACATAAAATCCTGTGGTGGTGCTGAGTTTTCACACCGCTCCGGAGACTTCTGCTCTTTTTTCCCCTGACAACATTTTCTTCACCTTCAGAGTCCGTCTGGTGGAACGAGGAGCTCCACAGAGCCTGCTGCTTTCCGAGTCTGGGAAGGTAATTCCATGTCTCTCCACTTCCCCCAGCCCTTGTGCTGCAGCTGGGAAGGACAGTCCTGTGGCATGGGAGGGGGTGGCACTTGGTTCCACGGTCCCTCTGCACAGTTTGATTTATAAGGAATCACCCGTTGATTTAGGAGGGTGTTTTGCTGGAACTATTGGGACAATTTGGTCCCATTTGCAGTAAATGAACCCTATCAGAAGAGTGGGCTCTGGTGTCCTTGAGATCAGCCTGTGTTTGGGATTTACTGTAGCTCCTACTCCCTCATGGCTTAACAGAAAGAGGTTTCCCAGTAGTTTTTTAACTGAATTCTTCAAAATCAAGGTCTAACAATGCGTACAGGCCCAGAATATCTTACCTGTGTGGCCCTGGAGCCTTGCTGTACCCGTCCTGGCCTGTTTTATCCCTGTTTGTGGTGTCCATGGGTGAAATCCTGCCCTGAATGAACAGCCTGCGTGGTTTTTTTGTGCTGAAGATAACCCAACAGGGATTGCACATTCCTTCTTGTGCTCTTTAGATTCTGCCTGGAGTCAAAGTGGTCATTGTCAATCCAGAGACAAAAGGGCCTCTGGGAGATTCTCACCTTGGGGAGGTAAGTGCAGGTTTTGCTCCTTGGGGACCTTTTCCTGCTGCTCCTTGGGCTTTTCTCTGCTGGGGGGCAGTTTGGAGCTGTGATAGAGGCCTTTTAAAAATGAATTATTGCTGGAGCATTCAGAATTTGGGTGTTATTTCACTGTCAAGTTTAAAGAAAACCCACTTGAAGAGAAGCTTGTTCCACCCTAAGTCTTGCAAACTGGCTCCCAAATAGTATCATTTACATTTGGCTTTCCTTATCTTGATTACACACCAGTATATTGATCTGTATTGATGGATTATTATCCAATTCTGGATAAATTTGTGTTAAAAATCCACAGTTTATTTACTCAGTGAATCCTCAGTTGCAGTTACTGCAAGAGCAGATCTCAAGATGCATTTTTAAGCTTCTGCAGGATATTTGCAGGTTTGAGCTGAATGAAGACCGTTTTCTTGATCTGAAAAATCACAGATAAAACCAGAAGCGTCTCATTACAGTTCCTTTACCCACCCCACGTCACCACCGGGCAGATGCTCGGGGTGGGCAGTGTCGGGATCTGACCCTTTCGCCCTCCCTACACAGATTTGGGTGAACAGTCCCCACACAGCCAGTGGCTACTACACCATCTACGACAACGAGACCCTTCAGGCTGATCACTTCAACACCCGCCTGAGCTTCGGGGACGCGGCGCAGACGCTCTGGGCTCGCACGGGGTACCTGGGCTTCGTGCGGCGCACGGAGCTCACGGCGGCCAGCGGAGGGGGGGCTGGACACACCTGCAGGGCCCCGGGCAGCCTGGGCATTCCCGTGGGCATCTCACCTGCTTTAACCAAGGGCAGCACCTGGGTTATGGCAGCCCCCAGTGTTGATCCAGGCTGGGGATGAGCAGAGGGAGCAGCCCTGGGGAGAAGGGGTTTAGGGGCTGGTGGGGGAGAGCTGGACGTGCCCCAGGAACCCCCCGAGCCTGGGCTGAGGCCCCTCTGTCCTGCTCAGGTGAGACCCCACCTGCAGAGCTGCCTCCAGGCTGGAGAAGAGAAGCTTTGGGGGATCTAATTGTGGCCATCCAGTGCCTGAAGGAGCTGCAGGAAAGATGGAGAGAGACCTTTTACTGGCTGCCCCTGGATCCCTGGCAGTGCCCAAGGCCAGGCTGGACATTGGGGCTTGGAGCAGCCTGGGATAATGGGATGTGTCCCTGCCATGGCAGGGGTGGAATGGAATGGATGCTCTCTAAGGTCCCTTCCAATGCAAACCATTCTGGGATTCTTTCGCTTATACAAAAGACAATTTGTTTTATCGAAATTCCATTTATTACACCTCCTCTCCTCTCTCCCCAGAGCGCCACGATGCCCTGTACGTTGTGGGAGCACTGGATGAGACTTTGGAGCTGCGGGGGCTGCGGTACCACCCCATCGACATCGAGACCTCGGTGTCCCGAACCCACAGGAGCATTGCTGAATGGTAAAACAGTCCTGAGGAGCGGAGTCATCCTAGCCCAGCTGAAGTGTAGCAGTTTAGGCAAAGATGCAGGGTTTTATCTGAAAAAGAATAGGGAAATTCAGGGGGTTTTGTGTTGCCATCAGCCAGTCATGCATGCGATTTCCCATCTGCAGATGAGAACAGACTCGGTGTTTTCTCACAAGCCTTAGTTCAACACAGAAATGATGATTTCCTTCTTCGGGGTGCAAAGAGCCATTTCTGAGTTGGGTTCCTGTGTCACACAGGTAGTGCTGAGATAGGTCTGATTTTTGTCACATCAGGACCGAGTCATGTTGGAGTTAGGTTGGAAATGCAGCCCAGAGCAGGTGGGAACCTCTGTCTAAGGATAAAGAACTGGAAACTTTGGATCTTCGTGGCAATAATTGGGTTTTGTGTTGATTTTCCTTTGTCGTTTCAGTGCCGTGTTCACCTGGACCAACCTGCTGGTGGTGGTGGTGGAGCTGTGTGGCTGTGAGCAGGAAGCTCTGGATTTGGTTCCTCTGGTTACCAACGTGGTCCTGGAGGAACATTACTTGATTGTGGGTGTGGTGGTGGTAGTGGATCCTGGAGTTATTCCCATCAATTCCCGAGGCGAGAAACAACGGATGCACCTCCGGGACAGTTTCCTGGCGGATCAGCTGGACCCCATTTACGTGGCCTACAACATGTGACAGGCAGAACTGCAGCACCACGGAGTGATGAGGGTGGTTATGGAAGTGAAGCTGGTGAAAATTACTAATACTTGATCTAAAGTTTGAGGTTGCTGCCACATTCCCTCCCTCCCTCCCTCCTGTCCTGGGGGTTTCGGTCCCAGTGGGGCGAAGGAAATGTGGGAAGCAACAGCAAACGTTTGTAACCGTTTACTGAACCATGAGCTTTAGAGAACTGCAAAGTGGGAAGGTGTGTGAGCTACGAAATCCCCAAGGCCTTTACAGTAGTGTTACTTTTTCACCCGTTGTACATATTTGTATTTTTATCTAATCCTGGGTTAGGATTCTATAAGGGGAGGGTTTATTTAGTTAAGATAATAAACTATTAAGAAAAGGGTCATCAGAGTTCTGCAGTTCCCTACTCCATGATCTCCTTTGCATCTGGAGCTGTTCATACCACGGGATCACACAACTTATTGACAATTGTGCCATGACCAAATCAATAACTTACAGAATCAGAGTTGCTTATTCATATAGAGATTTCTGGAATTTAAAAATAATTTTGCCTATATTTTAAATATGTAAATATTATTATACATAATTCACTTAGATAGAAAATTAACTTGGCTAGTGAGGACAGCTGAAGGTTGATGTTTTTAAGGACAGGTGACTTTTGTGGTCCTCAGCATCCTGGCATTGGCTTAGACACAATGTGAGATGCTCCCACCTTCCCCAGGCTTCTGATTTCATTTGTATCTTCATTTTGGCCAGAAGTGTGTAGAACCCTTTGGTTTTAAGGCACATCTTTCTCCAAGAGGCTGAATCCAGCATGGAATTGGGTAGAAATGGCAGTGCAAGTCCCAAAAGGAACTGAGGGACAGCCTCTGCCTCATCCTGTGGCACCAGGTGTGGAAAGGAAAGACATTCCTCAGGCTGACACACAGGTGAATTCCCTGCTTGTGCCATTCAGCCAGGACTCCTTCAGCTCGCTGTAGACAGAGCAAGAACTGCTGTAAATAGGCTTCAGTGGGAGCAAACAGCCCAGATTTCCTCAGAGCATTCCCTGAAAGAACAGGAGAATTCCAGGTTCAAGCCGGACGCAATTTTTCTTCTACAGGAGGAGACTAATTCTGGCAAACACCTTGTTAAATAACGGTGTGAGCATTGCTATCCCAGCCTTCCACATCCTGTGTCGGCTCCAACCTTAGGGAATGGGAAGAAAGAGAAGCCTTAAAGCAGCAGGTACAAGCTCTTCCTGCTGGGAAGCAGTTCCATACGGGCTGGGGGAGAGCTGGTGGTTGAGCTTTGACTCAAAATTACTTTTTTTTTTTTTTTTTTTTTTAAATTCTTCATCCTCTAACAACAATTATACTTCTTTGGGTGCTAATATATGATTTTGGAAGCCTTGGGAGCTGCTACCAGATCCTGCAACAGGGGTTTTTTTGAGTCAGATGTGGTATACAGTGTAAATAAACTTTTCAGATGTTCCAGATTACCTCACGCAAAGTTTTTAGGCAGTTTTTAAAAGGTTTATGGTTTGGACTTGGAAGATCCTGTGGCAGTTAACTGGAGCAGAATCCAGTGGATCCACGAGCAAACCCCACAAAACAGGAGCTTTAAAGCTCAGATAAGAAGTTTCAAATGATATTTTTGAGAAATATTTGGTGGGGGAATAGGAACTGGAAGTTTTGTAGCAGGTCTGGACTTAACGTGTTTGCAAACACTTCGGGTTTCGGGGGCACATTTTGGAACCTTTTCTGTGTTTTCCACAGTATCAGCCAACGCTGCAGAATATGCACAAAACCTTCAATATATTTAGTTTTAACAAATTGAACACAAAGTGGGGACAGTGGCAGGTGAAACTGTGACTAAAACAGTTGGTCCTGCAGCTTATTTTGGGTGTAAAGTGCACAAGGGTTGTTCTCCCTTTTCAGCCAGAAAATTCCTGTTATTCCATGTTCTTTGTCACCGTTTTTGTGTTTCCTGCACAGCCCAGGCCTGGCCAAGCAGCTTCCCTCCAGTGTGACCTTTCCAGGGAAAACTGTGGTGGTCTTGAACCTTTTTCTTTACTCAAAGCTTTAGATAAATTGTTTCAGCAAACATTTTTTGTCCGCTGAAGTGGATTTTAAGTCCAATTCCTGGATTCTTTTATTTTTATTCATGATTTTTCACAAATAAAACAATGTGTGTATGAATTCCATCAAACATGGCAGATGGAATTCCTGAAATGGCATTTTTGAACGGGACTGGATTGATTTTTTTTTTTTTTTCCTTATTTTTTGTTTGGATAGGTACTGATAGCTTCCTATGGTTTGAGGTTTTATCTTGCAAGTTTCCTGTGTGCTCCAGATCTTCCAGCACATTCCATTTCTCTGTGCTGGAGAACTGCAGGATACAGCCGTGCCCATGGAATGAGAGAACGTTCCAGGGACAAGGAGAAGCTGGTTTGCCTTCCCTGAATGCTTTGTCCATGTTTTGGCACAGTGCTGGAGAGGAGGAAGGAGGGAGCTGCGACCCTGGAATCCCCAAATTCCACCTCCAGCTCTGCTCAGGACTTGCCGTGAGCCTTCCACAGGTCATTCCACTCCTTCCATTCCTTCCTCTGTAGCTGGAGATGATCTTTCCATATTTTTTTGGGAACAAAGCAAGATCCTTCACTCCAGACACTGGCAAGTGGGCAGGGCTGGGTGCTTTTCCCAAAGAAACAGCCTCTTCCCTGGTTTGACTCTGCAGCTGCTGGGGTTGCACAGGGCACATTATTCCCTTCTCTCACCCCTCAGGTTCCAACTTAACTGCAGTGAAACTGAAAAACTGGGAGTTCTTCCCACTGGACTAAAGTATTTTGTGTGTCTCACTGTTTCTGAATCTTCCCTGAGCAAATGCTGTGGGAACAGGACAGTTTTGTCCAGTTTTGTTAGAATTTGCACTTCATTTCTGGTTTAAATCAATTCAGCTGTGTCCTACTAACTGTCCTAAAATAAGGTTATAAAAACCAGATCAATTTTAGCCCTAGATGCATTTTTTTTCCTTTTATTTCTGTCAACCTCTTTCCCATTGTCCAATCCAGACTCTGGCATTCTGTAATTATGTATAAAGGTTTTATTTATTTAAAATTAGCTTAGTTACATTTTTAAATTTAACACCTGGCTGGACAGTGTCCCATTAACGCATTGATTGTGTTTCCTTTGTCTTGTGTTAATAAATATTGATGCCTGGTTGCTTGTTTAGTCCTTCCAGCGCTGTTTCCATGAAGGAATTTTATTTTTAAGGAAGGAAATGCGGGTTAAAATTGATCCTGGGCAAGGGGCGAACTTGTAAGTATCTTATGTTTTGTCAGTTGTATCGAGAAGTGTTGGAGCTCTGAGGGTGTGAAGGAGCTAGGCTGGGCAGTGTCCTGTACCTGTAACTTTGGGAATCTGAGCTTCTGGGGATCAGAGCAGGGAGTAGAGCTAAAGAAGGGGCTGGAGCAGCAAAAGGGGCTGGAGAACTCCTGAGGGAGCTGGGAAAGGGGCTCAGGCTGGAGCAAAGGAGGCTCAGGGGGGACCTTGTGGCTCTGCACAAGTCCCTGACAGGAGGGGGCAGCCGGGGGGTCGGGCTCTGCTGCCAGGGAACAGGGACAGGAGGAGAGGGAACGGCCTCAGGCTGGGCCAGGGGAGGCTCAGGGTGGACAGCAGCGGGATTCCCCATGGAAAGGGGGCTCAGGCCTTGGCAGGGGCTGCCCAGGGAGGTTTGGAGTGCCCATCCCTGGAGGTGCCCAAGGAAGGGCTGGAGGTGGCACTCAGCGCTCTGGGCTGGCTAGCGAGGTTGCTGGGGATCAGTCACAGGTTGCACTCGACGGCCTTGGAGGGATTTTCCAAACTCAGGAATTCTGGGATCCTGTAAAAACCCTCTTCCTAAAGAGGGTTTCCTGTAAAAACCCTCTTGGCCGCAGTTTGTGCTTTTCAGGGAATCCTGAATTTCCTGTGATCCCCAGTGGTGGCTGAGGAACTGTCCCATGAAGGGGGTCGCTGACTGGATCCCAAAAACGGTGATCCTAAAATCTGCTGTGGAACAATCCCGAAAGGGGCCAAACCCCGTTACCTGCCGCTTCCTTAAAACCCCTCAGTCCCTCCCGTCCGCACACCCGCGAGGAATCGCGGCCGCAGCCCTGCCCCGACCA
>NW_008237401.1:427708-427931 GCF_000691975.1 Corvus brachyrhynchos
ATGGGCGTCGCTACCTGTCTTCTATGAATTTTGCCCCAGACCCGTGTCTGAGCATTGGCTTCCAGTGTTCAGTGAGGATCGGGTGGATCCAGGGCAGCGGGATATAAATGATCTCTGGGCTTTTTTTCTCTCACAACCATCAGATGCCAGGTGCGGATAGAATATTGACATTTTCAGGCTGCTGCATTTATTTCTGAAGCTCCTGTCACGGGATGTTCCTGTA
>NW_008237401.1:427960-430120 GCF_000691975.1 Corvus brachyrhynchos
GGGAAGTGAGAGAAAACCTATGAGGAAAGTGCTCCTGGAGTTTTAAGGAATAACTTTGTGTGTTTGTGGAATGGAATCTGGAGCGGTGACTGGGCAAGTTGACTCGAGACTGCTCACTTGCTTTCTGGCACATCTGGTGGGATGTGCTGCCTTTTGCTCTGTCTTTTACTGATTTCTGGGCGGGGAGGGAGTGGAGTTCTGTCAGTTTTCTGGGTGAACAAATTTTCTCCAAGTGTCTTAATTGCAAAATAAGGTAAATAATGTTTTCACTGCTTAAAATAGCTGATTTTGAGGACACAAAAGTCCCCCAGATTACTTAAGTATCATTTAAGAAAATATTTTGAAATCCCTTTGTACAATTTGTAAATGTCAGAATTTGACTCCTGTCACTATTTGAGAATAAAATCCTGTGTCCAATATTCCTTGATTTCTGACTTTATAAAAAATATAATCACTCGGCTCTTACAATATTTCAGTGATAAAGCATCATTCAGACCCTTCCTCCACTCAGTTTGAAAGGGCAAAACAGAACTCGGTTTCTTCCTCTGGTGCTCTCTGTAGCATTTTAGGGAATTTAAAGAATCAGGGAATTAGTGAAGTTTTGGGAATGGTTTTTTTTTTTTTAATTAATGCTCCTTGGGCATGTCAGGTGTTTCTGGTGGGTTTGCGTGGTGGTTCATGCACGCTGAGGCCCGTGGCATTTGGAGGGTGTCTGTGAGCTTTGGGGTGAGAAATGAAGCGTGCCCTGATGAACTGGGACATTCCTGTTTATGTTTGAAAGGAAGGTGGGCTTGAGGCTCAGGAAGTGGGGGTGAGTTTCCTTGGCTGGAGGGAGATGATGCCCAGAATTTTAGAGGGGTCCTTAAAGCAAATTTCATGAGCTGCTGTTGCAAAATCCTTTCCGTTAAATGACTTTTGAGGTGGAGCTGCGTGGAGGTTTACTGTGAAAATCGTCACCCTCACCTCTCTGGTTATAAAAAAGTGGTGTTTGTACAGATTGGGACAATAATCCTTCTCTGGACAATAAAGCCTTGAGTGTTGCTCCTCCTGTCAGTGGTCTGTGACAGCAAAATTCTTCTTTCACCCCAAACAGAGCACCTGCTTTCAGCTAAATAAATTAAATTCAGCTGTCGGAGCAGTTTTACTCAGGGGGTGATGTGCTCAGGTATTATTACCCTTTGTGGTCCCTCTTGTCAGATCTTGAGACCTGCAGGTTGAGGTTTTTCCTTAGAACTTCTCTCTTCAGACAGGTAGATGCCAGTCTCTGTCTTGGGTGCTCACAGGAGGCCATTCCAGGGGGAAATTCCTGGATTTCCAGCTAAGTAAAGTTAAAGGCATGTGAGTCTTGTGTGACACTCACATCCCCAGAGGGTGTGAGGTTCGGGAGGAATTTCTGTCTTGTTGCAATCCTTGCTAAATCTTTTTATTGATTGATGTTGGATGAATGATTAAATATTCCAGAGCAAGCAGAGATGAATTAAACTCAAAACTTATATTTCTAATGGAAAATACTTTTATCTTTTATTCCTGCAAGCAAAACTTCACACCAATGAGAGAAAGATCAGCAAAACCTTCTGTGCTCTGTCCCTGGGGTGTTTATTTTGGGTGGTTTTATTGGTTTCACTGTTTCTTGCAGGGTATTTTGAGTCTTTCATGGGACAGTAAGGCAGAGAACGGGGAGGGCAGGCTGTGGTTTAGCAGTACAGAAATGAACGGGGGTTTCTGTAGCACTGGAAATTTATTGTCATATTTGCTGCTGCCTGGATTTCGGTTTGAGGGGCCCTGGTTACCCGGGACACATTGCAGGGTGCAAAATGTCGATTTTCCTTTACAGAAGCTAAAACTGCGTTTGAGGACAGACAAAGTTGTGTCCACTGCACGTTTGTCATTAATTCTGCTCATAATCTTGAAGTGGTTGATGTTTGCAGCCAGGAGGATGTTGGGAAGCTGCATCATTTGCTGGGGAAGGTTTGGTCTGTGCTGTAAAGGACACACGGAATCATGGATTGGTTTGGGTTGGAAGAGACCTTAAAAACCATCTCATTCCAACCCCCTGTCATGGGCAGGGACACCTCCCACTATCCCAGGCTGCTCCAAGCCTCGTCCAGCCTGGCCTTGGACACTTCCAGGGATCCAGGGGCAGCCACACCTGGCCTGTGC
>NW_008237401.1:430184-435240 GCF_000691975.1 Corvus brachyrhynchos
TCCCAATATCCCATCCATCCCTGCCCTCTGGCAGTTTGAAGCCATTGCCCCTTGTCCTGGCACTCCAGGCCTGTGTAAAAGGTCTCTCTCCATCTTTCCTGCAGCTCCTTCAGGGACTGGATGGCCACAATTAGGTTACCCTGAAGCTTCTCTTCTCCAGGCTGAACAATCCCAATTCCCCCAGCCTTTCCTCACAGCAGAGCTGCTCCATCAATCATGATTTCTTGTATCACCCAGCCACCAGTTTCTCCCTACAAAGCCCTGATTTAGTGACTTATTTGGGGAGTCCTGCGGCGGGACCCCTCAGAGCAGTGAGGGTGCAGGAGCAGGACTCTGCTCTTGGTTGACTCTTCCCCAGTTCATTGGGCTGCGTGCTGTGGTTCGGCTCAGCAGGGAAAAATCAATGACTCACATTTCCACAGAAAGAAATGTAATTTCCAGTCTCATAGCAACTGTCCTTTCAACACTTTCAAACCTTCTGTGACAAAATGTTTAACACTCACCCATCAGCTTTTAATGCTCCAGGCTGGTCCGCCCACTCCCCCCAGCTGAAACCTGCATTTGTACATCCCTGAATCCCCCAGAATCCGAGGGGGGATGCTGGCAAGACGTTGAACAGTTAAATATAAAATCTTAGACATGAGAGAAGTGTTGCTGACTGCATTACATCAAGACAGAGTGACTCTGGCAGGGCTTAAAATTCAAAACTGTGTTCTCTTCACTTTGATTTCCGTCCCTGGTTTGTTTTTATACACCTTCAGATAGTTTAAAATAGGTTTGGCTGGTGGCTTGGCTAAAATATTTTTGGAAGTTATCTTACTTAGAGAAAGATATTCTTTAGTATAAAGAATCTTGGTTTTCTTCCTGGATCTTCTTTCAAACTGCAAGAGAGCAGGCTTAGATGGGATATTAGGAATTGGATATTAAGGGGATTATAATAGGATGGTGAGGCCCTGGCACAGGGTGCCCGGAGCAGCTGGGGCTGCCCCTGGATCCATAGGAGTGTCCAAGGGCAGGTTGGACAGGGCTTGGAGCAACCTAGGACAGGGGAGGTGTCCCTGCCCATAGCAGGGGGTGGAATCACCATTCCGTGATTCTGTATGTCCTTTACAGCACAGACCAAACCTGTTCCTGTTCCCAGCTGGGGCTCCTGCTGTTCCCAGGCCTCGGGAGGTGACCCCAGCTGTGGGGCTTCACCTGCCCAAAGCCACAGGGATGAGCAGGGCAAGGTCTCCCCGTGTCCCTCCCCACGTGTCCCCTTGAGGAGGCACAGGAGGACTCAGGGTGTTGATAGGAAGTGACAAAATCTGGGCTGTGCCTTAATAATGGCGACATTGGAGGGCAAAGAGCTCATTAAACGTGTCCAAATGAGACCAAAATAATCAGGCACTGAGGTTATAAAACACTGGTGGAACTGGGCATCTGTCTGCTGTCCAAATTCATTACTAACTGGATTTAACTGGTTTTCTCGTAGCTGATGATGGAAGAGGTGCACAAGGGCAGCAGCAGCAGCTCTGTTACGTCCCAGCCCTCAGCCGTACAAGGTACAACCCTCCAGGCAGCTCAGCTCTCTCATATTGCTCAACAGGTAAAGCCTGGGCTGGATCTCAGCAAACATTTCAGGGAGTTCGGAGCCCATTTTTATGTGCTGCAAACTATAGATCCATTCTTAGAAGCACACGGAGAAGAAAAAACAGAAAGAGGCTAAGAAAAATGTGTTTGTTTGATGGTGGATGACATAAAGTTAATTAAAAAGTGTTAAAAAGCTGATTTTTGTCTTTGTACAATGCAGAAGTGCAGCCCAGATTTGGGGTTAGTCAACCACAGGAGCTGCTCAGGAGTAAAATGAGGGCCTGGTTTCATTTTTTCCTTAGAAAAAGCACTTCCAGCTCCTTTTGTAGTAGCAGCAATCCTGGGTACCCAGCACCATGGAAACACTTGGATTTTAGCCCAACATAAACGTATTTAATATAATAAACCATATGAAGTTGAAAATTTGGGATTCTTCCTCTAAGGTAACATCCCTGTCAGAGCTTTAACCTGAATCCTTTAGAACTGGTGAAAGAGTGAATCCTTCCAGGAGGCTTTTCCTGGGAAAAAGCAATGTTTTGCAGCTCTTCCACTGTTTATCCTGCGGAGGCAATTGGGATTTTGATGCAGAATTTAGATATAGGAGAGAATATCAGCAGGTCTCCTAGGGTTTCTTTCCAGGCTGGTTTCCTGATCTGTTTTTATATAAAGTTCTAATTGTCCCTTAATATTGCAAGTTGTGATACAAAAGTAGCATTAAATGGAAGTTCAGCTCTGTGTATTTGAATGATCCCTTCATCTTCTCATGTATTTCAGATGAATAAAAGTAGCGAAGAAATTTGATGAGAAAAGTGGTTATTTACTTACCATCTACGTGTATAACTTGAATTATTTTTGGTTTGTGACTATATGGAAATGTGAACAATATAAATTGATTAAAGTGCAAAGACTCACGCGAGTTCAACATCAAAACTACAAACCCTCTAGGAAGTTGAAGCATTTTCATGTTTTTAATATGTTACATAATATCACATATTTGATTATGTGACATAATGCCACATTTGATTTTTCTCTAACCAAAGGAAATAACAAACTGTTTCAGCCTTTTTCATATGCAAATAATGTCTCAAAAATTTGCATCTTTAAAGGTACTTTTGTGACTTCATTAGAATTAAAATAAGTTGCTAATGCTGGTTGTCCACCAGTTTTCCTACACGTGTTGCACTTCCTGAGTCCTGTGGCACAAAGGTTTCACTGATGGTTTTTGGTCTGTTGTAGATGTCTCTCAGAGGTTCTGCTCCCCTCACAGTCGTTCAGCTTCCTGGAGAGCAAGTCCAGGTCCAGGGAGTCATTCAGACAGCTCAGTCCTCCTCTGTGATCCACTCCCCTCAGGTGCAAACCGTGCAGGTAACTCCAGAATGGCTTTAAATACCCCAAATCTGCAGTTATGTAGGTGAGAAGATGGGAAAAGATGCACAGAGGCTTCTCTGACTCGGCTGCCTTTGTGCCCTGCTGTAAGAGACAGTGAGCAATCCAAGGACAGTCCTGTGGGACACAACATCCCTCATTTGGGCTTGAAATTATTCCTTGTGGGAAGTCACCTTTGGAGTCGACATGAAACCATTTGATGTTGCCTCCCTTTATTAAAAACTCCAACCCACAGCTCTGTAGTTGGTGCCTTGGCAGACAGTCAGGTGGGATCTGACACCCAAAGCAGGGGAGTGGGGAATAACAGAATAATTCAGTATAAAAATGAGTGTTTGGGAAAGGTGGAGCTGCATGAAGGCGAATGAGCTGCTGGGTGCTCTCTCATGCTGTAACTCCCAAGTCTCTGCTTGTGTCTCGTACTCACTTGCCATGTGATTTTTGTAAGAGGAGTCCCTTCTGAGAGGTACCCAGGGAGTTCCAGTGAGTCTGTTCCTGCTCCACTCAGTCCCTGCTGCAGAGCCCTTGGGGACCTGGAGTTCCACTGGGAAGCCACTGCCCTAGCAGCCAGGCAAGGGAGGAGCTGCCCTAAAACCCAGGAATTAGTCCCTGATCCTTGTCCCACACTCCTCTCCTCATACCACGCTAAACTGATAAGCCATGAGAAGCAAACCTGGAAGGGATTGTCAGCTGTCCCTGCTGTAAGATCAGAGCAGGGAGAGGAGAACGTGTCACTGCTGAAAGCAGCCAAGCATCTGCATTGGCTCCTTGTTGGTGCTCGTGTCTCTGTTGTCTCTTGCCTTTTCCTTCCCCCGGTTGCACAGTCCTCACTGACTGGTTTCATTCCTTTTCTGTAATTTATGAACATTGTGGCCTTGTTGGGGGGAAAAAAAGTACAAAAAAATACAAAAAAAAGTACACGAGCAGGTTTTTTCCCTGCTGATCATAGGCTGCTCTGTCTCTGCACTTCAGTGAGAGGCTTTTCCCAGAGCTCTGTGCATTCCTCTGGACTCTGTTACAGGCACACAGATAAGAACAAATAAATGTTTTGTTTGCTAATAAGGAGCATCAGAGACAAAATAACACTTTGAACTGGATGAGCACGCAGTGGAATAAAGAAATTTGTAGATAGTACTTTGCATATTTACTCCCTGATATACTTCTGCCTTAAATACTATTTTCATTGGACTTTTACATTCTCAGCAACAACCCCCACTGCTCCTCTCCTACATAAAAGATTTCAGGTGCTTTCAGTGTGTCTTATACATCACTGGTGTTCCTGTTCCCTTTCTCACCAGGTATCTTCCTTATCTGAGAGTGAGGATTCTCAGGACTCCTCAGACAGCATTGGCTCCTCACAGAAGGCTCGAGGCATCTTGGCTCGTCGTCCCTCCTACCGGTACGGGTGTGATGCACTTGGTGTTTTTATTTGAAACCAAAACAGCAGCCTCTTCCCATGCTCTTCAATATTCTGCTGCCCTCCAGGTTGTTTCCTTTGCCTTGAAACACGCAGTGAATCCATTCATGTACGAACATCCTGAGCCATCGTTGCTGTGAGGAAACTTTGACTCCACTTACTGGAAATTTGCCTCAGTAGGATTTTGTACAGGGCAAAATGTTCACCAGCTGTAATTTTACTCAGTTGTATCATTTTACTGAAGTGAGGAGTGTAGTCAAATGTCAAACTCCTTTTTTCACAGAAAAATTTTGAAAGATCTTTCCTCTGAAGACACACGGGATAGAAAAGGAGATGAGGAAAGTCCTGGAGTCTCCACTGTCACCTCCATGTCTGTTCCCACACCCATCTACCAGACAAGCACTGGACAGTACAGTATGTTACCCAAAATATCATCACAGTTTTTGCCTCAAAATACAGATTTTGTTAAATATTTGAGAAAGATGAAGGACAAAAGTTGGTTATTATCTAGTAGTCAGTAAAGTTAGTACATAGAAGTAACTGGTATCCACCAACTTCAGATAAACTCAGTGCTTTGTAATTTTAATTTTTGCACATTAAGATGTTTAAGGGTGTTGGTATGAAGCACACAGCAGTGTTCTTTGCTGGTTTTACCCCAAAATGTCAGTGAAGACACCTATATAT
>NW_008237401.1:435360-436191 GCF_000691975.1 Corvus brachyrhynchos
GTGTGAAAGGTGTCCCTGCCCATGACAGGGGGTGGGGCTGGAGGGTCTTTAAGGTCCCGCCCAACCCAGCCCATTCCAAGATGCTGTGATTTACCTGTATTTTGTACTGTACAGCTACAAATCCCCTTGTCCATGTGCCTTCCCTCACAGTTGCCATCGCAGCCAACGGGCTGCAGCTGGCGGGGCCGGGGCCGGACGGGGTGCAGGGGCTTCAGACACTGACCATGGCCAACGCCAGCAGCTCCCAGCCCGGGACCACCATCCTGCAGTACGCCCAGACCTCGGATGGGCAGCAGATCCTGGTGCCCAGCAACCAGGTGGTGGTGCAGAGTGAGTACCCCCTGGGGACCTGCTTACACCCCCCTGTCACCGCGAGTGTCACCTGCTAACGCTGCCCCGTTTGGTGTCCCCCAGCTGCCTCTGGAGACATGCAGACGTACCAGATCCGCACCACGCCCACCACCTCCTCCCTGCCCCAGACCGTGGTGATGACGTCCCCTGTCACTCTGACGTCACAGACGAGCAAGACGGATGATCCACAGCTGAAACGAGAGATCAGGCTGATGAAGAACAGGTACGTGAGTGCACCTGAGCTGCTCGGCTTGGTGAGTTTAATGTGCTGAGATCGTGGAAAAGACTTCCAGGATCGTAAAGTCCAACCCGTGACAGATCTCCACCAGAGCCCTGAGTGCCACGTCCAGTCCAGCACTGAGTGACACCTCCAGGGATGGGCACTCCGAACCTCCCTGGGCAGCCCCTGCCAAGGCCTGAGCCCCCTTTCCATGGGGAAATTCCTCCTGTCGCCCACCCTGAGCCTCCCCTGGCCACGCC
>NW_008237401.1:436223-443083 GCF_000691975.1 Corvus brachyrhynchos
GCGCCCAGCCCGACCCCCCGTCTGCCCCCTCCTGTCAGGGACTTGTGCAGAGCCACAAGGTCCCCCCTGATCCCCCTTTGCTCCAGCCTGAGCCCCTTTCCCAGCTCCCTCAGGAGTTCTCCAGCCCCTTTTGCTGCTCCAGCCCCTTCCCGAGCTCCATTCCCTGCTCTGGATATGCTCCAGCCCGTCCATATTTCTCTTGCAGTGAGGGTCCAGAACTGGAGGGGCCTCAACAGTGCCCAGCACAGGGGGGCAATCCCTGCCCTGGTCCTGTGCCACATCGTGGCTGGTACAGCCCAGGTGCCCTTGGCCACTTGGCCTTGGTGCTCCTTCCCCACCTGAGCACGCCTGGGCTTGTGGGAGATTGTGACCCAAACACAGGAAATCGTGACCCAGACATGCTCCCTTGAGTCTCACAGTGTGGAGAAGCCAACATTGGGTTTCCCCTGCAGATTGGCTGCCATGTGTGTTAGCAGATCCTGCTGCATTTCCTGCTCTCCTCGGGCAGTTTTGGCTTGGTTTTGTTCCTCACTGCAGTTCCAGCTCTCTGGTATTGGTCAGTATTGTGACGTTCAGAAAATAGATCTCGCCTCTAAAATAAAGAACTCTGCTTGTCTGTTGCAGAGAAGCTGCCCGGGAATGCCGTAGGAAGAAGAAGGAGTATGTGAAATGTTTGGAAAATCGAGTGGCAGTCCTGGAAAATCAGAACAAAACTCTAATTGAAGAGCTAAAAACTTTGAAAGATCTTTACTGTCATAAAAGTGTGTAAGAAGAGAAGGTAAAAACCTTTGGGGACTGGTGAAATATCAGAGGAGATTTTTTTTTTTTTTTTATACTGAATTTTTTTAACTAGATGAAAGGTCAAAAATGAAACTTTTCTACCTAGATTTCACAGCTCAAAGACTCTATAGATTTTCTTTACAACGTGTTGGTGACAAAGTACAAACAGGAAACAAGAAAACCTCACCAAAATTCCTGCAAGCACAACTGGAAACTGATAAATTCAAGATTGCAGCTACAGCGGAAGGACAGTCACGTGTGGCGAGGCAGGGGATGAGAGTTTCTTTGAAAATTCCTATGAATACCTCTAATAAGGGAGGCAAAATTTGGTTACAAAGAAAACATGGATGAAACGGAATCCTTGCCATAGCTGACGTTGTTAGTAACATTTATAACCAGTGTATGTTTTGATTTCTTACTCTTTTTCAAGCCTTTTTCCTTCAGTTATTTGTCTGTAAATATTTTTATTTTAACCTGTAAGTTGGTATTTACAGGTGCAGATGATAAAAAAAGCTGATACTTTGCTTGAGGTATAAATTATGTTTTTACTCTTTCTCAGATGACAATTTAAAAAGTTGGGATGATTTTTTTCCATGTTTGCCGTGTTTATCAGATTGGGGAAGGATCTGCAGAAGGCAGTGAGAGGCCTGGTCCTGGAAATGTCTGAGGCACAGAAAATTGTGTTGATTTTCTTAGAGAATTCAACACATCAGTGATTTTAAAGCACAGTGTGAGGGACGAGGACTGGTGACAAAAGTTCTGAAGAATTTCTGAGATTAAACTTCTGAAAGTTTTTAATTTCGCAAGAGTTTGTTCTTAGTTCTGGGCATGAGAAACATCAATCATTGAAAATTTAATTGTGTGCTGATCATATCTACAATTAAACACTCAGTGCTTGTCCTGGCCGGGGATTCTCCTGGCCTTTGGAACATGAAACCAAATAGAAGAAAAATGATGTAGTAAAAAATGGAAGATCTATACCAAAGGGTTATGAGGTTCTAATCTCTGGTTTATTGCTGGAAGTAGTGCAAAATTACAATTTCCAGCCTAATTTTGTAAGGTAGGAGCTATTTTGCAAAGTAACGGTGTCTTTGTACGCAAATACTATATTGCAAACGGGGAGATGGTTGCTATATTTTGTAGCTAAATTGTGATCTTTACAAAACCTGAAATTGAGTTTCTATACGTATTTTGACAGTTTATATCTTTCATTTTAGTAACCAAATGAAATATTTTGTGAACCAGATTTTCAAGGATATATTTTTATGGATAGTACAAAGTCAAATGAGATCCTCTTTGGTGTAGGAGATACTTGAATTAATTTTGTATGTCTGTAGGCAACTTGCAGAAAAAATGGATCCTAAAGAGTATTGGGGGGAAAAAAAAGAAATTAGGGTTTTTTACTCCCCACAGTTGACAATATCTGCACATGAGATCTCATTGTGTCAGAGAGTCCAGTTTGTACAATTTTAATTTGTTTCAGGTGAAAATCACAAGTTTGACATGATCAGGACTCCTTTGCCTGGGGAATCTCCATTCTTGGAGATGCCCAGAGCTGCCTGGCTGTGGGCAGGACATGGTACTGGTGAGGACACGGTCCTGGGCAAGATGTGATCCTGGTGGTCAGGCCGTGGTCTTGGGCAGGTGCTGTAGGTGACTGCAGTGCTTCTTGCATGAGTAATAAACCATTTCCATAGCTGGGATTGAATCCTGCTTCCAGTTCTGTCAGCGGGAATTACTCCATGGACTGTGCTGTTCCGAGGTGTTAGAGCTCCGTGTGTGTCGTGCTAGCTCAGATCTGGATGGAATTCCAAGCTGTGCTCCCTCCCTGGATGTGTAATGCTTATCCCATGGTCAGTCAGTATTTTTGATTTTACTCCTTTGGGAATTAATGGACTTGTAGCAAGCAGAGCTCTTTGCCATGAGGAATCTGCATTCCACAATCTCCTGGTTAGTGGGCTAGAAAAGGATATTTTGTCCCTGAAGTTCCTAAGTCTCTGATTGTTGTGGACATGAGTCCCAATGCGTTTCCTTTAGGCCAGGCTGGAGTGTGACTCCTGGTTGCCATCATGTCAGAAAAAAGCTTTGTGACGCATCAGAAATAAGGTTGGGAAAGTCCTAAACTGAGGGAGCTGCTCCTGGAGAGGTGTCAGTGTTTCCTGTTTCTTTGGTGGAATTTCAGGAAAATTGAACAGCCTGGAATGTGCCTGGAACATGCACCTCAGAGAACTGGACCTTTCTCTCCTCTCAGTGTGTCACCTGGCATGTGTGAGAGGGTTTGACCTACAGTTCTGAACTACCTTGGGAACTCTGTGGTAGCTGATCCTCACTGTGTTCTCTTTTTTTCTTTTGTAATATGGAATAATAATAAACAAATCTATCAAGTGTTAAGACTGTAAAAACCTGGTGGCCAATTCTTCTTGTATCCAGCAAGGGAAGCACCTGTCCTGCCAGACACACCAAGAGTCAATTTTTATACTCTTAAAATAGTGTGTTGGAAAGAACAGCTGATTTTCCATCATGGGAATATTAAACAGTTACACAAGTTTGCTCTTTTAAGCACTGATCATGAATTTCTTAGTTTGGATTTACTTTAAAATCTCAATTTTAAAGAGTAAAATCTCATTCCTGAGGGTAAGAGATGCAGCAGCTGATGCTGTTCTGCTGGTTGGTTCCAAACAGTCCGTGCTTTCCATGAATTGTAAATATTTGTTGAATCAATTAATGGTTGCAAATTTTGATCTTGGTAAATAAAGTCGCTAAAATATTATCATTCTGATGGTCCCTATTTATTTTTAATGAAGGTAGAGCTGCAGTGGTGCTGACCAGGTGTGAATACCTGTGTGGGATCGGGTCATATGACAGCCAGGAATAAATAATAGTCGATTTTAGTGGATGAAACGGTACCTGTATACACCTGCCAGTGCTAAAAATCATGAGTGCAGAACAGCTTTTACCTTCCTGCAGGGTTTTTTTACCTTCTTAGTTTTCAATAAGCTGAGCCACACTTAAGGTTCGGTTAATTAAATGGTTAATTAAAACCTTTGCGTGCTCTGCTGGTTTTTACCCGGCAGAGGGAGCATCTGCCATCTCCAAACCCTGGTGCCATCGCTGAGTGTATTTAACCTTCTGATGGCTGGAAAAGCACAGAAATAGGGTGGGAAGGAAGTGTTTCCAGTTGATAACATTTCTATATTCAATTTTCCTTACTAGTGCCAAGGCTGTTACTGTTTCCTCTACTGTCAGTGTGGATATCAGAGGCAGGAAACAAAAAATACAATTGCAAACATGACTCCTAAAAAGTAAGTGCACATCCTTTGGCTCTTGGTTTTATTGAGAGGCAGGAGGGAGCTCTTTTTTCCAAGCTTTCCCAGGCAGAACAGACCTCCACGAGGATGACACGATGCTTTGCCCCTCTACAAAGTCTGTGCGAGCACGGTGTGTGCCACAGTCAGGAGGATGGTGAGCATTGTGCTCACGGGGTTCCGACTCGTGTTGGTCAGCCGAAGCTTTGCTTTGATCCATTTTCGGTACTGAGACAGGCGGACGTAGATCCCAGGATATTTGGGGCGGCCGCAGCCAACCCCAAAGCTGGCGATGCCGATGAGGTAGTACTTGTCAGTGTCGGGGTGGTAACACACCAAGGGGCCCCCGCTGTCGCCCTACAAATGAACACCACAAAAACCAGTAGCATGTAACTCCTTCCAGGAAAGAATTCAGGCAGTAATCATTGTATTTTTTAGATTCGTTTTAAGCAGCTCAGTTAACTGGACAGTCACAATGACAGTAACACGTGGGCAGTAGCACATGGACAACTCAAGGTAAACCTGGTGTTGCTGAAAGACGCGGAATCGGCATCCCTGAGGTTGGAAAGGCCCTCCAAGCCCAAGCCCAAGCTCTGCCTGATCCCCATCTTGTCACCCAGACCAAAGCACTGAGTGCCACATCGTTGGTCCTGGGACACCTCCAGGGAAGGGGGCTCCAAACCTCCCTCGCCTTCCAATGCCTGACCACCCTTTCTGTGGAGAAATTCCTCCTGATTCTGGTCAGCACTGCACTGACCAGAGCCCCAGGCCTGCACTGCTTCAGTATCTTTTAACTCAGGTTCTGTTGTTTTCTCTCTGCACCTTTTCATGCCTAAACCTTCACTCCTCACTGAATTGGGGAATGTGTTGTGCACACGGTGTGGGAACTCCAAGGGACACAGTAAGGAACACACATCCCGTGTCTTGGCCGTGTCACCTGCTTAGGGAAAACTGCTGAGAGAAGCAGGAACTGTATCAGACAAAGCACTTAGGATACATTATGGGGTTTAATTAGAAATGTCTCTGTGTCCCAGCTGGTGCTGCAGATTTTGCCAGTGCTTTGGACCTGAGAACTGGCTTTTCCGAGAAAGAGGTGGTGATTGTTCAGCATTTAAACGAAAATCATGCCACATCCCTGAGCCACTTCCTAGAGCCCTATCCCTGAACCACATCCCTGAGCCATTTTCTAGAGCCCTATCCCTGAGCCACATCCCTGAGCCACATCCATGTCCAGTGCTGCTCTCCAGCACAAGAACAGGTGAGGCATACATGTGCTTCACACACGCTCCATGGTACAGTGACACGTGTCTGTCCAATGTTTTGTATCGTGTATCATTTACTGACACCTTCGTGGCATAAGTATGTTGCATTCTTTATCCTTCCTCTTTGTTCACTTACTCCTGTCATCTTCTCAATATCACCAAATTCTTTGTGTATGTTTTTGCTTTGCAATCACTGTCCCACCCTTTTATGATGCTTCCTTTGCATTTAACATGTTTTTCCAGTTAGTATTTCTGCTGTTTTAATTCATTATGCTACAAATCACGATGCTGCTGAGCCTCTGGCTTGGGAGTTCCACCGAGGCAGGTGGGGCACCACCTCCCTTCTCACCTGGCAGGCGTCGGTGCCTCCGGCCCAGGCGCCGGCGCAGAGCACTCTGTTGTCCATGAGCCCCGCGTACCCTTCGGAGCTGTTACACAGGCTGGGAGGGAGGATTTCCACTTGGGCTTCTTTCAGCACAGATGAGATTTTACCTTGAATGGAGACAGAATTTAGAAAGGGTGAAATATGCTGAGGTGTGTAGCAATTTTACTGTGGTTTTTTTCATTTCGCCAGCCTAGGTGTGTTCCTGGACATGTTTAGACATGGATATGACACGGATCCGAGTGGGTTAAGGGTTTGCAGACTTGGGTTTGATGAAGGTTTTGCAATTCTTCCTCAGAAGAAGCATCAATGAGAATACACCTGCCTTGCTCAAAGTGTCAGAGGTGACTTATCAAACAGGCTCATACAATCCCAGCTGACCCCGAAACTCCCCCACACAACACCAACTGGCATTGAATTTGTACCCAGTGGGAGTAAAGAGAGAGTTGGAGGGGGTGTAGTCATTCATAAATCCCATGGGAACACCCCAGTTCACAACACGTGCCATCAGAATTGTTGCTTTTCAATAAAATAGCTGTTTCCAGCAGCCCATGTTGACCTGCACCACAAATCTGAAATCAGCTGGGTTTATTTTCCTTTTTTTCATGTTATACTTGGAAGAAAGTCTGGGAAATTTATTCCTGTGGTTACAGCTGTGTGGGTCTAACCTGCTTGTGATGGAAAACCCCTGAAAGCCGATCCTCACTGCAGAGTTAAATGACGTTGTGTGAGGAGACCATAACCTGAGCAAATCCAGTTAAGAGTCACAGAATGGTTTGGCTTGGGAGGAACCTTAAAGATATCTTGTTCCAACCCCCTGCCATGGGCAGGGACACCTTCCCCTGTCCCAGGCTGCTCCAAGCCCCATCCAGCCTGGCCTTGGACACTGCCAGGGATCCAGGGGCAGCCACAGCTTCCCTGGGCACCCTGTGCCAGGGCCTCCCCACCCTCACAAGGAGGGATTCCTTCCCAATATCTAATTTGAACCCGTCCTCTTTCAATTTGGTGCCGCTGCCCCTTGAAAGGTGGGAAAAGCCCTCTAAGTTCCAAGTGCAAAGTGAGTTTATAAATTCAGGGAGCTGGAGTGGGTGGAACCCGCTGGTGTGTGGGTGAGAATGTGCTCAGCAGTGG
>NW_008237401.1:443170-446067 GCF_000691975.1 Corvus brachyrhynchos
GGGCAGGCACATGGGATGCACGTAGAGGCTGTGCCGCACCGCCGATTTCAGCTCAAACACCGCCACGTCGTTCTCAAAGGTTTCTCTCTTGAACTCCGAGTGCACAATGATCCTCCTGATCCTTCTTTTTGCTGTGTGTGGACTGTGTTTTTGAAGGTTGTGCACGCCCAGGACGGCTCGCCAGGAACATGGATCCCTACGAGAGAATTCACAGGGGTTTTACATCGTTTTAACCGTTTGTTTTCATAGAATCATGGAATCCAGGAATGGGTTGGATTGGAGGCACCTTAAAGCCCATCTCATTCCACCCCCTGCCCTGGCAGGGACACCTCCCACTGTCCCAGGCTGCTCCAAGCCCCAATGTCCAGTCTGGCCTTGGACACTTCCAGGGATCCAGGGGCAGCCCCAGCTTCTCTGGGCACCCTGTGCCAGGGCCTCCCCACCCTCCCAGGGAGGAATTCCCTCCCAATATCCCCTCTAACCCTGTCTTCTTTTGCTTATGCACCTCTAGGAATATACATTGAAAATTCCATAGTAAATATTTCCTGGAACAAATTTGCCTCATTACCATTCTGTCCATGTGAACACTCCCTTTGCCTATTGATGGTTATGGCTGCTGAGGAAAATTCAGATTAAGGATTTCAGATGACACCCAGATTTTTCCTCCCACCCCATCTCAGCAGAAGCCACCAGGAGATGTTAGTCTGACAAAGCTAAAAACGTGGTTTTATTTTGGACAAAGGAAGGAGGTTCATCCCCCACAATGCTCATAAAGACTCTGCTTGTACCTAGACCTGGGAAATCCATTATCTAGAAGTAAAAATGATGACTATCAAGTTAATATTAAATTTAGAAATAGGAGTAGAGTCATTCAGACCTAATTTCTAGTCAAGTAATGTTGAAAAAAACCTTTATTAAGTGAGATTTGAATTTGGCCTGGGATGAGCTATAAAATTCAAATTAACCTCCAAATTTAAGGTAAAACTTAAATTGATAAAGAGGCATTATATTGCAAATAAATGTTTGTTAAATGCAAACAAGGAGCTGATGTAATGAAGTCCTGATAAAGGATAAAATTCCAAAGTTTGCAGATTTTACAGTTCACTTTCCCCCAGGTCATGGCTGTGTCAACACAGTCGATGTCAACTGATGCAGATTGTGCAACTGTGGTAAAGGCTGGAAAAGAGACCAGTGCTGAGAGCTGAAATGCTCCAGAGTTGCTGTAAGGGCAGTTAAAAGTCTGCTCTGAGGAGTTATTACCACATTGTCCAAAAAAAAAAAAAAAATTAAATGCCAAATTGTTGGTTCTGATAAGAAAAAAAGGAAATAGTGTTAAAACTAATGGAGTGTTTATAATCTAAATATCAGAACATTTCTTGGTGAGTTTTAGTGGTTCAGAAAACTCTATTAACCAGAAAAATCAGAGCTCCGTGGAACAAAGCAGCCCAAACTACTTTGGGGAATGGGCTGGGGAAAGGAGCAGAAAACCTGGCATGAGAGAGGGTCCTCCTGCTCCAGCTGCTGTTCCATAGGGAGCAGCTCCTTCCCCAGCCATGACCCCAGCACTAGGCTGGGGTGAATAGCCCAGAGTTGGAAAAGCCCAGGTTCGGGGTTGGACGAGAAGATCTCATCCAATGTCTCACTCTGTGATTCTATAAATCAAAACCAAACAGCCCCTTATTAGAAACAACCCAGGTAGTTCTGGCCCAGGCCAGAAGGGCACAGCCAAGATTTCTTGTTGTTGACTTATGATTCTTCACTGATTATTCCTGATGTTGGCTGCCCAGGGAGTTGGTGGAGTCCCCATCCCTTGAGGTACCCAAGGAATGACTGGAGGTGGCACTCAGTGCTCTGGCCTGGTGACAAGGTGAGGATCAGTCACAGGTTGGACTTGATGGTCTTGGAGGTCTTTTCAACCAGACCTGTGCCCCAGCCCCTTCCCCAGCTCTGTTCCAGGCTCTGGATATGCTCCAACCCCTCAACGTCCTCCTTGCCATGAGGGCCCAGAACTGGACACAGCACTTGAGTGGCCTCACAGCGCCCAGCGCAGGGGGACAACCCCAGCTCTGCTCCTTCGGCCACACTGACTGACACAGGTGCCCGTGGCCTCCTTCCCCGTCCCAGGCCCCGCTGGGCTGGCATTCAGCCGCGGTGCCCAGGGCTCAGCCCCGGTACCTACGTCCTGCCGTCCACGCAGTGCCCGGCGGTCAGCACAGCTCTCCGGCTCAGCAGGACGCCGCCGCACAGGTGCACGAACCGGACACCACCGCGCAGCACCTGCAGGCTCACGACCCACGGCCACGCGCCCTCCGGGGCCTCGTGGCCCCCCACGATCCAGGACGCGATCGGGCCGGTGGCAGCTGCTGCTGACACTCTGCAAAATACAATGGGCCCCTTAGAGCACCCGGAGGGCAAAACTGAGCTTTTGGGGCAGCGCTTGTGGGTGCTCAGGGTTTATGGGCTGGTCTTTATTTCTGTTGTTTTGGGGTTTTTGCTTGGTTGGGTGCTTGGGGGTTTTGGTGGGTCTTTTTTGTTGCTGGTGGTGGTGGTGCTGGTTTTTGGTTGGTTTTTTTTGGTCGGTTTGGTTTTGCATTTTGAATCTCCAGCATAACCACAGCACAGGAAGGACATGGACCTGTTGGAGGTGAGGACACCAAGTTGTTTAGAGGGATGGAGCAGCTCTGCTGTGAGGAAAGGCTGGGGGAATTGGGATTGGGAGGAAAAAAGCTTCAGGTTAACTGAACTATGGCACTCCAGTCCCTGAAGGAGCTGCAGGAAAGATGGAGAGAGACCTTTTACACAGGCCTGGAGTGCCAGGACAAGGGGCAATGGCTTCAAACTGCCAGAGGGCAGGGATGGATGGGATATTGGGAAGGAATTCTTCCCTGGTAGGGTGG
>NW_008237401.1:446124-446552 GCF_000691975.1 Corvus brachyrhynchos
AGTCGGGTCATTGGTGCTTGGAGCAGCCTGGGCGAGTGGGAGGTGCCCCTGCCCATGGCAGGGGTGGAATGGGAGCTTTAAGGTCCCTCCCTTCCAGCCAAAACCATTCCGCGGATCTCTGCACTGCAGGACGCGATGCCTCACAGATCCCGGCGTCTGGGAATCCCGGGACTTCTCAGCCGATGTGAAATACGCGTATTTATCTGACTAAGGTGTATTTCTTGAGTATAGATTTGCGGTTAGGCGCGCTCAGTCGCTGCTACTTTACGAATTCACCAAATTTCGGTGTAAATGAGGTTTTTCCTCGTTTGCCCCCACCACGGCCCGCTCTGCTCAGGCTCTTCACCGCTCGCATCCCCCTTCCCCGACCCGGCCCCGCTGGGTCCCGCTGGGTCCCGGTACCGTCACCGAGGTCCCTCGGGGCCGTC
>NW_008237401.1:446706-448236 GCF_000691975.1 Corvus brachyrhynchos
GAGGGGCCACCGGGCCCTCACCGACCTCTGCCAGGGAACCCTCAGCTGGGGCAAAGCGTTACGGGGCCCGCCCTCACCTGGGCAGAGGGTCAGGGGTCTCATCTCTGCAAAGGGTCAAGGTTTTCAGCCGTGGGTCAGGGGGCCCAGCCTCGCCTGAGCAGAGGGTCAGGGGGTCTCACCCTCGCCTGGGCCAAGGGTCAGGTTTGGGGGTTCAGGTTCCATCAGGTGGAGCAGGAACAGCCGTGAGGGAGCGTGGGGAGGGGGCAGCAGGTCCGACGGAGCCCCAGCGACATGCCAGCTGGGGAGCACCTGAAGGAGCCCCGTCCCAGAGTTAACCAGGCACAGGCAGCAGTCTCTTTCCATTTATACATTTATTTTCTGCCTCCCGGGCTGTTTTTCTGTTGTCCTGGGATCCTCCCTGGCTGCACCGGGCTGGGTTAGCAGCAAGGGTTAACCCTGCAGCAAGGCAGGGTTAGCACTGCCAGGGCTCCAGGAAGGAAACAGCCTCAATTTACACCAGGGGAGGTTTGATTAGATAGGAGGAAAGATTTCTTCACAGAAAGGGCTGTCAGGCCCTGGCACAGGCTGCCCAGGGCAGTGGTGGAGTCACCACCCCTGGAAATGTTCAAAAGACATGTGGATGTGGCATGTGGGGACACGGTTTAGTGGTGAACATGGTGCTGGTGCTGAGTTAACTGTTGGACTCAGATCCAAAAGGTCATTTCCAACCTTGCTGATTATGTGATTCAGAGACATTCAGAAAATTGACCCTCTCTTATCACCTGATAGTTTGGCTTCCGATTTAAGTCCTTCACTGTGTTACTGATACAGGCACGTGTGGAGGAGCCTGTGCCGTGCAGGGTGTGTTGGTCAAATGAAGAATTTTGGGGGACGGGGGGCAGGACAGGGGTTACTTCACCCCATACCCCACGATGTGTGGCTCGATGGGCATCCAGGGCAGCGCCACACTTATGTGTTGTATCTTCAGCTCTGAGAACTTGGCCTCTTCCAGATTCTTCCATAGCTCTCTCGTGAGGCAGCATCCAGCAAAGATGAGTTTCCAAGTCGGGTAACAGACCTGCTGCCAAAAATACTTCCAGCTGGAATGCTCAGCGGCCACGTGCTCCAAGAAATAGAAAGCTCCTCCCTGGGAACAGAGAGTCTTCTTACAGCGGGTGTTGGGGTCACGCCAAGCGGCTCCCACCACCCCCTCTCTTCCCCTTTTCCCTCCTTTTTCCCTCTCCTCTGTCAGTTGGAATTAATGAAAGAAGGAAACATCCAGATATTCAAAATGCCCATTCAAAAAGCACAAAGAATTGACTTATTTGATCCCTCTTTTATTCCAGCAAGAGTTTGTTGTGGTTTTGTTTAAATTAGTTGTCACTATGACTGTTTTTTCCAAAGGAAACTAAGATAAATGTGTAAATCTGCTCCAACCCATCAGTTTTTCACAGAGGGCAGAGTTAGATGAGATATTGGGAAGAAATTCCTCCCTGTGAGGGTGGGCAGGCCCTGGCACAGGGTGCCCAG
>NW_008237401.1:448309-451578 GCF_000691975.1 Corvus brachyrhynchos
TCCTCCCAACCCAAACCATTCCATGATTCTATGAAAATGCCACTTCAAAGGCTGAAAGTCTGTTGCAAAAATACCCCAACAAACCATCTGGTTTTAATCTGCAGCTCATTAGTAACTCCAAGGGAATAAGGTGTTTAATTAGACTGCTCTGGTCCTACAGGTAGAGCAGCTCCACTTCACAGAGGCTGAAGCAGTTCATTTAAAACAGATCTTTAAGCCTTGATCAGAGCTTCCCACCCAAGGAAAATCCAGTGAGTGGGGAGGGACAACACCACATTCTGCTTTAAGTGATGGGCTGTGATTGCTGCTAGCTTTGTAACTACTTTTAGTTAGCAGTATGTTGCTTTTAGGATTCTAAGCCTAAACCAGTCTGCCCAGTACCCTTTGCAGCACTCAGCCATACAGAGTGTTGTAGGAACCAAGCTGAGTCTGGGTTTTATGCTCAAACCAACTCTTTTCCACTTGTTTTTGTTTTTTTCCCCTTTCCCTGTGGCATGGTGTCTCTGGAGTAGGTGTTAAAGGTAATAACAGGTTTTTTTCCAGGTACTCACCGGCCGGAGCACCCGGAGCACTTCCTTCAGGGTGCTGCTGACGCTGTGCACGGAGCACAGCACCAGGGTGCAAACCACGGCGTCCACGGAGCCGCTGGGCACCTGGTGCAGGTCTTCTCCTGCAGCCACCAGGAACCGCTCGTAGTGGAGGTGCTCGTTCTTCTTCATGTTTCTGGAGAGACTCTCCTGGAAGTGGGGGTTGATGTCGGTGCAAGTGATTTTGCAGCCCGGTGGGTAGAACTGGAAGTTGGTGCCGCTGCCAGTGCCTATCTCCAGCAGCCTCAGCTCCCCTGAGGGGCCTCTGAAATCAGGAAGATTACGGAATAGTTCCTGCTTGTGCTTCTTTGACTTCCTCTCGTGAACTACACCAATCTTGTCCAAAATGAAAGGAAAAAAGACCTTCCTGCAGAAGGGCTCCCACATGCCCAGGAAGGACAGCAGGTAGATGGGCGAGGCTAGCAGTGCCAGGCAAGCACGGAGCAGGAGGACGCTCGCACCGGCCTCTGGCATTTTCAGCGTGGGCAGAGGATCCACGCAGAGCAGAACTGCTTCTCCTGTGTGTTAGAGCTCGGGGAGTTCAGTCAGAGCTGCCTTCATGTACTCATCGTGTCCTCTCAAAGTACATTCAGCTGCTTGGGTTGCTCTGGCCGACTCTTTTCCGCAGCTGATTTCTAAGTCCGGTCACAGGCGAGGACAGAACAGTGCAGGTGCAGCCAAGCGGTGACCAGAGTGCCCCGGCTGGCAGGGGAGGAGCTGCCGGTTTGTTCCCGAGCCGGGACAAACTGGGCAGCACAACTCCATTTGTCCCTGGCAAAGTTCTCCAAGTGGCCTCATTGGGTGCTCGGCAGTTCCGGGTACAGTCACGTCTCTTAAAGCAGCCTGTGCTGCCCTGGGAAGCTCAGCCGAGCTCTGGATCTCTGCAGGAGTTTCATTAGGGGTTTGATTAATGTTTCACTTCAAGCAGTTGTTAGGGAGTTGATTTTCCAGCCGCTGTGAGTTGCTGGGTTTGCTCAGCAGCTCCGTGCTCTCTCTGAACAGCAGTTTTAAGTCTTTGCAGTTTGAGGACACCTTAAATCCTCTGGCAGGCGAGAACAGGCTCCCAGTGATCTTCCAGACCTTTGATGGGAATCATGGACAGAGATAAAACAGTTTATTAATTCACTAGTTCTGCATGCAGCTTGTGGAGTTCGGGTTTTTATTTGGGTCGAATCAACACTGACCACTCCACGAACACATTCTGGAGGACTTCGTCAACTCTGTGGTCACCAGAGTTTTCCAAAGGATTTGGTGGCAGCGTGGGTCAGCCATTAACAGGTGACAGCTCTGCTCCAGGTGGCACGAGGATCCAAGGTCCCTAATAACCTTGGAACATTTCTGCTGGGGGGTGCGTTGGAGTTTTGTTTTCCTGGGAATGCCACCAGTGTGTCTCCTCCTCCCTCTGATGGCAATAAAGCAAATTAAACCCGGGAGTAATTAGGTGCTTCATTAATGAGCTCTGTTGTTTTCATGCCTCCACCTTGTGGCAGATACAAACAGATTGAACAATGGGAATCACAGAATCGTTTAGGTTGGAAAAGACCTCCAAGATCGTGTCCAGCCTTTAATTGCTGTGTGTTGTGTGTGCGGAGCACAAAATGCGGGCAGTAATGGATTGTTTTATTACAATCTGGTAGTTTATGCGGTTTTAATTCCTTGCTGCTGTGCTGCAGGGAGTCACGGAAATGGTTAAAGTGGCCAAGGAAAGTGGGGAAGTGTCACTCGGTTGTGCAGGAATTTGTGTTTCCCCTGGGACTGCATCTCTTCTGGGGTCTGGTGGGATCACTGAGGTCCGTTAGGAAGTTTTTTGTGGTTTCTTATCCCTAGCCACCCCCCTTGGTGTTGACCAGTTTATTCCTCAAGCTCTGGGCTCAGGGATCCCTCACACAAACCGAACCAACGCCCCTAGGCCAGGGTGTCCTTGAAGTGTTTCTGGTGCGCAGCTCAGGCAGTCCGGGGGTGTCCTAGTTGGAATCCCAGGGGTGCTCCTGAAATTCACAGGGATGACCATGGACACAGGGATGATGGCAGTGATGGGCACAGGGATGATGATGATGACGATGATGATGGACACAGGGATGACGATGGACACAGGGATGATGATGATGACGATGGACACGGTGATGATGATGATGGTAGACACAGGGATGACGATGGACACAGGGATGATGGCAGTGATGGACACAGGGATGATGATGATGATGATGATGATGATGGTAGACACAGGGATGATGATGATGGACAGAGGGATGGCAATGACGGACACTGGGATGATGACAATGACAGTGATGGACACAGGGATAATGATGATGATGATGGACACAGGGATGCTGATGGACACAGGGATGATGGTGATGATGAGGGTGGTGATGATGGTGATGGACACAGGGATGCTGATGGACACAGGGATGATGATGATGATGATGGTGATGGACACAGGGATGCCGATGGACACAGGGATGCTGGTGATGGTGATGCTGGTGATGGTGATGATGATGATGGTGATGGACACAGGGATGCCGATGGACACAGGGATGCTGGTGATGATGGTGATGATGATGATGGTGATGGTGATGATGATGATGATGATGCCGATGGACACAGGGATGCCGATGGACACAGGGATGGTGATGATGGTGATGGTGATGATGGTGATGGTGATGATGGACACAGGGGTGCTGA
>NW_008237401.1:453328-456219 GCF_000691975.1 Corvus brachyrhynchos
TGGGGGGCCCACGGGACCCTCCTCCTACGCCCCAAATTCGGGTCCGTGCTCTTTGCATTGTAGGAAGGGAGAACCCGAGTTCTCCTCGATGTCCCTTCCCCCTCGGCCCTCGCTGCAGCGCTGCTCTATCCCTCCGCCACCCCCTGCTCCCACCGCTCGGCATGCAGAGCCTCCCCTGCCCGGGGAGCGGGGGATCTTGGAGGACAGGGGGTTTTTTGGGAGCGGAGGCGGGCAGGGGGATGCTTGGGGCAGCCTTGGTGTTCCACCAGCTGACCCAGATGTTGGGTCAGCATCGTGGTTGTGTCTCTTCCTTCCCTCTTTCCTTCCGCCACAGATTTTGGGGGGATGGTGAGGGCAGATTTGGTTTATATTATTTTTTCCCTTCCTGCTGGGAGGGAATTGCACATTCACGAGGTTTTTCTATTAAAAATCTGGGTGTCTTCCTCCCCTCCCCCTGCGTTCTGGTGCAAACTGATGCCCAGCTGATGTGGGGGTGGGGACACCGGGAGATGCTCCACGGCAGCGGCTGCGGATGATCCGGGGTGAAGTCGGAAAGTCTGGGAAGGGGGAGTGTGTGCAAGGGGCAGCAGCTGGATCCGGACCCTCGGGCCCTGAGCTGAATTTTGGAGGGTGATCCCAGGTGTGGGAGGATCATTCTTGTCCCCTCCGTGCCGTGTCGCAGCGGTCGGCGGGAGCCCCCCGAGGGGCCGCGCAGGTGGGGCGGGTTTCGCGGCTCCGGTTCTGTTTGTGCTGTGTGTGGACGTGTAACCCGGTCCTGGCACATTGCAGCATTCCACCCGCACCGGCAGCCGTGACCGGGACGTCCTCTTTTCACACCGGGAAGATTTAATTGGGAGGAACGGAGGGGCGGGGGGTCCCCGTCCCCCTCCTGCCGGTGCCTTTAGAGGCGGAAAGGGAGGAAAGCGTGACGGTGGTGGTCTTCCCGGGCAGTCCTGGTGTGGAGGGATGGGGCCTGGAAATAGTGCTGTTTTCCTGTGTCGGTGATGGAGGTTCCAGGAAGCTCTGGGGTCGGTTCCTCCAGCGGGGCAGAAGGTGTGGGCAAGGCTGGAGGGGCCCATGGGCCGCTCCCTGCCTGCCTGCCCGCAGCCAGAGTCCCCTGTGCCCCTGACTGTCCCCTCGGGCCCATCCTGATCTCGCCATTCTTCAGGGGCAGGTGCCGTCGCATAAAGTTGCTGAAGCTGTTTGGGATCCCTAAATAGCCCTAGGCTTGGGGAGTTGGTGCCTTTTGGAGTAACAAGCCCCTGCACTCTGTTGGGACCTTTCCCTGATGGGTCTGTCCTAAGGCCTCCTGGAGCTCCAGTGCTCGGGTTTTCCATCCTTTGTGTGTTTAGAAAGTCCCTGTTCTTCACTTTAGTGTTTTATAAAAAATTAACAACATGACCGAAGGGCTACTTGATCATTTTAACACATTTGGGTGCTTCTGCAGTGTTGTTCATCCAGGGTGGAGGACCTGGACCCATCGCAGATAATTTAATCAGTTATATAAGCTTGGATGTATGGCTTAGATGTAGATCATGGTGTAGATACTGTACTGCTCAGTGGAACAAGTATAATCCTGTGGCTCTTTGGTGGGAGGAGGTTTCTAATAGGCAGGAGGGCGAGCGATCACGTGCCTCAGGAAATGGAGAATGGCCGTGCCTTCATTCTGTTAAATAAAGCAGAAACAAAGTCAGCATTGAGTGGATATGAAGGAGCTTCAAAACACAAATCACGCTATCATCTTCCTCCTGTTTGTTGCCGTGTCTGTGCTTGGTGGTGGGGCTGCCTGAGTGTGTTTTTCATTAAAATGACCTGGTATGGGTTTCCATCTCGATGGAGAGTTGCTGTTTTTCAATGGCTGAGTGGTGCTGGCCCCGAGGCCGTGCGGCTCCGTGGGCTCCTGCCGTCACATGGTAGCCCTTCGCTATCGATCGCCTTCCCCCGAAGCGGCTGCGACTCCATTGACATCGACAGATACACTGGGATCAATAATTTATTGTTGAGTTCAGAGCAATGGGCTGGGTTAGAGCAGGAGCAGTAAAACAATGAAACGAGTTGGGAACAAGCACAGGGGGAATAATTTCAGGAGCCACAGAGAGGAAACGCGTGCGATGGCTGACATTGGTGATGGTGGGGTGGAGAGCTGGTCGTTGTGGGACCGCTGGCCGCAATCTGGTGGGGTTCAGGAATGACTAAGTGCTTGGACTGTCCCCTTTGTGCCTCATTATCCCATTTCTGTGCAGAGGTGGAGAATACAAGTAGGGAAGAAGTGGCTTCCTGCTGCAGGAGTATTACAAAACCTCCCTGACATTAGCTCAGGTTCCAGTCTGGCTTTTAACACTTCACATGTTCTTCTGTCTTAGGCAAAACTGTCTCCTTTTCAGGAGGGATTTCTTCACAGAAAGAGTGGCCAGGCCTTGGAAGGGGCTGTCCAGAGACTGGTGGAGTCCCTATCCCTGGAGGTGTCCAGAGAATGGCTGGACATGGCACTCAGTGCTCTGGTCTGGGTGGCAAAGTGGGGATCGGTCACATGTTGGACTCGATGAACTTGGAGGGCTTTTCCAGCCTCAGTGATTCTGTCTTGAAGTGCTGTTCCAAAGTTAGAGCCGCTTCTGCCTTCCCTTCCCTCAGCCTTGTCCTGGAACTGTTATTCCTGCCTAATGGAGCACTCCAGCAGATGGGAGAGTTTGAGGAGGAAGAGCAGCTCGTGGGGCCTGGGCTGTATCAAAGCTGTGACTTTGCTCCTTCCTGAACAGAGCCATTTCAAAATTCAAAGATCTTGCTACCCTCTGAAAGTCCCATGCCATGCTTCTTGTACTTCTGCCCCAGCAGGAAAGTGAGAGGAGTTTATAATGAAGTCTGCTGAGAGCTGATTTGGGGAGGAATGTTTG
>NW_008237401.1:456234-466697 GCF_000691975.1 Corvus brachyrhynchos
CTGAACTGTCCAGGTGGTGGTATTAAAGTTACAGGAATAACTATACAGGTGGTCTTAAAGTTGTGGAAATGAGCCCTTCATTGCTGGAGAAGGGAGCAGTGAGTTGTGGAGAGTGAGAAAGTCCCCCCTGAGTCCCCCTTTCTCCAGGCTGAGCCCCCTCAACTGCTCCTCAGTGTGAGATCTGTCACCCAGGTGGGAAAATGCTCTGGAAACATGAGGTTGAATGACAAATGTGGCCATTGCAGTGGTGTTTCCAGTGGGAGATGAACTTTTTTCTTGTCTCTTGAGTGAAATCAGTTGCAGGACGGTGATGTCAAGACAACCAGGAATAACTGACATTAGCAGAGGGAGATGTTTGGCTGAGCAGATACTCGGGGTGTTTAGGAGGGAAGAAAACAGTGTCGCTCCATAAGGAAACCTGGGTTGTGTTCCAGCACATGGCAGAAATTCCAAGAACCATGTTTTAGCAGAGCATTAGAAGGGGGTTATTTATTCTCCCCCCTTTCGTATTTGTCCCTTTTGTACCCAAACCATCTGAGTGCTCCACAAGCAATTAATTCCCCCAAAATTATGGTGTAAAATAACCATTCCCTGACTTCTGTTTGATGGGTCGTGGATGGGCTGAATGAACAGAACGAGGAGTTAAATTTGGGTTAGTGGCTGAACTCTTGCACAAAAGCTATTTTGAACAGTTCTTTGTTCACAAGTTTGAATGTGAAAGGAGGAAGTTGAAGCACTTCAGGTTCTTTAGTTTGTGAACCTCCAACTTCTGTGTGAGTTTGGAGATAAACACGAGTCAGCTTTGAGTAATGACAGAATACAGAACTGGGGATTAATTTATTAACTGGGATTAACTAGTTCTGATTCTTGTAACTTGCTGAGGGATGTTACTGAAGCCACACAGCTACTGGGAGGGAATGAGGACCCTGCAGGAATCGGTCTTAGTTGGTCTTTGTTAAAGTATTGTTAAATAATGATATGTTTCTGTGTGGTCAAGTCTTCAAGGCCAGGCTGGACAGGGCTTGGAGCAACCTGCGATGGTGGAAGGTGTCCCTGCCCATGGCAGGGGGTGGAACAGAATCAGCCTTCAGGTCCCTTCAAACCCAAACCATTCAACCTTTCTATGATGCTAGTATTTTTCTGTTGCTGTTGGTTGCTTTTCTCTTTCCTCTGTATATTTCTGTTCATTTTTCTACCTTTAGAGGTGTGTCTGTCCAAGTTCAGGTCTTCCATGGCCATTTCAAGACCATGAGCACTTCCCTGCCCTGTCCCAAGTCTGCCCTTGACGTCCACCTTGAGCCAAGCACCCGGGGAACTTCCACAGGGTTTTACATAGGGTGGGGAAACGCCCAGCATCAAGCAATAAGTGCTGCTTGGGAATGGAAATACTTCCTTTTTCTTCCACTTTATAGCATCAAATGTGCCATGAGAGCTTTCCTGAAGGAAAGGTCCCTCCTTCGCTGCCGCTGCTCACATCGCTGCCCCTTCTCATGGGTAAAACTGGCCTGTTCTAGACACAGGATTCACTGCAGAGGGGAATTGGAGGCTGAAGGTTACTTCCAGCCGTGGACTTCCCCATGGATGGATATTTTGGGTTTGCTTGAAGCTTTTTAGGCTCTCCTGCAGCAGGATTTCAGGGAGCTGTTCATCTACGCCGTGTTTTCCTTCCTGCCTCAACCCTCATGTTGGAACCAAGAGCCACGTGTGTCCATGTGGGTTATGTAAAAATTCACACAGAAGGTCTCTCTCTCTCAAAGACACACTGTGAATGGCTGAGTCTTGGTAATTAATACAGGAAGAAATGTATTAAAGCAAGGAAATTGCCTCAAAAGTGTTTTTTAATTTATTTTGACGATCAGCTTGAATAATTTATTGGAATATTTCATAATGTACCAGTAAATGGACTGCTGGGAACATTTAGAAAAAATATTTGAGTCTTAGCAACTGGGCACCTCAGTGCAGCAGTTTCTGGTGGAAAATCTTTGGCATTTGAACAATGTGTGTGTTGTGTGCACCCAAATCCAAGTTCCCAGGACGAATTCCTGGCTCCCTGGCAGCGGCTGGGAGCAGCAGTGCAGTGTCATTCCCAGCGCAGGTACCCATGGATCCCTAACCCACTCACCCTCTTCTGCAGCTCACCTGGATGCTGAGTCTCTGTCAGTGCTGGTCTCACAGCGTGGTGTTATTCCCAGTGGGGTTTTCCGTGGATAACCCTCTTCCCTAATTCACCCGGACACCGAGTCTGCGCCACGATTTTCAGAACGTTCCTCTTGTTGGAGGTTGAAAACCATGATGTGGGAAGGGCCGAAATAAATCCTAGCATGTATCCATATCAGTTCCTCATATCCCAGCAGGACCGTTCCTGGTTGGAAAATAACATTTACAAGGTTTTTAGTTTGCAGAAGCTTTGCCAGGCAGAGCAGCCCAGGCAGTGCCAGGCCAGCCCAGCTGTGGAAGTGTCTTCCTTGATGAAGGTGAGGTTGAGCCACACCACTTATTTTGTCCATTACCTCGATGTGGGATAGTTTATTGGGAAAACAAGTGAAGTCAGGGCAGGCAAGAACACCCCAAGGACTGAGACCCTCAGGTCACTCTAATGTGTTGCTAGTACACAAGAAACAGCCCTGGATGTAATTCCAGAATGCCCAAACATGGAGAAACTGCTGCCATGTGCAGCTGTGAACCAGATTTGGGGAATGGTGTTGGTTTGTTGGGTTTGGTTTTGTTTTTTCCCTTTAAATGGCCAATCAGCTGAGTCGGTGCCTCCAGTTGTGGGTTGTGTAATTGTGCACAAATTCCTTCATGCCTTCATTTTTTCCCTTTTTTATGCTGTGTCCCTGAGCTACTTTGGTTTCTAAATTCAGGCCTTACATATTTATCTGTGCCATTCAATTAGACCACATCCCCAATGCTGCTCTATAGTTTCACAGTATGTGAGAAATTTGGTAATTAAATGCATGCAAATGCTGCAAGAATAGAATAAATTAATTTTCCTTAATATCAGCAGGCCATTTGGTGATGTCTCAGAGATAATGTGACCAAGATACTGGCTCTTCTCTCCCCTTTTCGCCATCTTTTTGGAGTCTTTACTATTATTACTCTAGAAATACCCAGTCAGGTTTATAGGAAGAGAATCCCAGCCCTGCTGCACTCTGGAATTACATAAGGAGGGAGATCTTTACTCCAGGTTTTTTTGGCTCTCCAAATAAAACCTGAGCTGGAAACAGCATTTAAGCCCAGCTTCAGATTTATGTGTGGATCGGAGGGTGTAAAAGGTTGTGTCACAGCAGTTGCCAGGGATAACCTGAGATCCCTCAGAATACTTTGCACTGCGTGTTCCAGCTCTGGAAATGCTGTGTTGAAGGCTGGCATCTCCAGGTATTCGTACCCAGTTCTTACCCGGTGTTTGTTCCTGCAGCCCACTGCACTCCAGAGAGTTGTGGTTCTCCGTTCCGGTGATGGCTCCGGCTTCCCTGAACTCCTCCCACGTGAATACAGCACAATCCTCATGGCCTGGGCAGGCTGTGGGTGCCTGACCTCGTGCTGAGACAGCTGAATTTTAACAATTTGGCTCTATGTCATAGTTTCCAAGGAATCTGAAAGTCATTCTTTTCAGAGATTCCAGACCTTTAATATTTATTTGGGTGCTGTGTTTGTGTTGCCTTAAAAGATCTAACCTTACTGGTTATCCTCCTCCTCGCTTGAGGGACCTTATCCCAAGTGGCTTTGGGATTCCTTTTGTGCCGTATCCTCATGGTTTTTATGCCTTTCCTCTTGGATTTTGGGTCCCTCCCCGAGCACCGTGTCAGGGCTGGGTTCTCTTCCAGCCTGCAGCACTGCAGTGCTGTTGCATCAGTGCAGGGTTTCTGTCATCCCTCTCCTCCCTTGGCCTCCTCCCGGAGTGAGAACAGCCTGACGAGGTACCAGCAGCTCAGAAATGCATCGTATTGCTGCTGCTGGTTCTGGAGCGAGAGCTGGCACGAGGAGCAGAGCTGCAGAGCGTTTGTGGGCGGCTGCGTTCGGGGGAACGAACTTCCTCACAGCTCTGCTTGTCATGGGAGTGGGTGGAGGAGCGCAAGGGGCTCCATGGAGGGATGGGGCAAACCCTGCCCGGGGTCTGGGCTCCTTGGAGGCTGGAGGCTCTGGGAGCTTGTCCTCACCTGTGCCCTGCACCCTTCCCTTTTCTTTTGTCATTTATGTTGTATGTGATGCAAACAAAACCCTGTGTCTAACCCAAATATCAGAGAAGTTTAACTTTCAGAAATTGCTGTTGTGCTTGATGGAGGTATTTTTTAATTATTTCATTTTTATGGCCTCAAATGAATAGAAACCCTGATAATTGATAGAATCATGGAAGGGTTTGGGTTGGGAGGGACCTTAAAGATTGTCCAGTTCCACCCCCTGCCGTGGGCAGGGACACCTTCCCCTGTCCCAGGTCGCTCCAAGCCCCAGTGTCCAACCTGGCCTTGGAAAATTCCAGGGATCCAGGGGCAGCCCCAGCTTCTCTGGGCAGCCTGTGCCAGGGCCTGCCCACCCTCCCAGGGAGGAATTTCTTTATATAATTCTGTATCTGTAAAATGAAAGGGTGAGATCTGACTTCCCGTCGCAGAGCTGTGATGTGCTCCGGAGCAGGAGAGGCAGGCAAGCCTAGTGAGGGCTTGGTCCTACCAAAAGAGCATTCAGAATTCTCCTTGGACACTTGTTCAGTGCTGGAGTCATTAATGGAACTTCTCGTAGCTGCAGGAACACCTGATAGGGCACCAAGGAGCATTTTTTGGGAATGCTCAGCATACTCAGCTCACGTTGGTGCTGGTGCTGTCATAAACCCAGCCCTGAGTTACTCCTGTGTGTGTACCAGGGAATGCTTTGCTGAACACCTTGTCAGCAGAGTGAGGAATGTGCTGGTACCCAGGCCTGTCTGGACCAGGCTGAACACCTGGTCCAACTTGAGCTGGCTTGGAATTTCGTCTAAAAATCGGTTTGGCTGAGAGCGGTGACTGGTCAAACTGTTTTTGCAGGAAAACAGCGGCTTTGAGGATGAAGTTGCTTTTCAGGATGTTTTTTATAGAGTAGTTTGTGTCCAGGAGGGCCCAAGTCGGGGTGGCCACCGCTGGGGCTGGGGGAGATCCAACGAACTGCTTCCTGCCCGTGCCGTAGAACTCATTGAAGTGGCACCTGGGGCAGTGACAGGTGGGTTCAGCTGTGTCCAACCTTGGCGTGCACATGCCTGGAGCTTGTTTTGGGAACGAGCCAGCAGCTCTGTTCCTCGCTCCGTGGGGCTTTGGAGAGCAGGGTTACCTGTGGCTCTGCAGTGCTCCGTCCGTGTGTTTCTGACGTTGTGCCTGTGCTTGCTCCCCGCAGAGCTGACCTGCCCGGGGTGCAACATCGCTAAAGAAGCTGCTGCAGGATGAAAAGATGGCAGCGCGGCTGCTCGCACCACCAGGCCCCGAGAGTTTTAAGCCCTTCACTCCGGAGTCTCTGGCCAACATCGAGAAACACATCGCGGAGCTGAAGAAGAAGCAGCGCTCGAAGCAGGACAGCAGCCACCGGGATGATGATGAAGACAGCAAACCAAAACCAAACAGTGACCTTGAGGCGGGGAAGAATTTGCCTTTCATCTACGGGGACATCCCTAAAGGGCTGGTTGCTGTGCCACTGGAGGACTTTGACCCTTATTATATGACCCAGAAAGTGAGTCTGCAAGAAAGGAGTTGCTAAAGCGCCTTTTTCTTGGGAAATTTCAGGTTTGGGTATGGTTTAAAAACAGAAGACAAAGAGAGTCTTGGATGGGCTGGTTTGGTTGGTTTGCTTTCTTATGTATTTTTCTGTGAGGTTTAATAGAGATGGTATGATCAGTCTTTAAGGATGGAGTTAGGAGAACAAGCTCTGGAAACTAAAAATAGTCCAAGTTGTGCTAATGTGCCAATTTTAACCATCAGGGCAATAAGAAGAATTTAATTGAGGGGTAACAGTGAGGATTTCAGTGTGTAGTTCATCACTTCCATGGAATTCAGCCTGAAGTTGATGGCTGTGAAACACTGGGACACAGAATCACGGCAAAAAAGGAGATTCATTAACTCGCTGTCATCTTAATTTTTATTTGTCTGGAGCTAAGGTGATGTGGCAGGAGGCATTTGTGGGTGCTGAGGTGTTTGAAGAAATGGTGTTGTGAGGGGAGCGGGGAGTTGGCAAACTGTGCTGGGGATGGAGGGGAGGGATCCACTGGTGATGGAACGAGGAGCATGGTCACTGATTTGTTTAGAAGGCTAAAACTGAGGTTCTTTACTGTTTAATTTCATTGCTTTCTTTGATACAAGTTTGGCTGAGCCAGCTGAGCCAGTCACCGTCTCAACTGAGGCTCAGCTGTGCCACTGGGGGAGCTGCAGATTGAGCTGTGTGGGTGACAGGAGCTGGGATGTGGCTGTTCAGAACTCAGGCAGAATTGGCTGCATGTGAAATCCGTGCCATGGGTGACCAGTGGCTGATGAGTTTTTATTGGGGCAGACGTTTGTGCCGTGCTCAGAAGTGACTCTGTGACTGGCAGGGCGTCACTCACACGGAATCAGCTGAATTTGGGGAATGATGTGTGTCACTGACCCTTCTCTGCTGCGTTTACACTGGTTAATGGTTGTTTCTTGTGCCAGGGGTGCTGAGGCAGGTACTGGCTCAGAACAGGGCTGTGAAATTTGGGGATCTGTGTGTGTTGCATCGTGGTGCCCAGCTGATGTGGTCCTTCAGGGGATGCCTTACCAGGAGCTGCTGTGGGAAGAAGGCAGCTCAGTGATCTTCAGGAGTACTTGTTATTTATTAAACAAATATTTTCTCTTTATTAAACCAATCTGATTTTGGGAAGAGCAGGTCATGGAATTATGGGATGGTTTGGGTTGGGAGGGACTTTAAAGATCATCCAGTGCCACCCCTGCCATGGGCCTGGACACCTTCCACTGTCCCACCGGGTGCCCCCAAGCCCCAATGTCCAGCCTGGCTTTGGACACTTCCAGGGATCCGGGGGCATCCGCAGCTGCTCTGGGCACCCTGTGCCAGGGCCTGCCCACCCTCACAAGAGAACTCCCAAGGTCTCTTGACCCCTTGCACCCTCCACAGAGGTGTTAGGAAATGTCACTGCGATCCCGTTGGGAGAGTTTTGAAGCCTCTTTGTGTCCGTGTAGTTGAAGGGGTGGTGTCTGGGGGAGAATTGGGCTGGCCAGTGCTTTCCCTGGCTAAAGTAGGTGAGCGCTGCTGAAGGGCCAGTGGGCCGTGCACTGGAGCACTGGGCAGAGCTCCGTGGTTCTCAGCATTCCACCACAAACAGGAGGCAGAGGGAACCCCGTTATCCCTCCTGCTTCATCCATCTCCATATTTGCCTCCCAACACAACGCTATTAATAAACCTTTCCTTTTTAGAGGAAAAAATAAGCTGCATTCCCCTCTCTGAAGGCATCTGTCACATCTCTGGAAGCGCCGTGCGTTCCTTGTGGAGTCCCTGCCTGCTCGGCGGGCCCAGATGGAGGGAAGGTTCTGGAGATGGGAGGCAAACCCACCCAGCCCTGCTGACCTCGTACGTGCTCCAGCAGGGCCTGGCTCTTCCACAGACGCTGCATTCACTGCTCTCTTCCTGCTGTGTCCATCTCAGTGTGGCAATGCCTTAGGAGCTCCTTGCTGCTTCCAACACTCAGTGACTTTCCACAAAGAATTTTTTTTAAAGCCATTAAAAAAGGCCTTTCTCTGAATCATCAGGAATTGCGAATCTGCTTGAATCATGGGAAGTTTTCCAAGATTTTTTTTTTCCCCTCTCCAGAAGGCTTTGCATCACAGGTCTTTGCTGTTGCAGCGTGCACAGGGACGAATCAGCTGGTTGCTTTTCCCTGCAAGAGGACACGGTGATCTTGGTTTGTCTAAGGAAACTGAAACTGCATTTTAACAGAGCAGCTGAACCTCCCAGCACCTGTAAACTGATATTTAAAGGAGAAACAGTGTGACCTGGAAACAGAACCGTGGCAAAGGGAGTCATAAGTCCTGGGTCCGTAGCCCAGCAATGGTTTTGTCCAAGGTGCTGCTCTTTTGTCTGCTCAGTTTCATTTTGCAAAGTGGGAGTCACAGAATTCCAGAATCCCAGAATCCTTGAGGTTGGAAAAGACCTCCAGGATCAAGTTCAGCCTGTAACTGGTCCCCACCTTGTCACCAGCCCAGAGCCCTGAGTGCCACGTCCAGTCCAGCACGGAGTGACACCTCCAGGGATGGCGACTCCAAACCTCCCTGGGCAGCCCCTGCCAATGCCTGACCACCCTTTCCAAGGAGAAATTCCTCCCAGTGTCCCACCTGACCCTCCCGTGGCACAGCTTGAGGCCGTTTCCTCTGATCCTGTCCCTGTTCCCTGGGAGCAGGGTGTTGTGGAGAGGGAGAAGGTCCCCCTGGAGCCTCCTTTTCTCCAGGCTGAGCCCCCCCAGCTCCCTCAGTCACTCCTCGTGCTCCAGGTTCCCAGCTCTGGACACATTCTAACCCCTCAGGGTCTTGAAATGAGGGGTAAGTCATGACTCAGGAGAATCTGGACTCCCTTTGCTCACAGGTAGCAGGTTTGGGAGCCGCTTTAGCTCCTTTTTGTCTCCGTGTAAGGACCAGAAAGAATTTTTTCATGATTCCTTCTTTTACAGCTTGTAGTGGCCTTCCAGTTCCTGGCCTGAAGCACAAGGTAGGAGCAATACTTCCCAATTTTTATTATGGAAACCCAAAACATTTCAATTAAAGTATCCATAAGGCATTCCTTGTTCACATGTGCAAACAAAATTTGGGAAAACTCCCTGTGTGAGCAGCCCCAGCAAGGGGAGCAGAGCAGCCTCATGGCCTTATCTCCTTCAGTGTTCCTTAAGCAAGACATCAGGACCGTCCTCCTCTTCCATTCCTACAGCCTTGTCAGGATTTCCATTTTTTAATGATTTTCCATCTTCTACACCTCTCTTTCCTTCTGATCCACCTGTGGCCCAGCCCATCCCTCCTACTAAGCAGCTCCTCACCCTGTTCTTTCCCACTGAACACGATGTTGGCTGGGCTGTGGCCGTTTTCTTCAGGCACCTTCCATTTCCCTCGCTGGGAGTCTCATCCTTGCTGCAGAATGAGGTGAAGGTGCTCCTGCTTCTGCCAAGGCTCCACTTAGGAGGCAGCAGAAGGTCCCTGGATATTCTATGAGCTGAGACTGTAGATCTCAGTGGTGGATGGATTTCAGTGGAAAAGGGAGGACTGTCCATACAGCTGTGAGATCTGAGGCTGGGGTGGGCAGTCCGAGGTCACCTATGGCTGCCAGAGGAGCACCTGAGGATCTCTCCAGAGCCTTTGTGCCAAGGGAGTGACTTGCAGCTTTGTCAAGTCACATGCCAGGTTTGGAAATGGGCCCTCTGGGTCCAGAATGTCACCTTGGCCCAGGAAAATCACAGGGATGTGAGGGACCAGCTGCGGGAGGCACGTCTGGCTCTGGAATGTGCCTCGGGAGCCTTCGCCTGTGATGTCTGCAGGGAGAGGTGGTGACTCTGCAAGGTCACGACACCATTCACGGGCTTGCATTTCAGTGAAGTCACCAAAACAGAGGAAAGAGTCGGAACCCTCTCAAGAATCAGCTTTTTATTCTTATTTCTAGAGTCTCATTGCCTTTTCCAGGTCTTGAGTGCTTAATGGTGTTTTTTCTTCTACTCCATCTCCCCAGTTGGCTTCAAAGGAGCAGGAAAAGTGAGTGTGAAAGGAAAAGAGTGAAGAAAGGAGATTGGATTCCCTGGCAGGCGTTGTCCCCAGTCCTCTCCAGGTGCTGGAGGGAAGGCAGAGTGTGCTGGAGCTGTTGGCTGTTCGTGCTGTGGATCCAGGCACGCAGGGCTGGGATCAGGGAACGCCAAGTTCCTGGTCCGTGGCCTGGGAGGTGAGGGAATCTCTGCTCCCATCCCCTGAATAACTGCAGCCCACTCGTGGTGGGGGAAGGGTGGAGAATCATTTCTGGCCCAGAGGCAGAGTGGATTTCCTTGCACAGGCAGGTTGTGGGGTCATTAAAACTTAAAAATCGGGATCAGTTTCTTAATGTTCCATGTTGAAGCGCCTATTCTTTGTAAAGATATCTTTCAGGAATGTTTTATTTGATAAATTAAAAAAAATATGGATTTTTCTACTGTTGGATGTAAAACGAGAGGTTAAGGCAAGAGCAGAACATGGCTGATACTTTTTCCCCCATAAGCTTTTCAGTGGTGAAGAATAACTTACTAAGAAAGAGTAAATATGTCCCCTTTTGGGGGAAATGGGAAAACAGATATTAAATAATGGTATTTCTGTGTTAGAAAGTGTGACTCTGTGAGCCAGAGCAGACTTGAAAAGTATTTTGCATTGGTGTTTAATTCTGTGTACTGTAGAGTCATGGAATGGTTTGGGTTGGAAGGAACCTTAAAGCCCATCCTGTACCACCCCTGCCAGGGCAGGGACACCTCCCACTAT